>NW_012103142.1:1435323-1470752 GCF_000951045.1 Mandrillus leucophaeus | reverse complement strand
TCACCATGTTGGCCAGGCTGGTCTCAAACTTCTGACCTCAGGTGATCTGTCTGCCTTGACCTCCCAAAGTGCTGGGATTACAGGCATGAGCTACCTCTCTGGGCCAAAAAGCAGTTCCTAATATGCCAAGCCTTATTCTAGGACTGGGGAATTGAGTGGTGAAAAGAACACAAAGTCCCTGTGTTTGTAGGGCTGACATTATAGTGAGGGAAACAGATCACAAATAAATAGAGAAATGTGTCACTGGTCTGGTGGGATGGAAGGCCCTGATGAGGAGGGGACCTCCCAGGGCCTGGCATACATGTGTCTATCAGCCAGACCTGGAAGGTGTGATTATGGAGCTGATGCTGTGGGCGGCGGGGCTGCTGAGTCTCTAATCCTCTGTCCTGCCGTCACCTCTCCAGCTTCAGGCAGGCCTGACCCATGTCCCTCGGTCTTCAGGCCCAGAAATTGCAGCACTCAACTCTGTGCACCTTTCCCTGGGAAGCAGGGGTCTTCACACATTCCTCAGGCCTGGCCCCTGTCCCCAAAGCTGCCCCATTGATGTCCTCATTTGAAGCTGCTCCTGCCGATGCCCCAGTCCTCCAGTTTCCCAATGCCTATGCCAGGCCGACTCCAGGAGTTCTCCCACAGACCTCCTCCCCACCCACAGGGCTAGGGAGGGGAGGGCCCTGCTCCCTGAACAATGGGAACAGGAACAAATGGCTTTGACCTCGGGGAGGAAAATGGGCTTATTAAGTGGGGGCAGCCCAGCCTGCAGGTCACTCAGCTGGGACACTGGCTGGACCATGGTGTTCACTTGGAGGCCCTATTGTGACCATGCCCACCAGCCTATCCCCCACCTGTAGGCCTATGAGGCTCACCCCAGGGGAGCACCCCAGGGGGATATCTAGGACCTAGCCAAGGGCTCCCCTCCTGGCCTCTGGGGCCTGTGGCTGCCCCATGACCACCCTGTGCCCTGCCATTTACTTATTTAACACGGGCACGGAGCAGCTCCTGTGCGTCCAGCCCTTTATTCCGTGGAGGACAAGGGGATAGGGTGCCCTGTGCCTCAGTTTCCTCATCTGTGAGATACAGGGGCTGGAGGGAATGGTGGGGCTCTAAGACTAATTCCCAGATAGGTGTTTATCTGGTTCCTTGAGGGGTTTGGGAAAGACAAGAAGTACCTGATGGAGAAGCCCAGGTGTTTCCGGTAGAGTGTCACTGTCCCTCCGGGGCTGGGGCTCCCTCGAGAGGTCCTTTGGAGAGGCTGGAGGGATCTGGGAGGACCCAAGGCCTGAGTGAGGCGGGCAGTACAGATGCACCAGGTTACCCTGCCCTGAACCAAGTTCATTTTTTAGGGCCCTGGTTCCTTCCTCTCGCCCCACTCTCTTCTTGGGTACCCACTTCCACAGGGGCCCTCAGGGGCTGACCTACCCCCACCCCCAGGAGCACAAGGTCTCAGGCCACAGGTTCCCGTGGGTGCCCCATCACAGCACGGGGAGCCATATTTGGGGTGGTGCTCTCAGGCCGCCCCTGAGCTGAGGGGATGCCTCTTGCCCAGATCCCGTGGACTGGAGTCCCGGCAATGTGCAGAAGTGGCTCCTGTGGACAGAACACCAATACCGGCTGCCCCCCGTGGGCAAGGCGTTCCAGGAGCTGGCGGGCAAGGAGCTGTGCGCCATGTCGGAGGAGCAGTTCCGCCAGCGCTCGCCCCTGGGTGGGGATGTGCTGCACGCCCACCTGGACATCTGGAAGTCAGGTAGGATGTGGCGTGGGTGGGAGCAGCCCCTCCCAGGCTCCAAGCCAGGGACAGGATGCTGGCCAGGAGTTTGCCCTCTGCTGGGGCAGCAGCCCCTTGGCCCCCAGCTGGACTCCACTCTGAATCTCAGCCCCAGTTTCAGCTGCCTACTGGATCCTGGTGCACTCCTCACCCCAACCCACTCCCAGTCCTGGTCAAGGCCCCAGAGCTTTGGGACAGAGCACCTGGGAGGTTAAAAGGTAGAAGTCAGACTGTGAGGATGCAGGATGTCAGAGCTGGGGACAACCGTGGACACTAGGAAGTCCTTTTTCCTTTTAAAATTTTGTTTTTCCGTGTTTTTTTTTTTTTATTAAATAAGTAATAAACGTGCATGTTATAAAATAGACTATAGTGAAAAGTAGTGTACCATAAACAGTTTCTCCCTCCTGCTCCTGACCCCCAGCTTCCAACCCCCTCCCTAGAGGCAACCACTCTTACCAGTTTCTTGAGTATCTCTCCAGGGAAAGTCTATGAATATTCAAGCACATACACATATATGCAGTTCTTCTTCTTCTTATTTTTTTTTTGACATAAATAGTAGCAGAGTATTACACTGCTCTGCACACCACAGTATGTCTTGGGTATTGCCCCTGTCAGTCTGTACACAGCGGCCCTGCTTTAATTTTAGTTTTTGTTTTTTGAGACAGGGTCTTACTGTGTTGCCCAGGCTGGAGTACAGTGGCACAGTCACAGCTCACTGTAGCCTCGACTTCCTGGTTTCACTGGATCCTCCCACCCCAATCTCCTGAGTAGCTGAGTCTACAGGTGCACCACTACACTGCTCACTTTTGTATTTTTTGGTAGAGACGGGTTTTCACCATGTTGGCCAGGTTGGTCTCAAACTCCTGGGCTCGAGCAGTCCACCCACCTCGGCCTCCTGAAGTGCTGGGACTACAGGCGTGAGCCTCCGCACCCGGCCTGCCCTAAGTTTCTAATGGCTGCGTGTCAGCCCCTGAGTGTCTAAATTGTCTCAATCTCACTGGGCACCCACTGCTGCCTGCACAGGGCCGGGTGCTTTGGAGGAGATGGTGCCTGCTCGATGAGTCAAGGAGTAAGAAGCAGGGCCCACTCATATGACCCTGTCAGAGACCAGTGCCCTGCCCCAGCCCCGGCAAGCCCCCATGTCAGATGTCCTCATCTGAACAAGCGGATGCGTGCAAGCCCTCTACGGCCCCTCCCAGCTCTGAAATCCTGAATTTTCTTCCAGGAAGCAGCTTCTTGTAACCAGCTTGCCTCCCCAGGTTGGCAGGAGGCAGGGACTGTGGCAGGGAGCCTCAGGGGCAACCCCCAGCCACAAAGGGGCTCCTGTGGCCCCACAGTCCCACCCAAACGCCTCCCCTCCTCCACCTCTCCTGGGTCCCCAACCCCCTCTCCTTGCCCTGCAGCGGCCTGGATGAAAGAGCGGACTTCACCTGGGGCGATTCACTACTGTGGTGAGCCAGGGAGGGGCAGGGCGGGGGCGGGGGCTCGGGTAGGGTGGAGGGGTGGCTGCCACTGAAGCAGGGACTGGCCTCCCCTTCCCACTCACTGCCACCCTCCCTGGCCACCCAGCCTCGACCAGTGAGGAGAGCTGGACCGACAGCGAGGTGGACTCGTCATGCTCCGGGCAGCCCATCCACCTGTGGCAGTTCCTCAAGGAGCTGCTACTCAAGCCCCACAGCTATGGCCGCTTCATTAGGTGGCTCAACAAGGAGAAGGGTGAGCAGGGTGCCCAAGGGGCACTGCAGGGCCAGTGAGCATGGAGGTTGTGGGGGCTCCTGCCAGGCACTGTGCATGGGGGCAGGGGCGGGCAGAGGGGTGAAGCTGATCTCCACCTTTGTCCTGGATGCCAAATACACAGCTCTCATGAGATGGCCCTGGGGGTTCTGTGTGCCATTTGTGTCCATATCTGTCCCCTGCTAGACTCTGTCTCACTTAGGAGCTTTAGTACAGCACAGCTCCTGGAACAAGCTCCAAATCGACTCTCCCTCCACCGTCTCGTATTAATTAATCCCGCCAGAAAGGGCTGCGCAGGCCAAAACTGCCTGGGAATAGCAAAGATGTTGTTTCAGGCTTGGGAACTACAGGGACACCTGTAATGGGGGAGGAGTGCCCTTGCCAAGTGAGCTGTGGGCACTGCTGGGAGCCACACAGGACTTTGGATTAGGGCACGCAAACCCCACACAGGAGCAGGGGCTGGCAAGGGCCAGGCCCGCAGGGCCCCAGAGAACCCACTAAGGTACACAGACTCACCTGTGCCGGGAGGTTTGTGACTCCAGAGTATTCTCTGCCATTCACTGGGGCCTGTGGCACCTGCTTTGCACACATCTCTTTAACCCTCACCACTACTGCACCTTGGGAGTAAGCATTCGGGTCCCTGGTCACCCCGCCCCCCTGCCCGAGCAGAAGGAGGCCTCTGCACGGGGTCTCTTGGTTCGCCCTGAGGCTGACCTGGTGGTCTGCGTCTTTCTCCTTCCTGCCGACTCACTCATACCGCTGGCTCTCTCGGGGCCCTCCTACTCTTCCAGGCATCTTCAAAATTGAGGACTCAGCCCAGGTGGCCCGGCTGTGGGGCATCCGCAAGAATCGTCCCGCCATGAACTATGACAAGCTAAGCCGCTCCATCCGCCAGTATTACAAGAAGGGCATCATCCGGAAGCCAGACATCTCCCAGCGCCTCGTCTACCAGTTCGTGCACCCCATCTGAGTGCCCGGCCCAGGGCCTAAAACCAGCCCTCCGGGGCCTCCCTCCTGCCTGTCCTGCCTCAGCCAGGCCCTGAGCTGGGGGAAACGGGCTGTCTGCTCTGCTGCTCTGACCTTCCAGAGCCCAAGGTCAGGGAGGGGCGGCCCACTGCTCTCAGGGGGAGATGGGCCTTCTGGGGCCTTCGGGACCCCAGGGCAGGGGTGCTTCCTCCTCAGGCCCAGCTGCTCCCCTGGAGGACAGAGGGAGCCAGGGCTGCTCCCCAACAAAGGACCCCTCCACCTGCCTCTGACCCCAGCATTTCCAGAGCAGAGCCTACAGAAGGGCAGTGACTCAGCGAAGGCCACAGGCAGTCCAGGGCTCTCTCTGCTCCATCCCCCTGCCTCCCAATCCGCACCACACCTGGCATGGTGCAGGGAGACATCTGCACCCCTGAGTTAGGGAGCCAGGAGTGCCCCCGGGAATGGATAATAAAGATACTAGAGAACTGACATGTCCCCAGTGTCTGCGCAGTGAATGGCACAGCCCCGAGGTCATCAATGGTCAAATGTGGTTGTGGTCACAGGGCCTGGAGTAGTCAAGGGAGGCTTTCTGGAGGAGGCGGCTTTGGGCTGAGCCTAAAGGGAAAGGGATAATTGACTGGTAGATGCTTCTGGGAGAGAGATAGTGAGGCTTCAAAGTCAAGGAGAGGCTAGAACAGCCACCTTATCTTCCCTATCCCTGTTTGGGCTGAGAGGCGGGTGGTAAGGCTGGTGCTAAAGAGGTTCTTCATGCAGGACCCGAATGGGGAAGGTATCTTTCGCATCCTTTTGCTCTGTTGCAGAGCAGGGCTTTGCAGCTAACAGGGTGGAAGAGAGGTTGGTCGGCTCCCGTTTCTGTTTCCTGAAGGCCTCAGCAGTACCGTCTGTGAAGATGTGAGCTCCTGTGAGTGGGTGTGAGACCCCCATGTGTGATGGAAGAGGGTGTGCATTGGTGTCTGTGGGCATGCTGGGGGTGACCAGGACCCGCCACCCACTCTCCTGGGCAAAGCAACTCATCCAGCTTCCTCCCACTTTCCTCACATTTATCACCCGGCTCAGTGTCCTTATGGTCTACTGTGTGCCAGGTGCTTTGTCATTTATCTTCCCAACAAAACTATGAAGTAGGGGCTACTCCCCCATTTTGCAGATGATGAAACCGAGGCTCAGAGTGCTGCAGTGACTTGCTGATGGTCACACAGCTGATTGACAGAGTAACTCATACCTGTCTTTCCACAAGAACAGGGCTCTCTCTGCCCCTCCAGCCCTCCGGCTTCCTGACTGGCCAGCACCCTTGGTCCTCTTTCACCCTTATCCTCTGAGGCCTGGCTTCCAGGAAACAGCAGGGGAGCCAGCACCACCCAGACCACCAAGGGTTAAGTGCTACCCTGTACTGCTGCCTTCCGCCCTCAGCAATTTTGTTGTCCAGAAGAAAGTTTGCTCCTAGCAGTGAGCAAATAGCACCTTGGCGTCTGTCAGCTGGGCTTGCACTGCAGGGAGGAGGGGGCCCTGCCCCAGGCCTGTGCCTCGCTGGGCCCCTGCTGTCTCTCACTCCCTTGGAGGGAGGAGTGCCAGGGGGAGCCTGGGACCCTGGCCAGAACCAGGCTCTGCTGAACTGGTTTTGTCTCCAGCCAGCCTGGCCTGCTCCTGACTGAGTCCCTGGAGCCACTTGCTTGTATGTCCCCAGCTGGGCCTGGGCCTGGAAAGGCCTCAGATCTCAGTCAGGGTTTGGACAAGAGGATAGGTATGGGCAGTGGATGCTAGGAGTACAAAGGTGGAGCAGCTCTGGAAAGGGTAGATGTGGGGGCCCGGGTGAGGCAGCTCTCTGCCCATGAACCTTGGCAGGCACACGCCCATCCAGTGACACCTTGTGAGCTGGCAGCGATCTGCAGATTCCTCTCCCTCCTCCAAACACCTCCCCAGCAGAACCCCACCTGGCTGGGGATTCTCTGACCCTTCTCCATGGGGGCCCCACCCTCAGAGACCCCCATCACTAAATGGAACAGCCTGTGCAGGTAAGACAATACAACAACCTTTTGTCTTTATTTGAAGATTTCTCTGTTTGGCTAAAACCGGGCTTCACATGGAGGTAGGTTTGGAGGAGTAAGGAAGATGGGGTGGCTGATAGATTCAATCTCCATCTCAACCTTTTTCCCTGCCTGGCACACCCTGAGGCTGGGGCACGGGGTGTCAGGGAGGGGCTGGGGTATATTTGCCCTGAGTAATGGGCTTGTGTGACGGCCCTGCCAGGCTGCCAGGGCCAGAGGACCCTGAGAGAGACATCTCACCCTACTGGGGAAGCTGAGACCCGGGTGAGGGTGGGAACACAGTGAGCTGATGGCAGAACTGGGACTGGCCCTTGGACTCCTGCGCTGCCCCAGAAGAGATCCCCAGAGGCTGGGGTGCAGGGGGAGTCAGGGAGCCGGAGCAAGAGCTGGGCCTGGGGCTGGAAGAACAGCCGAGAACCCAGAGCTCTGGTCCTGCCTATGCCCCTGAGAAATTCTCCCCAAGGAGCCCTCCCACGGGTCCCACACAGAAATGCCTTCAGAGCCAGGCTGGGTGCAGGAAGGTGTGGCACGGCCCAACGTCACCACACAGGGAGCTTGGCACTGTGGACAACCAGGAACCATGGGCCTCAGCGGTCACTTTTAGAATTCTGCTTTAAAAAGCAAAACCTATTTGAGAGCTTCATTCACTCTTAATCCATGAGTGTGGAAACCTGAACGCCCCAGCTCTCCTGGTCAGGGCCTGTCACCAGGCACCCGGAACCTGAATGGGCCAGAGCTCCAGTATCACCCTCCCCAGTCCAGACAAGACCCAGGCCCCTGCAGGGTGAAGGGACCAGGCCTCAGTGGCCCAGTCTGTGGATGGTCGGCCAGGACAGCACCCAGCCCTGCTCAGGCACCACCCCTGCCCTCCTGCATCCCAACCACAAATAGCTCTCAGGGCTCAGAAACCCCCAGGACTGAAGAAGGCGCACAAGACTCAAGATGACAATGCGCAGCCAGGTTGACACAGTTCTGGATTTTATCCACAGTCATACAATCACAACTCATATATATATATATTTGTATTTATATACCTTTAAATTACACAATCATGTACAAAACAGGTGCATTGCTGAGACCACAGCACTTCTCGGAGTTTCACAAGTGTCGGAACTAATGGGGTCAGGAAGCCTAGGGTGGCAGACGGCGGGTGGTGGGGCAGCCCCGGTTCCTTACAGAACCAGGCCGCAGAATGGTGGTTAACTCGGGACAAAACACATTACTCGCCAAGCCCCGCCAGGGCGGGCCCGTGCAGCATCGAGGATGCGGGCAGGGGCTACAGGAGGAGGCCGTGGGCATGGCAAGGGGCGCGGCCCCCACCCTCGGTGTTGAGTGCCCTGACACCAGCACTGGCAGGTAGGGCTGGGCCCTGGAGCTCAAGGGGACTTCCAGGTAGGAGACCCTCCTGCTCTGGAGCCCTGAGGAGGCTGGGGACTGAGAGCGTGGTCCCAAACAGGGCCCTGGAGGTGGCTGCTCAGGATGGAGGGGGTTTCGAGTCCCTGTCCTGGAGTGGGCAGCTAGAGTGCTAAGAGGGACAGGGTGGAGTCCAGCTGGGGCTGCAGCCCCTCCCCAGGTGCTGGGAAGCCGCTGGCACAGAGAGGGGGAGCCCAGGCCCCAAGATGCAGATTGCCAGCTTCCCACCTTTCCAAGGTAAGTGATGAGGGACAGACGCCCCCTACCCCAGCTCCTGCCTGGGGAAAGGCTGGAGAGACTTCCGCGCTGGAGCCGGGAGGACTGCAGGCTTCCAAAAGCTTGCTTCAGGCTCTGAGGAGCCCAGGACACATCTCAGGCTTCCAAAAGCTTTCTTCAGGCTCTGAGGAGCCCAGGACACGTCTCAGGCTTCCAAAAGCTTGCTTCAGGCTCTGAGGAGCCCAGGACACGTCTCAGGCTTCCAAAAGCTTGCTTCAGGCTCTGAGGAGCCCAGGACACATCTCAGGCTTCCAAAAGCTTGCTTCAGGCGCTGAGGAGGCTCATCTTGGCTTCAGGCTCATCTCAGGCTGCAGCCAAGGCCCAGAGACCAGACAGTGATAAGGAAGGGGGTGCTGGCAGCAGGAAGGAGGTCTGCCTGTCCCTGGGATGCCATTGCCCCTGGCCCTGAGGGAAGCCTGCCCCAGCTCAGGCCCCTGCCAGAGTGTCAGGACCCTCTGTGCCCACACGGAGAAGGTCAGAACCTTGAGGCTGGGGTCTACTACCTCCTAACAGTGGGCTGTTGGGAGAAGCAGCAAGAGCAAAGGAGGACTGAGGGGGAACAGGGCTGGGCTGGCTCTCTCTCTTTACCTGGAGGCCCAGGAGGCCAAGTGTGCAGGAGGAAGGAGGGCATCTGTGGTCCAGAGGCCTAGAAGTGGCATCCACCGTAAGCAAGTCTCACCTGGTGCTGCAGGACTTCTCAGCTCCTTGCTCCAGAGGTCCCCAAGAGACTTTTCTTCCAGCTCCCCTCCCTCATGGGGTTTTGTCCAACCCTGGTCTGCTTCCCAAGCCCCCGTACCCTCTCGTGCGGGAGAGGCTGGTACCTAGCACTCCGGCACTACTGCTCACCAACCAGCAGCTGGGCCCTTTGCTTCCACCCACCCCCGAAGGTCCTTTCACTCTGACCCAGGCTTGGAGAGATGGAAAGGCTGCCAGCAGGGGGAATGTTGTTCCGGGGGCTGTGGGGACAAGGAAGAAATGCATGATGTGACTATCTTCCTCTTGAGGGCCAGGGTTCCTCCTTTCTGCCAAACTCAGCTGCAGGTTCTCCCCTGATGTCTCAGGCTGGAGGCACCCATGGGGCCCTTGCAGGCTCCCCAGGCAGGTCAGAGAAGAGGAGAGATGGTTAGGCCAAGAGCTTTGCAGGTACAAGGCTTGGCCTCATGGAGGCTGATGTGGAACCCAGTGATTTTGTGGTTTTTGGATGGACATGGAGGGAGCGTGGGGGGCCAGGGGGACAAGATGACCTCCTCCCCAGCAAATAGGAGGAGGCTGCTACTGTTGCTGGCTTTGCCATCAGTTTGGGGGTCCCCACCCTAGGCCAGGGGACTTATGAGAGGGGACAGGTCCTCTGCAAGTTGCTGAGGGGGTTTGGATCTGCTGAAGAGCCGATGCTCAAAGTGCTGATGGCTGGAAAGAAGGGCCTGGGTAACAGGGTCTTGGTCCCTCAGACGGGCCTGGGACTGGGAGGGCTGGCACAACCCGGGCTGAGAGGCTGCATGCCCTTCATTCACCCTCCTGTACCCCAGTGACACCATGACTTCCTCCAGCTCACCCCTCTTTCATGTCTGGGGGACCCCTGGGAACCTCCAGTGGGGAGGAGGGTGACTGTTCCTCCTCCAGTCCCACTGGGCCCAAGGGACGCAGCTAGGAGTAGAGGATGCTCCCCAGGGTAGAGTGGAAGACTAAAGATAGGGAAGCCTCCCTTCCTGGGGTCTGGAGAGGAGGCCTTTGAGGGCAGGGTGGTGGAGGAAGGGAAGCAGGGCAGGGGAGGAAGAAAAGGTTAGGAAACCAGGCCAGGGAATGGGGCAGGTGCCGGCAGCCTGGAGTGGAGTGGGACAGAGGGAGTGAGGCAGGGTGGAAGGGTCAGGAGACATCTCTCAGGGCTCAGGAGTCTCTTTGGTGGAACCTAAAGAGCAGATGTTGTGATGTTGGGCTAAGTCCTAAGCCTGTTACCTACCCTGGGACCATCATCCCAAGCCCCAGCACCGCAGCCTCCAGGTGGCCCTGCAAATGCTCTGTCTCTGTATACTTTGTTTTGTTCTGTTTTGACTTTTAAAAAAATAAAAGCTTGATCGGAAAATATGTCTGGAACTCTATGGCGAGGGGAAGGAGACCAGAGTGGGAGGGCGGGGGAGGCAGTGGGGAGGAGTGAGGGGAGTATGGAGGGAGGGCCTCTAGATAGCCTCCACGTAGTTGGCAGGGTAGAGGCCCAGCTGCCCGCTGTCCAGCCGCCCACGGCACCAGCCCTGTTCATCCTCCTCGCCCAGCTTCGTGAGTTCGTCTCCTAGGAAAAAGAACACGGGGCGGGGAGGGGGAGGGCTCAGAGAGAAGGCTGCCCCTCCCTCAACACACCAGTTGCAAAGGGAGCCCTCCAATACTCCCCTCCCAGTTACTGCACTGGGTCTTAGATTCTTAGGCCCTGCCCCTGGAGACCAGCCCCAGTTCCATGCCAACATTCACATGCCACCCTTGGCATAGGGGTCCTGGCCTACTTCAGCCACTCACCTAATCTGGGTGTCGGGTCCGCCCCCAAAATCAGACCTTGCATCCATCCTATTCTCAGGTTCTGACTCCGCCCCTGGCACCAACTAATCTAAATCTTGCTCCCACTCCCATCCTGGGCCCAGGTCACGCCCACAACCCAGGCCACGCCCCATTTAGTTCCCTGCAAATCCTCGTAACCCGTCTTCAAATCCTGCCTCTGCCCCACCACATACCCAGTCCAGGCCCAAGCCTCTCTTTCAGGCACCGCCCCTGCCCCACTACATACCCAATCCAGGCCCAGGCCTCTCTTTCAGGCACCGCCCCTGGCCCACTACATACCCAATCCAGGCCCAGGCCTCTCTTTCAGGCACCGCCCCTGCCCCACCACACACCCAATCCAGGCCCAAGCCTCGCTCAGGCAATGTCCCGCCCAGCCGCCCTACCGGCCTTAAAGCTGAGCTCATCCTGCTCCTGGCCGTCATAGTCGTAGAGTGCCCGCACGCGCACTCCCTTGGAGTCGTCCTCAAAGGGGTTGGCACCCCCGTTGGCCTCACTGCCCCCAAAGGGGTTCCCACTCTCGTCGTCTGACCACTCGGTGGCGTAGGGTTGGCCTCTGTCGTAGCTGCTAACACTGAGACGCGGAGGGAGGACCCAGCTTCAATGTCTCCCCGCACCACACCCCGAGGGCTAACCACTCCTAATCAGAGCTCTGACCCTGAATTCTACCAAGTCTAGAGCAAGGATTGGCCACATAGGAGGGGTGACCCTCATGAGCTCTTTAAACAGATGTTTAAATGCAGGGCCATTTGCGTTATTATTCAGCCCAAGAGGGAGAGGGCATTTAAGGGGACCCCAGGGCAAGTCTGAGTCTTCATCCGGGAGGAGGAGTACCACCTAATCATTAAGAGCAAGGATCCTGGAGTCAGACCTCCTGGGCATCATATCTGGCTCTGAGGTTTATTAACTAGCAATGTGACCTTGGGCAAGTCACTTAACCTCTCTGGGTTTCAGTTTCTCCATCTGTAAAACGGGAATATTTACGCACTTGAACCGCGCCACACACAGCAGGTGCTCTAGAAGGATCCGCTACCACTATCTTTTAGAGAAGAGGCTTGGTTCCTATTATCTAGACCAGGGATCCCTAATCCTGGGGCTGCAGACAGTCCGTGGCCTGTTAGGAACCAGGCAGCGCAGCAGGAGGTGAGTGACAGGCAAGGGAGCATTATCGCCCGAGTTCCACCTCCTGTTAGATCAGCCGCGCCGTTAGATTCTCGTAAGAGCGCAAACCCCTATCGTGAACTGCACATTCGAGGGATCCAGGTTGCACGTTCCTTATGATAATCTAATGCCTGATGATCTGAGGTGGAACAGTTTCATCCCAAAACCACCCCGCTCCCATCGGTGGAAAAATTGTCTTCCACAAAACTGGTCCCTGGTCCCAAAAAGACTGGGGACCGCTGCTTTAGAGTGATGAACTACCACTCTCCTTTAGAGAGGGGACATAGTTGCTAGGATCTAGATCATTTATTGTCTTCTGAAGCACAACTCAGCTGCCCCAGAGTGTGGGTCCCTCTTGGCCCCAGGAAGCTCCACAGGAGGCACTCACCTGCCGCGGTCCCCAGCCTGGGATGTGGACTCTACTGCCCCAGTGGCATTGGTCAGCGCCACTCCCTCTGCCTTCTTGGACTGTTTCTCCTTCTTGGTGGTGGTGTGAGGGAGGTCCGGGTTCCACTCCTGGTGGGGCCAGTGGAGCAGTCAGGCTGGGGGACTATGCCCTGAGGCACCTTTCAGCCTCTTCAGGCTCCCCTTCCCATCCCCACATATCCTCACCTCAAACTGGGGCCAGTTCATGGGCATGCCGGGGCCACTGGTGCTGCGGAACCATCTGAGGTCTTCCTGGGCGTCAGCCCCCCGGATGGCCTGCTCCAGCTCACGGTACACATGGATGTAGCTGTGCTCAGGGAAATGGGGGAGGTGGAGGGCACAGATTCACCATGGCCCCCTTCTCATCCTTGGTGAGGGGCCGGAGTCCACTCAGGGAAGCAGGGTGCTGGGCATGCTGCCCAGCCAGGAATCATGTGGGCTTTGCAAGAAGAAGCTCCGGACATGCTCAGTGAACTCCCTTCTCCCTCCCACCTTAGCTATTCACCCATCACCCTGCATGTATTTCTAGAGTACGCAGTGTGCGTCATCTTGCACCCAACAGCCGCTGTGTTTGAAGCCTCATCCCTCTTGACCCCTGCAGCTCTGCCTCCCCTTCCCGTCACTATGATGTAGGGCTGGGATGCCCTGCATGCCAGTCACACCATCTGCTGGCTGTGCCTGTGCCCTTGGTGCTTGCCATGCCCAGGTACCTGCTGTTCTCAGCCAGGTTGAGGTGCCGTTTGATATCCAGCAGCACCTCCTTGAGGAAGACCAGCCGCTTTTCCTCGAATTGCTGGCACTGCTCAAACACCTGCTCCATGTTCTCCATGTACTGGGGTGTGGTCTTGCCCACATCTTCCAGCACTTTCTCGTACTTCTCCTGTGTCTGTGGGCACCAGAATGGAGAGAGGGTGACACCTAACCAGGCCTGCAGCTCCCAGCCACCATCCTTTGCAAGGGGACCCCCAGATCCCCTGCTGCCATCCCTGCCCGGCCAGCACCTTCTGCACATCCTGCTGCCATCCCCGCCCGCCAGCACCTTCTGCACATCCTGCTTGCACTTGTCCACTTTGTCCTGCAGCTTCTTTTGTTGCTCAGGTGTGACCGATTGCTCTGTCTTGCTGTTCATCTCCCGTGTCATGGCCAGCTTCTCCTCTTTGCAAGCCAAATGGTAGGCCTTCTTGGCTGCCTCCAGCTGTGGGGAGGGGGGAATAGGGAGTAGGGTTTTCATCTGTGACCAGCAGCAAACATGGTCATCCATCAACTCCTCCCCTGCCCACTCCCTGGGAGCTGTGAGCCCACACTCTTAAGAGCCAGAAGGGATGCAAGCCCTGGCTCCAGATGTTCAGGAGCAGCACTCCTCCATTTGTGGCTGTGTCTCTGCTTAGCACTGCCTGCTCCCCTGCAGATACCCTCCTGTCAGGCAGTGCAGTGCCCACCCCATCTGGGGAGCCAGGGGCCAATGTCCCCATCTGCGCTGCTGGTATCTTTCCTGGGGACAGTGCCCTTTTGCCCATGGGTCTCCTTACCCAGTGGGCACTGCCCACCCATCTGTGAATATTTCTTCCTGGAAGGCAGTGCTGCTCCCCTGTGGGCACAATCCCGGAGGGCAGTGCCCAGCCCACCCATCCATAGATGCCCTCCTTGGGATCAGCACCCTCTGATCAGACGGGCCCACCCCACCCCACCCGTGGCAGCACCCACTGAGCACCTCTTTCATCTTCTTGGCCCAAGGCTTCTGGGCCTTGCGGAAGCCATCTTCAGCCTCCTTTGTCTCCTTGAAGCCACCCATGATCTGCTTGTGATAGGCGTCCTTCTGCCAGTTCTTCACCTTCTCCAGGTCCTCATTCAGCAAGTTGTTCTTCACCTCCTGGTGCAGCTCGCTCACCTTGTCTGCCTCCGTCATTATGGCACCCCAGGCCCGCTCCAGGCTGCCATACTGTGGGCCTGAGGGAGTGGCAATAGGTCACAGGAACCTCACTGCCCCCTGCCCAGAGGCCCCCCTCACACCTCCCTTCTCTGAGGCTTTCCCCTTCCTGCCATAGCAACAGAAATGCCCTCCTCTGCTCTACATGGCCCCATCCTCTAGGGCCCACATCAACCACTATCTCCAGGAAGCCTTCCCTGACTGCTCTACCCAACTGCCACGGCCTGCAGCCCTTGCTGCATTCTTCTCACAGTATCTGCAGCTGTACCTCCCTCCTCTTTATCTCTCCCGTCAACGTGTGAGCCCCACAGAGTGGGGTCAGAGGGGGGCAGCCTGGACCCTGTGAGCTCTGACAAGCCCAGCACAGCGCCAAGCACACAGTAGGTGCTCTAGGAATGTTAGCTGAAGCTTGTGACAGATGCCAGGAGGCCACTGGGGACCAGTCATTCCACATTGACTTGTTGTTTGTGTACTGGCACCAGCTCTGTGCAGGGCACTGTGCTAGGTGGTGCAGGCCCAGCCCCTGCTCTCATGGGGTTTAGAGTATACTGCAAGAGAATAACATGAACAAGTATATGTAAACCGCAACTTGAAACTGTTCTAGATTAAAGGAACCTGAAGACACGATGCATAGAGGCAATGTGCGACTGCGCTAGATCCTGGACTAGCAAGCACAATTGTTATGGTAAATGTGTGTATAAGTTGTATTCATGTCCCAAATTTGGTAGTTGAACTCTGGTTACATAAGCAAATGCTCTTGTTCTTAGGAGATAATGAAGAATTTAGGGGTAAACGGATAATGGCTCCAGCTTACTCTCAAAAGGTTCGGAACATATGCATATCAATAAACAGTCGGTGAGAAAACAAACGTGCGGCCAGTGAGTCTGGGGGAAGGGTGTGTAGGAATTCTCTGTGCTACTGTTGCAGCTTTCACAAAGTTTGAATTATTTCAAGATAAAAAGTGTTTTGCTTTTTTTTTAATCCAACCTAAAGTTGTACAAAATACAGATGAACAGGTAAGCCTGGTTTGATCTAGGAGGGAACAGAGCCTGAAAAGGTCCTATGGCTGGTAGATGCAGGGCATGGTGCATGCAAGTATCCAGGGCTCCCAGGACCCAGACCGAGGGGGCGGGTGATGGCCTGCGGGCGCGCACGATGTGAGCCTGTGGGAGCACCTTTCTCGATGAGCTGGCGCCAACGCTTGGCCCAGTCCGTGAGCTGCTGCCCGTACGCCTTCTCGATCTTGGCGCGCTCCTGCACGCAGTTCATCAGGTCGTTGCATAGACGGTGGCCGTCATCGATGCGCTTCACGGTCCGCTTGTAGTTCCCCACCTGGCGGCCAAGCAGCGAGCACCACTCCCGCGGGTTCCTAGCGTCCCCTGCCCCGCCCGCCGCAACCAGCACGGCCACGCCCACTGTCTCCCGCCCCGCCGTCCCGCCCACGGCCTCCGGCCCCGCCCCCGCCCCCAGCCCCGCGGCCCAGCCGCAACGCAGCAGGGAAACTGACTTTCGGAGGCTCCAGCACCCTGCGTCAGGCCCCACCGTCTACACGCACCCTCACCCCAATTTAAACATGATTTCCTCGCTGCCACAAAATGCAGAAGGATTTTTAGAATTTGGACTTGGGCTGGAATGAATTATTCATTTTGTTTTTGCGAGTTAAATCTATTATATTTATATAGAGTCATATAAGCGTTGAGTTGAGCTGCAGCTTCTTGACATAATATTATGTTTTGTAGACATCTCATTAAACGCTTATTAATTTAGGTTTGGCAGTTTTCGTCTTGGGTTTCAGGAGCCAATAGCAATTTTTTTCCTCCAGGTCTCAAATATTTCCGAAGGCTCTGAAAATGCTGGCTTCTGGCCGCGCCTGAAGGGGCCCCGTGGGGCTCTGGGAGCTCACTCCCTCTCTCTGTGTCCAGCGCTCCACCCCTGCCCACCTCAGCATCGGGGGCGAGCGAGGGAAACAGGAACAGCTGGGAAAGGCTGTGCTGTACCTGCCTGATGGAAGTGCCTGTTCCCACATTGTGAAATGCCACAGGCTCTCTCTGGGGGCAGCTGTGGGGAGAGAGGGGCTCCTGGCTCAGTGGGCAGTGCTCTTGGGCCACTTCATGGCTACCGCTGCCTGTTGGACACCCAGGGCTTTGGAGGGGCCTGGGGGACTGGGGAGTGGGGCCTGAGGTCATGGGGTGAGTAATAGGGGAACCTGGCCTCCAAACAGCCAGGCTGTCTGGTCCCCAGAACCTGGAGATCATGAGAGCCTCACCTCCCAGAAGCTGTCGGTGGTCTCCTCTGGAGCCAGTGAGGCCTCATCGTAGGAGCCGGACATGGTGTAGCCGCAGGGGGATGGACAAGTGCGGAGCTGCGGTTAGCAGGCTCAGCTGCTCATGCACTGGGAGGGCAGGAGAGAGATCCATGGAGATGAGAGAAGGGCCTTCCACCCTTTGCCCCATTCCAGTCCTGGGTCCCCAACCCGATGGGATAGGGGCTCCATGGGAGGAGGCTTGCATTAGGATGTCAGCTTCCTGTCCAGAAACTAGCTCACCAGACCCAGGGTAACCCCAAGAGTCGCCCTGTAGCACCCTCATGCCCAACTCCCCATCCCTCCTCCTTCCCCCTCCCTCGAATCCATCCTCTAGCTCCAGTATGAGCACCGCCACTCAGAAGCCAGCCCCAGCCCCAGCCCCCAGAGCTGGTTCTGTCTCCTGAACCGTTAGAGCCCAGGCTCAGTGCCTCCTCAGTTATCTGAGCCCCGGGACCCTGTAAATGCCCTTCTGGCTGCCCTTGCTGCCAACCTCAGCAGCCCCCATTAGCTCCTTACAAATCTCCTGGGAATCCCAATGTGTGGCGTCCTGGCCCACAGGTCACACCACCGAGATCTCACAGGTCACACCACCGAGATCTATGGGAGCATCTGGGGTGGCTGTGTCTGCCCTGGATCTGTCAGCAGGCATCACGGTTATCCAATCTAGGCCGTGCGCTGCCCCAGGGCCAAGGTGGGTACTCCCCTCCTCCCCTCCCCCAGCCAGCCCTCGCTGTTACCCCAGGCAAGAATGGCTCAGTAGTCAGGAGCCAGGACTCAAGAGGGCCAGGGGCCTGGTTTTCAAAGAGGCAGCAGAGTCCAGGCTGGGCCTGGCCCAGCTGTGAGCTGCCAGCCTCTAGCTGGATCCAGGCACCAGGGGACACCTTCTTGCTTCTGCACTGCAGTCCCAGGACTATGAACCCTGATAGTGTGGATGCTCAGGGAGGGCTGGCCTCTGCAAGATTCAGCCCAACCTGGGGGTCCAGGGAACCCCCAGCCGTTACCAGCAGCTGGCTCTCAGGCTCAGGGCAGGGGCAATAACATGTAAGAATGGTTGGCTGAGGATGTCCCTTCCCCTAGGGTTCCCCATCTGTCCAGGGCCTGGGGCTCTTTCCCAGTAATAACCCCGTATTGCCTCTTGCACCCCTCATGCATCTAAACATATTTTGTTCCCTCCCTTTTAGAAGAACTACAGACAGACTTTCCCATAAACTTGCGCACAGTGGGGGTGGGTGAGAGGGAGGACGGCTGGATTTCATCAAGGGACAAAGAAATGAGTCTGAATTTTTCTTTTCTTAACTTGGCACTTTTCACTTATAAAGCAGTACTTGCTTCATAAGGAACATTTTAAATTTAGATACAGAGAAGTAAAAAGCAGGGCTGTTTAAGGAAGCATGGTCAGCCAGGTGAGCTAGGTATCCCTGGGGCCACAGTCCCTTCTAGAACCCTTAATGTCACACAGAACTCTGTCCCGACCCCTGGTAATGCATAGCTGCCAGGGGGCTGGTGGGGGGTGGGCAGGAGTTGGGTGGAGGGTACAGGCATTCCCTTGTGGGAACAAAGGTAGAACCTGAGCCATTTGTCTCTCACCCACGGTAATGGGAAAGTAACTTAATACCATACAATTGTCATTGATACAATTATGGGGTACACACCCTTCACCCAGCAACACCACTTCTAGGAATTTACTTCCAGTCAGTCAGCCAGATGATGCACAAGATTATTTACTACAGTACTGCTTGTAAACGCAAAAGGCTAGAAACAGCCCAAATACCCGTCCACAGAGGGCCGGGTCAGTAAGGTATGGTGCAGGGCTGTCTAGGAAGCTCTGTTCCTGAATGGAACCTTCCCCAGACCACATCACTAAAGCAAAAAGAGCAAGGTGTTGACCCGTGTGGCTGGGGAAAATACATAGGTAGGGAGTGTTTTGGGAGGACCACAAGAGAAATTGGTGATGGCGACCGTCTTCAGGGAATGGGGTGGCCAGGGTACGCAGGGGGAGGGAAGCTTTTCTCTGTAGGTCCTTTCGTGCCCTTTTAATTTTGCCTCATGTGCATGAATTTTTTAATGTGCCTCGTGTGTATATTTTTGAAACCCTCCGGCCTGTGTTGGGGGAGAGCTGAGGGAGCTGGGAACCAGGATGGAGGGTGCTGTCAGCATGGAGGGAAGGGACAGTGCAGCTGAGACCTGGTATGTCAGGCCAAAATGCCCGATGGCTGAGACCACTCTCCACCTCGTGCAGAACAGGCCAGGCCCAGGGCTCTTGGAACTTGCTGGGGCCCACCCTTGGTGTTGGCAGGTAATGTGTCTCTCCAGCTTCCAGCTGAGGGCGCATGCGTAGTGGAACAGCTCCAACCTCGGGGTCCCTGCTCTGCTACCAACCTGCTGTGTGGCCATGGGCAATTCGCAGGCCTTTCTGGGCCTTGCTGGGAAATGAGGTTGATATGACTGACTTAAGGATTAGATGAGGTGGTTAGTGTCCAGCCCATGGCAGACTCCAGGCCCTCCCAACTCCAGCCTCAGTTCTGACCCACACAGGGGTGGGCTCAGGAACAAAAGCCAGGAGACAGTGTGTGAACCCCCTATCATGTGGCTAGACACACGTTCCCACCCCGCCTCTGCCTCTTCCAAACTAGCCTCACACCCCCACGCTGGGGGCAGGCAGGAGGCTCAACTCGGGACAAATGCCATGTCCTTCTTGAAGGGCAGTCGGTACCTGCTGTCACTAAAAAGGCTGCATCTCTCACCATCAGAAAGGGATGTGGCTGGCACCTGGCACTCCCTGTGGGCAAACTCGACATGCTCTTAACCTTCCTCAACCTTTCAAAGGGGCACGAGGCCCATCTGCCTTCTCTCACCAGTGGCTATGAGGCTAACTCAGCCCTGAAGACCCTTTAGTGTCTCAATAAATGACAGCTGGCATTGATTGGGCACGTACCATTCACATGTCGAATCTACCCCCTGTAATCCTCACCACAATCTGACCAGGCAGATTCTGCTGTCACCCCACACTGTAGCTGAGAATCCAGGGACTCAGGGATGTAACAGGGACAGAGCTTGTCCAGGTACCAAGAGGAGAAGTGAGCCCAGGGCATCACAGCATCCATCCCTGCGTGATCTTATGATTTAAGGCTGTCACAGCAATGACAGTGGCCAGCAGGCAGTGAGGGCCGAATGTCCCACACACGGTGCACAGCACTGCGTGTGGGAGCTCAATGAATAGACAACGGCCATGTGACATGGGAACTGCTGTTACACTGAGCAGCGAGGTAACCTGCCAGAGGTTGCTAAGTGTGATGATTAATTTCAGGGGTCAGCTTGATGGGATTAGGGGATACCTGGAGAGCTGGTGAAGCATTATTTCTGGGTATGCCTGTGAGGGTGTTTCGGAAAGAGGATGGCATTGCAGTCAGTGGACTGAGGAAGGAAGATCTGCCCTCATGCAGTGTGGGCGGGCACCACCCAGTTGGCTGAGGGCCCAGAGAGAAGGAAGAGGCAGAGGAAAGGTGAGTTCTGACTCTCTTCTGGAGCTGACACGCTCCTCCTGCCCCTGGACATCAGATCTCCAGGTTCTGTGGCCTTTGGACTCAGGGATTTTGCATGAGCAGCCCCTGAGGTCCTCAGGCCTTTGGCCGCAGATTGAGAGTTACCCCACTGGCCCCCCGGTTCTCAGGCCTTTGGACTTGGAGCCATGATACTGGCTCACCTGGCTCAGCAGCTCACAGACGGCGTAACATGGGACTTCTTCACAATCATGTGAGTCAGCTCCCCTACCAAATCCCCTCTCATCCATCCTTTTCTACCTACCTATCTATCCATCTATCATCCATCCATCCATCCATCCATCCATCCATCCACCCATCCATCCAATTGGTTCTGTCTCTCTGGGGAGCCTAATACACACAGCTAGGGAAAGGTGCAACTGGGATTTGAGCCCAGCGTCCAGATCCAGAGCGCACACTCCTGACCACCATACTATCATTACATAGAGAGGTGTTGACATTAACATTGGCTATCACTAGCTAGTGTTTACCGAGTGCCTACTGTGTGCTAGGTACTGCTCTAGATGCTTTATGTGTGCCTTATTTTCATTTACAGATGGGGAAACTGAGGCACGGAGTGATTAAAATAGTGGACCCATGGCCTTTGAGACAGTAAACAGCGGAGCTGGGATTCAATCCTCGCTCCAGCCAAAGCCCCTGCTGCATGGCCCCTGCTGAGCCTCATTCCCCGGGAGCCCTGAGGGAGAGCAGAAGCAAGGCTTACTGAGCACTTCCTCAGGACAGGCCCTCGCACCAGCACCTCATTCATTCTCGCAGCAGTCCTCACAGGGAGGGGCTTCCTCTTTTTCTTCTTGCGGAGACCAACACTCAGAGGTAAACCAAGATCACACGGCTACAGGGTGGCAGAGTGAGGACTGACCCTGGGGCCTGTGCAGCACAAAATAGGATTACAACCCAGACTCTGGAGCCAAATAACCTGGATTCGAACCCTGGCTGTCTCATGTATGGGCTGTGAGACTGTGCGTGGATCTCTTCCTCTTCCCAGGCCCCGGCGCCCTCATTGGTAAAATGGGCTGTTGCAAGGATTAAACAGAGCACTAGACCTTGGGCCACCGGACCGCGCCTGACACACGGTGAGCTTTCCACAAGTGTCGGCGCTCACTATCCATCCACCACTGCCGTTGCCTGTAGGCAACAGCTCCATCTCAGGGGTAGCCCTCTCTTTCTGTGGAGCCAGGATGGATCTTGCCTTTCTTGTCCATGAGGATGATGCAGCCTGTGAAGTGCAGAATGGGGGGGTGCAGGGCTCTGGAGCCAGCAACCCCAACTACTACCAGTGAGATGTGGGCCAAGTCTGTAATGGAGGCCTCAGTGACAAAGGAGCCCCAGGGTGAAAAGCGTCTCTCCTCAGGCCCAGGCATCTCCTGACAGCTGCCTCTAGGAGAACCTGGAAGGCAGGGCCCTCAGCTGTGTTCCACCTACTCCTGGCTTGAGGAAGGGAGAGAGGAATTAAGAGCATGAGCCTGGAGAGGCCAGGCCTGGTGTGGACCAAGGCGCTGTGTGGATTCCTACCTCAGTGGTCACCAACCACAGGCCTGGGAGTCACCCAGCTGCTCCCAGACACCGGCAGGTCCTGAGCCTCCACCTCCTCCCTGTCCTTGCTATATTATTCTCCACAGCCTTCGTCACCACCAGACACGCCATCCACAGCACGGCATTCATCACGTTGTGTGTCCTCCTTCCTACAGGAATGTCACTCAGTCTGGTCAGCGGTGTTTATCTGTCTGGTTCTCTGCCGTATTCCCAGCATCCAGTGCAGTGCTGGTCACAGAGTACGTGCGCAGTGCACTTTTGTTGAATGAATGAATGAATAAATGTCAAGGACCTTCTGAACATTGACTTAATAAACCGCAGAAATGATGAATTTTCTATCCCAGAGCCAGACACAGCTACCTGCACACGGTGGGCACCCAGCCAATGTTGACAATGATGATGATGACCAGAGCCAGGAGCCAGGAGGAGGAGGTCCTGAGTCCCACCCACCCTCTGTCTCCAGGCCGGGCTTATCCTGGAGATCCCTTCCCTCCTCTTGGCCAGCCCTCAGGGTCCGGTTCCAGGGTCTCCTCTTCCCTGTGGTCCCAGGACCATCCTGCCCTCAGCATGGCGCCCTCCGTCCTCAGGGGTGCTGCAGCATGCAGGCAGCATCAATGACACAGCAATTTTGAGTGCCTACTGTGTGCCATTGTGAGCACCTCCTCACACGCTTTATCTCCAAACCTCACAGCCCACTGAGATGGCTGTTGCCTTCCCTAGTCTACAGACGAGTACCTGAGTCTCAGAGAAGTTAGATAACTTGTCCAAGGTCACACAGCAGGGAGGAGGCAGAGCCAGACTCAGACCCAGGGGTGGTCCTTCCCCTGCCCCTGCTCCCAGCTCTCTGTGGGTGTCACTCCAGCCCTCCTGGCCTAAGGCCTTCTCCCCTGCCCGGAACAGGCTCAGCTCAGGGACAGGGCCATGGAGAAACCAGAGCTGTCTGCCTCTCCCCCAGGGTCGCAGGTCCCACAGACATTCCCAGCAGCGCCCCCCCAACCCACCCCTCACCTCACCCAGAGATAGACCGACAGGCTCACAGCGCCTGGCCTGGGCCACACAGCGCCTCTGAACCATCTCTGGGAGCTGGGGCTCCGAATGCAGCGGGGAGGATTCAAGTCAGCTGAGATGCACCGCGTCCACTAGAGCCTCTGCCCCTTTCTCATGTCTCCCCATAACCCAGCCTAGGGCATATGCCATCCTCCCTCCTGTCACTCACCCCTCCCCCAGAAAAAGCCTGCTTCCCTTCAAGGGTCAGCTCAGTCCCTGTCCCTCCAAGAAGCCTTCCCCAAATACCCCAGCCCTCGCCTACCCCTCCCCTCATCTGACACCAACTGTGTGGTGCCATTCTTAGGCATGTTCTGCCCTAAACAGTCTTGCTGGTTCAGGAGTGGCAACCTGCTGTCCCAAAAAGTCGATTAGCACAATAGCTAACAGCACCAAGGGGCCAGACAGAATGTCTGGAGATGAGGTTCAAATCCCGGCTCTGCCACTGACCTTGGCAAGTTAGTTAAACTCTCTGTGCCTCAGTTTCCTCATCTGCAAAATGGAGGTGATGCTAGCACCTACCCCATGGGATCGGTGTAGGAGGAAATGAGTGCACATAAGGTCCAGAGTTCACCTGCAGTATTTTGGGTATTAACAGGTACAGAGTCTTCATGACAGGAGCCTCATCTCTCTGGATCACCTGGCTCCCCTTCTCCCCTCCTCAGCTAACACCCCCAGAGTCCTTCCAGGACTGTTGGGCCTCAACTGGGACCTTCAGATCTCCAGGTCCCCCATGAAAGGAAGATCTCAGGCCTGGCTTCCTCTTGCTTTCTCTTTGGGTCTGAAAACCAGTCCCCTGGACTTCCATCCCTTCTAACCTGGGGTGTTCCAGGCAGTCCCCAAGGAGCCTGCTCATTAGAAATGATGATCTCAAGGTGAGGAGGAAGGAGGAGGATGGAAACACAAATAGAGAGACTCAGGGAGGCAGAGCTCAAACCTTACTCAAGGTTGGAGGGCTCCAGAGAGGCCCAAGGCAGAGGGGACCAGGTGGGCTCATCCCAGCTAGGAAGGGACCCAAGGCATCCCTTGGTGGTCCACCTGTGAGAACAGGCAAGCCTCAGACACAGCCTCAGGCACCCCAGCCTCTGTGGCTGGCCCTTCCTCCTCCCTAGCCCACTCCTGGTCTGACCTTTCACCCTTCACCATCCCTGTGCTCTCTTCCTCTGGCCACCCTCTTAAGAGCCCAGACCTTCTCTCTCTCCTCCCGAAAATCACCCCAAAAAGCCCACATCCCTCCCCTGCTTTCAAGTCAAGTAGACAAGAGACGATTTTGCACAGCCCACATCTTTAGAGGGCCTCTAAGCCTGTTTCAGGTGGGGCAGGTTCATCAGGGAATAAGACCAGCCCTTCCCTCATGGAGCTTACACTCCAGCACAGGCAAAAAGCCAAGAAGCAAATATAATAAATATCACCACATTAGGTGGTGACAACAGTTCAGAGAAAACTCAGCCAGCGTGAGGGACAGGGCAAAGGGTAGTGGAGAGCCGCTGAAAGGTGGTGTATACATACCCCAGCTCCCCTGCCCTCCTGGACTGAGTCAAAGGTGTGTTCAAAATCTCTCCCAGAGCTCCCCAACTGGAGTGAGCTGAATTACCTGCAGTGGTAACTTGCTTGGTAAAGCACCCTGTTTTGGCCGCCTATTTCCCTGTCTCATTTCCCCACCCTCAGTGTTTCTGTGGGCCACCTCCTAAATGAATCATATCCTTGTCTTGGGGTTGGCTTCTGGGGGAACCCAAAGTGAGATGCCCACAGATAGGGAGGCAGGGGCAGGAGCTTGTTGGGAAGGCAGGGCCCCCTCCTGTCTGCTCTGGGGCATCTCTTTTCTCGAGACCAGTCAGCACACACTTGGCCGCTCTGCACAGGTGTGTCTGTCTGTCCTGAGCCCACTGCCTCTGTGGCTGCCTAGAGAGCAGGGGCCACGCCGCCCCCTCTGTGGGCAGCACTCCTGGTGGGAGCGCAGCACGTTTTTGCAACACAGGGAACACAGGGATGAGTTCCGACCAGGAAGAAGGGGCCGTGGCCCTCCCGCTTCAGTGGCTTGCGTTGGGATGCTTGCGGCTCGCTCTCTTCCCGGGCCTGGCCTGGCACAGCTGCTGTGGCCACAGCTGGAGTAGAGAAAAGGAAGACGTGCGGACCCAGGGCAGGCCCAGCGTCCTGGCTGACCCAATGTCCCTGAGGCAATGGCCCAGGTAGGCGGGCATCATCTTCCCCTGTGAGGACGGAATCATAGGCCCCCACGACAGCACAGACACTGAGCCAGCCCCCAAGGGAGACACTCCTGGCTTTACACTGCAGCCCTGATTCTCAGAGTGCGGAGCTGGGCTATAGCAGTGAATAAGACAGAAAACCCCCTTCCTTGTGGGGCTGACATTATAGAGGGGCTGAGCAGGCAAGAAACGAGATAAATAAGTGGTAATCAAGGATGTTAGAAGGTGACAGGCTGTGAAGGAAAGCAAGGCAGGGGAGGGGACAGGGAGGGAAGATGGGGGAGAGGAGTGGTGCTTTTGTTTGCAGGATGGTCACAGAAGGTCATTCTGAGCAGGTGGCCTTGGAGCAAAGGCCTGAGGGAGGTGGGGAGAGAGCCAGGCAGAGCACTCAGGCAGCCTGAACAGCCCGTGCAAAGGCCCTGGGGCAGAAGCCGGCTGCCAGGGTTGAGGAGCAAGGGGGTCATGTGGCCTGCGCAGATGAGGGAAGGGGAGGGGTGAGGCTGAAGAGGTTGAGGGAGGGGACTGGGGAGGGCCTTGTAGGTCAGAAGGAGGCCTTTAGCAGAGTGAGATGGGAGCCACTGCAGGGTTTGGGAAGAGGTAGGATGTGATCTGGCTTCTGTTTTAAAGGATCTATGGCTGCTGGGGGAAAAGCAAACCACGGTGGGGCAGAGTGGGCAGGGAAGCTCTAGGAGGTGGCTGCCGTCCCCCAGGTGAGGGAAGATGGGGGCTCAGAATAAGGAGGTAATGTTAGAAGGAGTGGGAAGAGGCTGGAGTCTGGAAGTGCTGTGGCATTCCAGCCAACAGGATCTGCCGATGGTTTTGGATGTGACGGTGAGATGAGAAGTCAAGGATGGCTCCTGCCGGACCAGCTGGCAGATAGAGCTGCTGTTTACTGAGCTGGGGATACTGAGGGAGGAACGGTGTTGGAGGGGATGGGAGCTCAGTTCTGGAGCCCTGAGATGCCCATGGACAGCCAGCTGGAGATACCTCCTCACCCTTGCCAGCTCCTGCACGGGGGTCAAGGGCAGTGAGGAGGGACCAGCCAGGAGCCAGATTGTTCCTGTGTCTCAGGCCCCAGCCCCTGCTGAGCTCTAGGCCTCTCAGTGCTCCTGGGGCCTCCCTCAAGCTCCCTTTCACATGAGAAGGCCTGCCAGGGGAGGTCAAGTCTCAATCCGGCTTCCAGGTGGGTGCCCTGGGCTGTGGGTGCGTTGTGTGCAATGAAGTGGGTCAGGGAAATGTGTCCCAGAAGCCCATCCTGGTGGACTCACTGCCCCAGAATCTGGTGGCAAGAATGTGGGAGAAAGACAGAGCAAGCACAGGCAGCCCCAAGCCGACCTGTGAAGCAGCAACCTGACAGGGAGGGGCCTGGGCCCAGAGGAGGCAGGCCAGGGGCGGGAGGTCGGGGCCAGGCCTGGAGGGCCTGCTGAGTGGACAGACACTCCTTCAGCTCTCACCCGAAGAACCTGCCCTCCAGGCCTCACCAGCCCCTGCTCCATGGAGGTGGGGGCGGCTGCTGACAGGCGACTGAAGCCAGCAGGCCCTGCTGCAGGAGGTGAGGCAGGGCAGATACCAGCTCCCACCCTGGTCGGGGAGGAGGAGAGTGCAGGGTTCGGAAGAGCAGGGGCAGGCAGTGTCAGTGCGCACAGGCGAATCTGCATCCCATTTCTGCCAACCCAAGACCTGCCCTTCTCCCTCCTAGGCCCTTGATCGCAAAGTGGGAGCCCCCAAGTCCAGCACTCTGTGGATGTGCATCTAACCTTTGCAGAAGTGAGCAGAGCCACACCTGCTTCTCAGTGTGTATTCCCTTCCCCATCATGCGACCCCCTCCTCAGCCCCTGCACCAGGCCCTCTGACCCGAGTGCCAGGGGAAGGGGTCACCCCACACTGTGGTCCAGCAAAAGACCCAGCTGGGCTCTCAGGGGGTGCGGCAGAGAAAGCAGGTGGAGAAGGGCAGGACCTTAAGCACGCCCATGGTTGCACACATCAACCTTCTGCCCCCACTCAGGCTAGCATCTCCTCCCTATGCCACCCAAGGAGGCTCAGCTCCAACCAGGGCAAACCTGGACCAGGTGTGCCCCACCCATGCACTCCTGTGGGCCCCCTCCTGTCCCCTCCCTGCCCAGAGTTGGGACAGAGGGCCCAGCTCCTCCCCTGCACCCCACCCCGCCCCCTCCTGAGCAGCTGGCAGAGGCTCCTCCGCAGTGGCAGTGCCGGAGAGCTCCCCCAGCAGCAGGAGTCTGTCCCCAGGATCACTGCAGCAGAGGCACGGAGAGCGCAGGAGGGAGGGCCACAGGCACTCTCACCCCATCAGAGGCCTGCTCCCTGGTGCCCCAACTTGGAGGCCCTGGGTTTGCTGGGGATGGGCACGGGGGTTCTTTGGGAGATCCAGGGTTGGGGAGAGTTCACTAAGTCTCCAGGGAGAATGAGGAAGGGCAAGGGCCTGAGGATGGGGCAGGAGGTAGATGCCTCTGACCTGCCCAGGGGGCTCTAAGCCCAGTGCCTGAGACCATCCAGGGCCAGCAGGGAGGCTCTGGCGTCATCGGGAGATGGTGGGAGGTGAGTCTGCTTATCCCAAACAGCCAGAGCCTAGCAGTGCCTTGAGTGGGACTGGGGCATCCTTACTCCTCCCTGCCCTCTGCCGCCTACCCTGTCTAGCTTCAGACTGTGGGTCCCTGGAGGCTCCAGCCTCCGTCGGCCTGCTGCCCCAAGGAGGGGGCATGGCTGCAAAGTCAGGACCTGTGGCGGTGGTGGAGACAAGAGGTACAGAGGAGGAAAGGCAACAGGGACAGTCCCCCGATGAGGAGGATCAAGGTTCTGACAAGACCTCTCAGGATGCTGGCTGCACCCCACAGCCCACTCCCCAGCAGGTCCCTGGCCCAGCCCCTCCGGATGGCCTGTTTGGCTCCTACCAGGTGCCGCCGGTAGGAAGGCAGGGCAGTCCCGTTCCCCACTCTCCACACAGCCTCTTCCAGCCATCGAAATGCCTACCTGGGCCCGTGTGGGCACCAAGCTGCGGGCAGGTAGGAGTTTACTGCCCCCGCTGGGCCAGGCCAGGGCTGGAGGGGCTGGCTGTCCTCCTTCTCCTCCGTGGTGGCGGGCGGAGAGGGGGCCTGGCGCCGGGCTGGGGGCTCTGTCCTCTAGGGTTCCCTCCACTGCTCACTCAGGAAGGCAGCAGCGCCAGAACTGCAGGAGCCAGCTCCCTCCACTGCTGCCTCCTCCCCACTCCCCCCTCCCGACCCGCCTCCTTCTCCAGCCACCCACCTCCTTCTGCTCGTTTCTATGGCAACTGGGCAATGCTCTGCACAGACAGCCTCCCTCCCATGTACAGCAGGGGACGCCCGCCTCCCGCACGGCGCCGCATCAACATGGGCACACACGCACACACCTCACGGCCACAGACAGGCTGGTGGGTACACAGGCTCAGCCGCCGCCCTGGCCTGGGGAGCCCTGCTCCATCCCCTTTCTCCCCTTTCTCCCCAAGATCCCACCTCCCAACCGTCCTTCCAGACAGCTGCACATTTCCACGCACTTCGCTTGGGTCCTTAAAATCTCAGCGCATGCTGCTCTGTGAGGCATTTCTATTTGTTTAATCATTTATTCTCTCATTTGATGAAAACTCAAAATTTTGAGTTTTTTCTAGGCCAGGCTGAGTGTGAGAGACGCTCATGCACAACTTCGTGCCATGAGACTTCATACCCATTTTACAGATTGGAAGCTGAGGGCCACAGCAGTAAAAGAATTTGAGTGTCCAAGGTTCCTGGGCTAGCTGTCGGCACTGAGACCTTGTGATGCCAGTTCCGATGCTTCTCCCACAGGCCATGGCTGCCACACACCAGTCAAGCGC
This sequence comes from Mandrillus leucophaeus, assembly GCF_000951045.1. Lineage (NCBI taxonomy): Eukaryota > Metazoa > Chordata > Mammalia > Primates > Cercopithecidae > Mandrillus > Mandrillus leucophaeus. The sequence continues at coordinate 1,441,990 of NW_012103142.1, read as the reverse complement.
ACACAGGGGTGGCCCATACACACTTATGTGTGTCCAGGACATGTGCACCCCAATGACACACTTACAGATACAAACACCCATTACATATATTTGCACACATGCATTTTCACAAGTCTGTGTATCTTCCTACACACGCACCTATAACACACACACGTAACTGTGACACTAATATCAGCATATGCACATCTTGAAGACACGTGCACACACATCTACATGGATTCAGAACCTGTAACACACAAACCCTTCCTACACAAACTCACCGTGGCAGGCCGGGCGCAGTGGCTCAAGCCTGTAATCCCAGCACTTTGGGAGGCCGAGACGGGCGGATCACGAGGTTAGGAGATCGAGACCATCCTGGCTAACCCGGTGAAACCTCGTCTCTACTAAAAAAATACAAAAAACTAGCCGGGCGAGATGGCGGGCGCCTGTAGTCCCAGCTACTCGGGAGGCTGAGGCAGGAGAATGGCGTGAACCTGGGAGGCGGAGCTTGCAGGGCCTGTCATTGTTGACTTTTCTTCCCCCTGAAAAAAAAAAAAAAAAAAAAAAAAAAAAAAAAAAAAAAAAAAAAAACCTCACCGTGGCACACACAAGCCCTGATGCTAGCCTCATGGGCGGGGTTCAGTGATGGGAGTAGAAGTGTCAGGATCAAGGGGCTGAATAATGAGTGGCCTTCCGGGGAGGATTTGCCTGTCTGCTCCGCCCCACCTGGGGCTCAGGCACTAATCTGATCTCAGCAGTGTCTCAGCTCTGCTGCTGAAGGGGAATGCAGTGGGGGTGGAGACCGGGCCCACCCTCCCTCACTCTCATTCTGAAAATCCACTCTAGATCCCCCCTAGAGCCCCCTCAGCCTAGGGGGCTCACACATATCCCTACTCACCCCTCTAGCATCGGTACTTGGAGTTATGACAGGGCACAGTAAAATGACTCTCCCCAAGAAGAGAATTCCAGGCTTCACACAGGCTTCTAGACTTCTGCCACCCCCCAGGAGGGACAGTGTGGGTGGTGGGTGGCAGGAGACCAGAGTGGGGACTGGGGCCCCGGACACACAGCATGCCCCACAGGACGTGCTGTCCCCAGCCCAGCACCACCGCAGGGCCTCAGGCAACGGTCACTGCAGCCCCTGTGCCCCAGGGTAATTTTCAGGGACCCCACGCTCCCCAGAGAGGGCAGATACAACAGAAAGGAACCAGAAGCCACCACAAATTAAGAGAAAGGTCCTCTTTTAATAATAATGATAGCTCCTCCGTATTCATCACTTCCAAGACCCCTCTCAGTCACAAGGCTGCTGCTGGTGAAACTCAGACATAATTGCATGACGCATCCCAGTATTAGAGATGTCAAGAGATAAGAGAAAAATCATCTCTGGATAGAGAAATGGGGCATTTCATCCATCCAACAGACACTGACTAGGCATCTACCATGTGTCAGAGATGGTTCTAGACACTGAGATACAGCTGTGAGCAAAACAGAGTCCCTGCCCTTGAGGAGATGACGAGCTAGTGGGTTCCCGGAAAGCCTGGGCCTGTCTCAGGGGCTCTCCCACAGTCTTTGGCTGTCACAGGGCCTTGCATGGTGAGGCTACTGGACTGATTAGGAAATAGGCTCTGAGAGATTGAACAGTTTGTCCACAGTGACAAAGGCAGCCAGTGGCTAGGCTGGGATTCGAGCCCTCGGCCTGCCAAGCCTTTTCCAGTGCCTCACGTTGATTCCATTAAGAAAGATCTGATTGGGAAACACGGCACCAGCCACTCAGTTTCTAAAAGTTTCATAGCCAAGTTCGCTTCTATCCTTAGATCAAAGGTAGGATGAGATCGTAAGTACTTGAAGTCCCAATCAAGTGGTGGGCACAAGGACCCCACAATCAACCTCAGAAGTGACTTCCATCCTTGCCTTCCTTGGGCCAGAAGTCTGATGTCAGCCATCCCCAGGCCTGGAGGTCCTTGGCAGGGAGTTCAGGTCAACGCCTAGGCAAGGAGGGTGGGGACTCCCAGTGCCCAAGAGCAGAGGCTTCCTAGAGAGTGAGGAGGCCTCAGCTGGGGGACAGGGAGGGATTGAGTTCCCAGGTGCTGTAAGCAGAGCCCCCTGCCCACCTGCCGGCCCCCAGCCCTGGATCATCTTTCTCCTAAAGAGCCGGACTCCATCCAAGGATACCAAAGACAGCTGCCCTCCCACCCACCCCTCCGTCAGCCTGATCCGGCCCCATCTGCTGCCTAGCAGACCCCACGTCCTGTCCTCCCACACTCACGGATTCCAGACAGGCCCTGTGGAAGAAGCTGACCCCTTCTGTCTCCCCCTCCTTCCCCAGCCCAGAGAGGATCCACCCCCACCCCACCCCCACTGGCAGCCTAATCTGGCCCCATCTGCTGCTGGGAATGAAGGCCCTCTACTCTCCCACTTGCAGGTCCCACACTGGCCCAGGGACACCCCCTACATTATGTATACACACACACACATATGCATACACACACACGTACACGCACACACACACTCCATGCCCAACCTCAGCTCCTGTTCCTGAACCTTAGCCATGCTCCTGTCCCATAGGCGAGATCAGAGGAGGGTGTCTGGCCCACACCACAAGGCAGCAGCCCTCATGCCCATGGGAGATGCCTACTCCTTCTGTCAACCCCCTCCTTGCCTCCTTATCCAGCTCCCCAAAAGCATTCATTGCCCCCTCTCCCCAGCTCGGCACAGTTATCCCACGTGTTCCCCAGAGCCAGGGAAAATGCAATCAGTGCTCATTAGCTGCTGCTTTGCATCTCATCTGCATAATATTCCCATGACTGTCAAAACGCCAGAATCCTCCCCAACCCCAGCCCACAATAGGCAGGGCTGGCCAGCTCTAGAGAAGGAAAATGGAAAGGCTTTAGTGGGATTCTGTGTGGGCGGCTGAGCACGTGGAGTGGGTACTTGGGAGGGGGAAGATCAGGGGAGAAAATGTCCAGTGGCCCTGGCAGGCACCCGGAGGAGGAGCAACAAATATTACAATCACTGAGTCCCTGCTACATCTAGGCACTGTGCATGGTGCTTTATACCGTATCCACTGTTTTTTCACAATGAGCCATTTTACAGGTGTGGAAACTGAGGCTCCGGGCAGTTAAGGCCTGGCTATCCAAGGCCCAGCGGCCTGTGCACCACCTGGAAGCTGGTCAGAAATGCGGCATTTCAGGTCCCACCCCAGACTTCCTGCATCAGAATCTGCATTTTCACAAGATCCCAGGTGATTAGAGTGTGAGAATCCTAGGTTAAGGGGCTGGCCCCATACTGTAATACACAGCTGCAAGATGAAGCTGGTGTCAATACTGAGGTGTCTGACTAAATCCCATGCTAGTTTCTTCGTGCATTTAACAAGCATTTCCTGACTGCAGCTATGTGCAACACTGCTCTAGGGTGGAGCACGGTAGATAAACAGACGACGTCCATGACCTCAGGGAGATTTCATGCCAAAGGGAGACACATCATAAATAAATATGTTCAAATGGTGAGCAGTGCTACCAAGAAAAATAATGTGGGCTGTGTGCAATGGCTCATGCCAGTAATCCCAACATTTTGGGAGGCCGAGGCGGGCAGATTGCCTGAGTTCAGGAGTTCTCGACCAGCCTGGGCAACACGGAGAAACCATGTCTCTACTAAAATACAAAAAATTAGCCAGGCGTGGCGGCATGCACCTGTAGTCCTAGCTACTCGGGAGACTGAGGCAGGAGAATTGCCCGAACCCGGGAGGCAGAGGTTGCAGTGAGCCGAGATCGCACCACTGCACTCCAACTCGGGTGAGAGCGAGACTCTGTCTCAAAATAATAATAACAATAATAATAATATTAATAATGTGGGTTAAAGAGACAGAGAGTATGAGGCAGGAACATTTTAGAATCCCCCTTTGAAGAGATGACATTTGAACAGAGATCTAAATAAAGGGAGAAAGGGGGATATGTGATGATTTGAAGGAAGAGTATTTCTGGCAGAGGGAACAGCAAGGGCAAATGTCCTAGAGGTGGGAGTAAGCTGAGCACAATGAAAGCAGCCCACAGCTGAATGGTTGGATGGGTGGATGGGAGGATGGATGAATGGATGGTAGGTAGAGCAAACCAGACAGAGAGAGGTGGCAAACGAGGTAGTGATAAAGAAGAGGCAGGCAGAGGCTGGCTCCCAGAGGGCCTTGTAGGCCATGATGAGGACTCTGAATTTTATTCTAAGTATGAAGGGAAGCCACTGGTACTTTTGAGCAAGAGTAGAAAGGGATCTAAATTATGTTTTCAGAAGATCACAGTGGTTTTTACATGGAGAAGTGATTAGAAGAGACCAGAGCGGAGGCAAGGAGATCAGTTAAGAAGCTTTTGCAATATTTAGTGCTAATAGCCATAAAAACGCATGTCCAAGAATGTTCATAGAAGCTCCATTCTTAGTATCTCCAAATTGGAAGCAACCCAAATGCCCACCCACAGAGGGGTTGACAAACAAATTGTGCAGTTTACTGCATGTAGTTGAGGTAGTTTGCTGTGTGGGATTTCACTGTATAAATTCTACTGTGTGGTTTGTTCACATAGTGAAATACTACACAGCAATGAAAAAAATCCCACTACACATAATCACATGGATAAATCTCAAGACATCATGCTGATTCTGTACACTAATAACAAAGAATTTCTGACAAATTCTGAAAGTTTTCTAAAATTTCTGAATTTCTGAAAAAAATTTAAGAAACCAATTCTATTTATAATAACATCAAAAAGAATCAAATACTTAGGAATAAAGTTAACCTAGGAGATGAAATACTTGTAAACTGAAAACTATAAAATATTGATGAAAGAAATTAAAGAAGACACAAATAAACAAAAACATCTCATGTTCATGGATTGGAAGACTTAATATTCTTTACTTATTTTTTTTTTTTTTTAGAGACGGAGTCTTGCTCTGTCACCCCAGTTGGAGTGCAGTGGCACAATCTCGGCTCATTGCAAGCTCTGCCTCCTGGGTTCCCGCCATTCTCCTGCCTCAGCCTCCTGAATAGCTGGGACTACAGGCACCCACCACTGGTTTCACCATGTTAGCCAGGATGGTCTCAATCTCCTGACCCCGTGATCCACCTGCCTCAGCCTCCCAAAGTGCTGGGATTACAGGTGTGAGCCACCACGCCCGGCCCTTAATATTCTTAAAATATCCATACTACCCCAAGCAATCTACAGATTCAATGTAATCCCTCTTAAAATCTTAATGGCATTTGTATAGCAATAGAAAAAAAAAATCCTAAAATCATAGGAACCACAAAGACCCCCAAAATAGCCAAAAAAAAATTGAGAAGAACAAAACTGGAGGCCCCATACTTCCTGATTTCAACACATATTACTAAGCTATAGTAATTAAAACAGTATGGTACTGTCATAAAGACAGCCATATATGCATATTATGGTCACCAGCAATAAATAAATAAATAAATAAATAAATAAATACATACATACATACATACATACATACATACATACAGACCAATGGAACAGAATGAAGAGCCCAGAAATAAACCCACACATATATGGTCAACAGATCTTCAGTGAGGGTGCCAAGCATACATAGTGGGGAAATGATAGGAAGGATAGTTCTTCTTCAACAAATGGTGATGGGAAAACTGCTTTCTACATGCAAAAGGATGAAACTGAATCATTATCTTACACCATAGACAAAAATCAGCTCGAAGTAGATTAAAAACTTAAACATAAAACCAGAAACCATAAAATTCCTAGAAGAAAACATAGGAAAAAATTTCAGGACATTGACCTTGGCAATGATTTCTTAGATCTGACACCAAAAGCACAGGCAACAAAAACAAAAATAGACAAATAGGACTACCTATCAAACTAAAAAGCCTAAGCACTGCAAAGGAAAAAGCAGAGTGAAAATGTAACCTGCTGAATGGGAAAAAAAAATTGCAAACCACATATTTAACAAGGGACTAGGATCCAAAATATATAAGAAACTCCTATAACTGGATAGCTTTAAAAAGTTTAAAAATGAGCAAAGAGCTTGAACACACATTTCTCCAAAGAAGGCAGACAAATGACCAACTGGTATATTTAAAAATGCTCAGCTGGGGCTGGGCGCAGTGGTTCACGCCTGTAATCCCAGCACTTTGGGAGGCCGAGGCAGGCGGATCATGAGGTCAGGAGATCCAGACCATCCTGGCTAACATGGTGAAACCCCGTCTGTACTAAAAATACAAAAAATTAGCCGGGCGTGGTGGCGGACGCCTGTAGTCCCAGCTACTCGGAGGCTGAGGTAGGAGAATGGCGTGAAGCCGGGAGGCAGAGCTTGCAGTGAGCCGAGATCGTGCCACTGCACTCCAGCCTGGGCGACAGAGCGAGACTCCGTCTCAAAAAAAATAAACAAATAAAAATTAAAAAAGCTCAGCCGGGCGTGGTAGCTCACGCTTGTAATCCCAGCACTTTGGGAGGCCGAGGCATGGCAGATCACGAGGTCAAGAGATGGAGAACATCCGGCTAACACGGTGAAACCCCGTCTCTACCAAAATACAAAAAATTAGCCGGGCGTGGTGGCGGGTCCCAGCTACTCGGGAGGCTGAGGAAAGAGAATGGGAGGCTGAGGCAAGAGAATGGCGTGAACCCGGAAGGCGGAGCTTGCAGTGAGCTGAGATCGCGCCACTGCACTCCAGCCTGGG
>NW_012103142.1:1432093-1435248 GCF_000951045.1 Mandrillus leucophaeus | reverse complement strand
AAAAAAAAAAAGCTCAATATCACTAATCATTGTGGAACGGCAAATCAAAACCACAATGAGATATCACCTCATACCTGTCAGGATGGCCATTATTTTAAAAGTGTTATTATAATAAAATAACAAGTGTTGGCAAGGATGTGGATAAATTTGAACACTTGTGCATTGTTGGTAGGAATGTGTAATGGTGCAGCTGCTATAAAAAACAGTATGAAGGTTTTTCAAAAAATTAAAAATAGGCCGGGCATGGTGACTCACGCCTGTAATCCCAGCATTTTGAATGGCAGAGGCAAGGGGATTGCTTGAGCTCAGGAGTTCAAGATCAGCCTGGACAACATAATGAGACCTCATCTCTACTAAAAATAAAAATAAAGAAAACTTAAAAAATAACTACTGCCAGGCATGGTTGCTCACACCTGTAATCCCAGCACTTTGGAAGGCCGAGGTGGTGGATCACCTGAGGTCAGGAGTTCAAGACCAGCCTGGCCAACATGGTGAAACCCCATCTCTACTAAAAATAGAAAAAAATGGCCGGGTGTGGTGGCACATGTCTGTAATCCCAGCTAATTGGGAGGCGGAGGCAGGCGAATTGCTTGAACCCGGGAGGTAGAGGTTGCAGTGAGCTGAGATTGTGTCATTGCACTCCAGCTTGGGCAACAAGTGCGAAACTCCGTTTCAAAAAAAAAAAAACTACCATATGATCCATCAATACCACTATACCATTTCTGGGTATTTATCCAAAAGAATTGAAATCAAGGTCTCAAAGACAAATTTGTACTGCTGTGTTCATCACAGCATTACTCACAATAGTCAAGATATGGAAACAATCTAAATGTCCATCAACAGATGAATGGATAAAGAAAATGTGGTATATACACACAGTAGAATAGTATTTAGCCTTCAAAAAGGAAATTCTATCTCATGCCACAAAATGGGTGAACCTTGAGGATACTATGATAACTTAAATAAGCCAGTCATAGAAGGACAAATACTGCATTATTCCACTTATTTGAGATATCTAAAGTAGTCAAATCCATAGCAACAGGAAGGAGAATGGTGGTTGCCAGGGGCCGAGGCGAGGAAGAAATGGGGAGTTGCTATTCAATGGGTATAAAGCTTCATCTTTGCAAAATGAAAAAGTTCTAGAGATCTGTTGCACAACATCGGGCCTATAGTTAATACTGTACATTTAAGATTTTGTTAAAAGGGTAGATCTCATGTTATGTGGGTTTTTTTTTTTTACCACAATAAAAGTTTTTTTGAAAAGACATCATGCCAAGCAAGAGAAGCCAAACTTAAAAGAGCACACACAGTAGATTCTATTTATGTGAAGTTCAAGAATAGATGAATCTGGACTTCTGATTCTGAACAAGATGGAGTAGACACACTCCTCCCCATTCCTCCTGCTAAAGCCACCCCTATATATAAAACAAACAGAAGAAGAATCTAAAAGGTAGAGAGAAGGCAGACTGACTAGAGACCTCAGGACCAAACAGTGGCACAGCAGTGAGTTCCCTGGGTTTTCTTTTTGCCCAATACATGCCAGATTTGGAGGTGGAAGAAATCAGCAACCCGGAAATACCAATAAACATAGACAAAAACAGCCCCAAGAAAAACCTGCTCTTCGCTTCCTGCTGACGGGTCTAAAACATAATAAAAAAGAACAAAACAAAAATAAAAAAGAGGAAAACCTGCTCTCTTTAGCCAAAGGATCAGCAGAGACCCAGCCTAGCAAGACGAAAACCTTTAAAACAATGACCTCCCTACTCTAGCCAAACAGCATGGAAGAAACTACAGCCCCAGGCCCGTGCTGCCCTGTGAGGACAGGCCGGGTGGGGAGCCCTGCCTGGCCATAACAACGAACCCCATCCCCCAGCGCCAGGGCAATAACAGTGAAGAATGAGGGAGAGCCAGGACTTCCACTCCACCCAGCAACAACAAGGTGCCCCTCCCTCTCCATGCTGGGTTGACTTTCACCCCCACCCAAGAGTAATCAGGTCAGTGGAGACCACATAGGAGCAGTAACAAGGCACCCTCCCTTCCCATGCAGGGAAGGATCATTGAAGCCAGACCTCCCATCACTGCCCAGAAGTAAGGAGGTACCCCTGACCCCCACCAGGGTGTCAACCAAGGTCAAGTAGGGGACCTGGATTTCTACCCCCACCTGGCATTAATAAGGCTCAGGGTTAAAGGAGGCCTGCTGAAATAGATTACAAGAGGATCCAGCATCTCAGAACATAATACCCCAAATGTCCAGGGTATAATACAAAAATAATTTGTGGCCATGAGCAATGGCTCACACCTGCAATTCTAGCACTTTAGGAGACCACGGCAGGAGGATCACTTGAGGCCAGGAGTTTGAGACCAGCCTGGGCAACATAGTGAGACCCTGTCTCTACAAAATGAAAAAATTAGCCTGGCATAGTGGTGCATGCCTGCAGTCCCAGATACTTAAAAGCTTAGGTGGGAGGATTGCTTGCGCCCAGTAGGTTGAGGCAGCAATAAATTGTGATTGTGCCATTGCACTCCAGCCTGGGCAACAGAGCAAGACTGTCTCAAAAAAATAAAAAAGGAAAAACTTCTGTCACACCAAGAACCAGGAAAATCTCAAATTTAATGAGAAAAGGCAACCAACAGATGCCAACAACACCAAGACACAAATACTGGAATTATCTGAGAAGGATTTTAAAGCTGCCATCTTAAAAATGCTTTGGCAAGCAGTTACGAACATGTTTGAAACAAATGAAAAATAGAAAGCCTAAGCAAATAAATAGACACTACAAAGAAGAACCAAATGGATAGAATTTTAGAAAGCTGACTGGATGGGCTCAGCATCCAGTGAGCTTTGTAAATAGAATGGAGGCTGGGTGTGTTGCCTCACGCCTGTAATCCCAGCACTTTGGAAGTCCAAGGCAGGCAGATTGTTTGAGGGCAGGAGTTCGAGACCAGCCTGGGCAACATGGTGAAACCCCATCTTTACTAAAATTACAAAAATCAGCCAGGCACGTTGGTGCACACCTGTAATCCCAGCTACCGGGGAGGCTGAGGTACGAAAATCCCTTGAACCAGGGAGGCAGAGGTTGCAGTGAGCTGAGATTGTGCCACTGTACTCCAGCCTGGCGGGTGACAGAGTGAGACTTCATCTCAAAAAAAAAAAA
>NW_012103142.1:1412410-1431685 GCF_000951045.1 Mandrillus leucophaeus | reverse complement strand
ACTTGTAGTCCTGACTATTTGGGAGGCTGAGGCCTCCTGGGCCCAAGGATTACTTGAGCCCAGGAGTTCAAGGCTTCAGTGAACTATGATTATGCCATGACACTCCAACAGAGTGAGACCTCATTCCTAAAAAAAATCTAAAAATAAAAAATAAATAAAAGGAAAAAACAAATTACAGCAGATTTTTTTAAACTCAGAAACCATAGAAGCCAGCAAGAAGTGGCAAAACAGTTTCCAAGTGCTGAAAGAAAAGAACTGCAGAGCCATATATCCAGAGAAAGTATCCTTCAGGAATGAAGGAAAATCAAGGTATTCTCAGATAAAGAAAAACTAAGAGAATTTTTTGTTAGCAGACCTACCCTAAAATAATAATTAAAGGAAGTTCTTGAAACTGAAAGGAAAGATAAAAGAAGGAATCCTCCTGGAACATTGGGGAGGAGGAAAGAAAAATGGAAAGAGTAAAAATAGGGGTAAATATGATCAACTTTCCTTCTCTTGAGCTTTCTAAATTATGTTTGAGGGTTGAAGCAAAAATTATAACATTGTGGCCGGGCGTGGTGGCTCACGCCTGTAATCCCAGCACTTGGGGAGCCCAAGGCAGGTGGATCACTTGAGGTCAGGAGTTCAAGATCAGCCAAGCCAACATGGCGAAACCCTGTCTCTACTAAAAATACAAAAATTATCTGGCCTCCCAAAGTGCTGGGATTACCGGTGTGAGCCACGATGCCCGGTCTATAATTAACTTTTTAATGAATCACCAAACTGTTTTCCACAGTGGCTGTACCAGTTTACATTCCCATCAGCAATATACAAGTGTTTCAATTTCTACACTTCCCTGCAACACTCGGTTTTTTATTTTATTTTATTTTTATTTTTATTTGTGAATCAGGCAACCTCTCAAACCAGAGTAGGCTCAGAGACGCCTAACACTTGTTATTTTCTGTTTTTATAGTGGCCATCATAACGGGTGTGAAGTGGTATCTCACTGTGTTTTTTATTTGCATTTCACTAATGATCAGTGATGTTGAACATCTTTTCATGTGCTTATTGACCAACTATACATCTTCTTTGGAGAAAAGTCCTTTACCTGTTTTTTAACTGGGTTGTTTGTGTTTTTTGCTATTGAGTTGCAGAAGTTCTATACATAGTCTGGATATTAACCCCTCATTAGATACATGATTTGCAAATATTTTCTCCCATTTTTTGGGCTGCTTTTCACCCTTTTGATAGTGTCCCCTGATGTACAAAAGTCTTAAATTTTAATGAAGTTCAATTTATTTTTTTCCTTTTGTTGCCTGTGCTTTTGGTGTTATATCCAAGAAACTACTGCCAAATCCAATGTCATAAAGATTCTTCCCATATTTTCTTTTTTCTTTTTTCTTTTTTTTTTTTTTGAGACAAAGCTTCACTGTGTCGCTCAGGCTGGAGTGCAGTGGTACCGCCTCAACTCACTGCAGCCTCCACCTCCCTGGTTAAGCAATTAGCCTCCTGAATACCTGGGATTACAGGCACCCGTCACTATGCCTGCGTAATTTTTTTGTACTTTTAGTAGGGACGGGGTTTCACCACATTGGCCAGGCTGGTCTCAAACTCCTGACCTCAAGTGATCCTCCCACCTCAGCCTCCCAAAGTGCTGCGAATACAGGCGTGAGCCACTGTGTCCAGCTTGTCCCTGTATTTTCCTCCAAGAATTTAAAAAATTTAGTTCTTATATTTATGTCTTTGGTTCATTTTGAGTTAATTTTTGTATGTAGTATAACAAGAGTCCCCAATCCCCTGTTGGAAACCAGGCTGCACACCAGGAGGTAAGTGGTGAGCAAGGAACCTTGTATTTAGCCACTCCCCCTCACTCACATTACCGCCTAAGCTCCGCCTCCTGTCTGGCAGCATTAGATTCTGATGGGAGCACAAACCCTACTGTGAACTGTGAATGTGAGGGATCTAGGTTGCACGCTCCTTATGAGAATCTAATGCCTCAGGATCTGTCGCTATCTCCCATCACCCCGAGATGGGACTGTCATGTTGCAGGAAAAGCCCAGGGCTCCCACTGATTCTATATTATGGCCAGTTGTATAATTATTTCATTATATATTATAATGTAATAATAATGGAAATAAGGTATCCAATAATTGTAATGTGCTTGAATCATCCCCCAAACCTCCCCCAACCCTGGTCTGTGGAAAACCATCCCCCAACCCCAGTCTGTGGAAAAACTGTTTTCCACGAAATCAGTCCCCAGTGCCAAAAAGGTTGGGGACCACTGTGGTACAAGGAATGTATCCAATTTCATTCTTCTGCATGTGGATATCCAGTTTTCTTACCTGGGACACTTATTTTTTTTCTTTTTTAGACAAAGTCTTGCTTTGTGGCCTAGGTTGAAGTGCAGTGGTGCAATCACAGCTCACTGCAGCCATGACCTTCCTGGGGTCAGGTGATCCTCCCACCTCAGCCTCCAGAGTAGCTGGGACTACAGGTGTGTGCCACCATGCCTGACTAATTTTTTGTATATTTAGTTAAGACAAGGTTTTGCCATGTTGCCCAGACTGGCAATCCACCCGCCTCGGCCTCCCAAAGTGTTAGGATTACAGGTGTGCCCAGCCAGGACACTTCTAAAACTCCTCAAGACCAGGCTGTTGCATGGGAAAAAGTACTTGCAAATCATATATCTGATGATATATCATATGATGAGGGATTAATACTCAGAATATATACAGAACGTCTACAACTTAATAACAAAATACCAAACAACCCAGTTAAAAAACACGCAAAAGGGCTGGGTGTGGTGGCTCGTTCCTGTAATCCCAGCACTTTGGGAGGCCGAGGCGGGTGGATCACAAGGTCAGGAGATCGACCAGCCTGGCCAATATTGTGAAACCCCGTCTCTACTAAAAATACAAAAATTAGCCAGACGTGGCGGCACACACCTGTAGTCCCAGCTACTTGGGAGGCTGAGACAGAAAAATCGCTTGAACCCAGGAGGCAGAGGTTGCAGTGAGCCAAGATCATGCCACTGCACTCCAGCCTGGCGACATAGGGAGACTAAGTCTCCAAAAAAAAAAAAAACCCAAAACAAACAAACAAGCAAAAAACAGGCAAAGGACTTTTCTGCACCCCAGAATCTCTGTGGTGGGGCACAGGCATCAGAACTCAAGGTTTCCCAGGTGATTCCCATGGGCAGCCCGGAATAAAACCATTGTCTATGACACTGAAATTTTAGTCCCAGTTGTATTGGTCTCTGTATTCTCAGTTTCTAGCATGAGGTGTGGCCCATGGACACACAGAATAGGGTGTACACTGGGCCCCGTGGGGACTTTGGGAGATTCTATTCCTAGAAATTATCAAATAAATGGGCCCCCCAGCACCATGCCATGCCCACTGCTTTGCCAGGTGCATTCAAGAAGATGAACAAGAACTGACCATGGGTTCAGTCCCAGCAGAGTGTGGGAGGGATCGAGAGAGACTATAGAGTCAGATAGCAACAGAGTGATGGACAGTGTGGGGCAGGGTGTCTGTTCACAGAATCAGAGAGGTGTGGTTGCCTGGGGGCAGGGCTGGGGCACACACACCCTTGGATGGGATTGCAAGAAGGAGGAAAAGCTGGAGGTGAGCCTGCGAGGAGCCTTGTTGGAGAAGCTTCCCAATTGTTGCAGCAGCTAACTTCTGCAAAAGCCTGTCTGCCCATGCTTTCCATGGTGCCTCCTCATCTTTAACCAGGGATGAGAGCAGCACCTACCTCACTGGTCGACTGGGAGGATACCTGAGCTAAGGCATGAAAAGCACCCGGAACGGTGCCTGACACACAGGAAGCACTCAATATTGTCAGTTATATATTCCATCATTATCTCCTTTAATCTCAACAACCCTAAGAGATACATACCATTGGCTGGGCGTGGGGCTCAGCCTGTAATCCCAGCACTTTGGGAGGCCGAGGCAGGAGGATCACCTGAGCTCAGGAGTTCGAAACCAGCCTGGCCAACATGGTGAAACCCTGTCTCTACTAAAGATAAAAGAAAATTAGCCAGGCATTGTGGTGGGCGCCTGTATTCCCAGCTACTTGGGAGGCTGAACCATGAGAATTGCTTGAATCCGGGAAGTGGAGGATGCAGTGAGTCAAGATTCCACTCCAGCCTGGGCAACAGAGCAAGATCAGACTCTGTCTCAAAAAAAAAAAAAAGAGAGAGAGAGAGAGATGCATATCATTATCTCTATTTTTTTTTTTTTAAGTTGAAACTGGAGCTCAGAAAGGTGAAGTCAATTGTCCAATGTCACACAGCAGGAATGAGCCAGGATTCAGACTCTATTGTATCCAGCTCCAAAGCCCATGCACAAATCTTCCACAAAACTTGGGGACCAGAGGCTGGAGTCCTGGAATCCAGGAATCCAGAGTTGGAAGGGGTCACTGAAAGCCATTTTGTCTGGTCTAACCATTTCATTTGTAGAGAAAGATGACCAGAGAAGAGAGCATGTCAGATTGAGGAGGGTACAGAGCTCAGGCTTCTAAACAGACTGACAGGCAGGACAAGCCATGGCCTTGGCCTCAGCATCAGTCTCCCCACGAGTCAGCAAGCTCTGCCTCTCCCATCTCCAGCCAACACAGCTGAAGGCATACTAAGGAGCTGGGGTACCATCCAGGAGGAGGAGGACGAGCAGCCTCTGCGCCAAGAGCTCACCATCTGCCTCCCGCCTCAGGCTGGCAGAGATCACCCCAGAAGCCCCCAGCCCCTATCCCTCTCAGCCTGGGCCTGCAGCCCAGAGACCCTCTGACAGGCCCCCACCGCAGCCTCCTCTCCACTGTGGGGAGGAAGTCAGGCAATTACAGATGACCTTTGCAGGAGAGCAGAATGTAAACTAGAATCCATTTTCCTGTGCAATCTTCATAATTACCACGGCAATTATCCCCAATGAGCCCCTGTGACCAAGGCTTCACTCAGCCCAGGTGCTGAGCCTCTCCAGCCAGGTTTTGGTCCCTCACCCTTCCCATCATAGGCTGCCTTTAGTCCCGTGGCACAATCACCTGCACAACTGCTGCCTCTCTGCTCTCCAGCTACAACCACACAGCACACAGGGAGCTGACTTCATCCCTGTTGTAGGGACGGGGAAACTGAGGCTCGGCCTCACCAAGGGTAAGTGGTCTGTAAGCAGTTGAGTTCTGATAGGAGTTAGACCTTAACACCTCACCTACACCCCATTTCTTCCCACTCTACATTCTCCTGGGCCTGGGCGACACAGAGGGACCCTGAGTAATCTCTCCTTCAGAAACACTGGGGAGATGGAAGCACAACTAGTAAGATTTAGGAAAGTAGTTTCTAAACCTGTATGTGCAACAAAATCTCCTTTAAAAAATGCACATTCCTGGCCAGGCACGGTGGCTCACACCTGTAATCCCAGCACTTTGGGAGGCCAAGGTGGGTGAATCACCTGAGGTCAGGAATTCAAGACCAGCCTGGCCAACAGGGTGAAACCCTGTCTCTACTAAAAATACAAAAATTAGCCAGGTGTGGTGGCAGCACCTGTAGTCCCAGCTACTCAGGAGGCTGAGGCAGGGGAATTACTTTAACCCAGGAGGTGGAGGCCGCAGAGAGGCAAGATCGTGCCATTGCACTCCAGCCTAGGTGACAGAGCGAGACTCCGTCTGGAAAAAAAAAAAAAACATATTCCTGATCCCCACGTTGGAGATTCTGATTCTGCTGATCTAGGGTAAAATCCAAGTGTCCCTGTTTTGATTTTCACTTATAAAGTTCCTTCATGTGATTTCAATCATTAGCCCATATATGGGAAATGTTAGGTGATAAAGGAAAGAATTCCTGAATATTTCTTGTTCTTTCCCTCACTGTCACCATTTCCAACAACCAAAAGCTCCTTCTTTTGCACATCTAAATAACCACTGAGAGAGTTAAGGGAAGAGATGTGAGTCATTCACACTTTAGTATAAATAAGCTCACTCAGCTAGCTTTTTGCCTAATGCCTAGCTGAGATCCTGCCCATTTTGGGAGAGGAGAGGGTAAGAATTAGGAGTGTTGATGGAGGAGGAAAGAGAAGAGAGCCGGAAGAGGGAGGGAATAGAGGTGCTTCTGAGAGAGGTGTTAAGAGTGAGGCGCCTTGAACTGAGCCAAATGACTTGAATGGTAAATACCATAATGGGAAAACCAGAAAGAGGCTTGGACTTACAGCTACTAGCACTAGTGCCAGAGTTCAGACAGCAACTAACCAGTGTTTGCTGGAGCTCTGAGGGAGAGGATGAGCACAGCATAAAAGCCTGCCTATACAGCCGATAGCTGGGGGAGTGATCTAACGCCTCAATACTCAAAGTATGGTCCAAGGACCAGCAGTACTGGCATCACCTGGGAGTTTGTTAGAAATGCGGGCTGTGGCTAGGCTCGGTGGCTCATACCCTAGCACTTTGGGAGGCCAAGGCAGGAGGATTGCTTGAGCCCAGGAGTTCAAGAGCAGCCCGGGCAACACAGCCAAACACCGTCTCTACAAAAAATTTAAAAATTAGCCAGGCATAGTGGTACACACCTGTGGTTCCAGTTATTTGGGAAGCTGAGGTGGGAGGATTGCTGGAGCCCAAGAGGTTTAGGCTGCAGTGAGCTGTGAATGCACCACTGCACTCAGGCCTGGGCAACACAGCAAGACTCTGTCTCAAAAAAGAACAAAGGAAAGAGGTCGGGCTCGGTGGTGGCTCACGCCTGTAATCCCAGCACTTTGGGAGGCCGAGGCGGGCGGATCACGAGGACAGAAGATCAAGACCATCCTGGCTAACATGGTGAAACCCCGTCTCTACCAAAAATACAAAAAAAATTAGCTGGGCATGGTGGTGGGCGCCTGTAGTCCCAGCTACTCGGGAGGCTGAGGCAGGAGAATGGCATGAATCCGGGAGGCGGAGGTTGCAGTGGGCCGCAATAGCGCCACTGAACTCCAGCCTGGGCGACAGAGCGAGACTCTGTCTCAAAAAAAAAAAAAAAAAAAAGAACAAAGAAAAGAAATGCAGGCTCGTAGGACCACCAGACCTACTGAATCAGAATCTTTTAAAAAGGTCCCCAGGAGACACCTGTGTGCATTAAGGTTGGAGAAGCTCTGGTCTAACATTTAAGCACAGCGAGCTCTGGGAATGACCTGCTTCGAAGAGGACATTGATGAGCAAGAGGTAGGGGCAGACCATGAAACAAAGAATGGGGGTGGGCACTGGGGAACTGGGCAGAGCAGGTTAATTCTGCCAAGGAGCTAGCCTGAGTTGCTTTCTAAAGGAAGGGGAGGGTAAGATAGGCCAATAAAACTAACAAGTAGCTAAATTTTGTGTCCTGGACTTGGAATCTACAGCTTGGTTTCAGGGTCAGTTTTACTGATTTCTGTGTGACTTTGCCCAAGAAACTGACCTCGGTTTTGTCTTCTGTCAAATAGAGCTGATATTCTATTCTCTTGCTGCCTTTAGAGATATTATGAGAACCAAAGAAGCTAAGATGAGAAAAAGTGCATTGGAGGCCATGAAACGCTGGACGGGGCAAGTCAAAGCGGCTGCTTCCTAGTGTCCACAGAAGCCTGACCTCCCAGGCAGCAAAGCTTACCCTCGCTCCCTTCCCACACCTGACAGCTGGAATCCCACGCTGAAAGGAGCTGGACAAGCCTGGGCACTTGAGGATGTTATGATCTCACAATACTTTAATGTGTCTGCCAGGATTTGGTTTGGAAGACCCTTGGGATTAGAATCAGGTAGCCAAGTGAGGGTGGTCCAAGGGCTCCCCATATCTCACATCCTCCTACCCACTGGGGAGCATTGGTTCCCCACCAGGCTGCACAACAGAATCAGTGATGTCTGGACCACCAGGGTGACTAAAATGAAAAGACAGATAATATCAAGCGTTGGTGAGGATGCAGAGTAATCAGAACTCTCAAACACTGCTGGTGGGATTGTAAAATGGGATCAGCCATGTTGAAAACTATGCAGCAATCTCTATTGAAGTTCAGCACACATACCCCTTAGACCAGCACTTCCACCCTTGGGCTTACATGCAGCAGAAGTGAGTGCCCAGGCCACCAAAAGACATGCACATGAATGCCTGCAGCAGCCATATTCATAGTAGCCCCAAAAATCCACGTGTCCCCCAATAGCTGAAAGACTAAGCAGATACACTGTGTCCAGTGCTATGCCCTGTGCCACCCCAAAGCCCAGCATCAGGGTGAAGACCCTCCATCCCCCAGCTGCAGGGGCTGTTTACTGCTGACAGTTCTGAGAGTTCTTTTCCGAGAATTCCCCTCCTCTTGCTGGCCCCCTCCCAGGGGCAACTCATATCCAACAAGTGCTTGACCCAGGCCTGGATCCCTTGCTTGATTCAGGACAACTCTGAACCGCCCTCCCAGCCCCAGCACTCCATGTGGGATCAACTGAGGCCTGTGTTAAAAGGGCATCTTAGCTCACCCTCTCCCACTCTCTGCCCTGTCCCACTTCCCTATCCTCTTTTCTCATGTGTGTGGTTTTTATTTATTTCTAACTTTTATTTTAGATACAGGTACATGTGCAGGTTTGGTACACGGGTATATATTGCACCCAGGTAGTGAGCACAGTATCCAATAGGTAGTTTCATGACCCACAGTTCCCTCCTTCCCTCCTCTAGAAGTCCATGGCATCTACTATTCCCATGTTTATATTCTTGGATGCTCAATGTTTAGCTCTCACTTATAAGTGAGCATGCACTGTTTGGTTTTCCGTTTATGCGTTAATTCACTTAGAATTATGGCCTCCAGGCCAGGCACAGTGGCTCGTGCCTGTAATCCCAGCACTTTGGGAGGCCGAGGCGGGCGGATCACGAGGACAGAAGATCAAGACCATCCTGGCTAACATGGTGAAACCCCGTCTCTACCAAAAATAAAAAAAAAATTAGCTGGGCATGGTGGCGGGCGCCTGTAGTCCCAGCTACTCGGGAGGCTGAGGCAGGAGAATGGCATGAATCCGGGAGGCGGAGGTTGCAGTGGGCCGCGATAGCGCCACTGAACTCCAGCCTGGGCGACAGAGCGAGACTCTGTCTCAAAAAAAAAAAAAAAAAAAAAGAACAAAGAAAAGAAATGCAGGCTCGTAGGACCACCAGACCTACTGAATCAGAATCTTTTAAAAAGGTCCCCAGGAGACACCTGTGTGCATTAAGGTTGGAGAAGCTCTGGTCTAACATTTAAGCACAGCGAGCTCTGGGAATGACCTGCTTCGAAGAGGACATTGATGAGCAAGAGGTAGGGGCAGACCATGAAACAAAGAATGGGGGTGGGCACTGGGGAACTGGGCAGAGCAGGTTAATTCTGCCAAGGAGCTAGCCTGAGTTGCTTTCTAAAGGAAGGGGAGGGTAAGATAGGCCAATAAAACTAACAAGTAGCTAAATTTTGTGTCCTGGACTTGGAATCTACAGCTTGGTTTCAGGGTCAGTTTTACTGATTTCTGTGTGACTTTGCCCAAGAAACTGACCTCGGTTTTGTCTTCTGTCAAATAGAGCTGATATTCTATTCTCTTGCTGCCTTTAGAGATATTATGAGAACCAAAGAAGCTAAGATGAGAAAAAGTGCATTGGAGGCCATGAAACGCTGGACGAGGCAAGTCAAAGCGGCTGCTTCCTAGTGTCCACAGAAGCCTGACCTCCCAGGCAGCAAAGCTTACCCTCGCTCCCTTCCCACACCTGACAGCTGGAATCCCACGCTGAAAGGAGCTGGACAAGCCTGGGCACTTGAGGATGTTATGATCTCACAATACTTTAATGTGTCTGCCAGGATTTGGTTTGGAAGACCCTTGGGATTAGAATCAGGTAGCCAAGTGAGGGTGGTCCAAGGGCTCCCCATATCTCACATCCTCCTACCCACTGGGGAGCATTGGTTCCCCACCAGGCTGCACAACAGAATCAGTGATGTCTGGACCACCAGGGTGACTAAAATGAAAAGACAGATAATATCAAGCGTTGGTGAGGATGCAGAGTAATCAGAACTCTCAAACACTGCTGGTGGGATTGTAAAATGGGATCAGCCATGTTGAAAACTATGCAGCAATCTCTATTGAAGTTCAGCACACATACCCCTTAGACCAGCACTTCCACCCTTGGGCTTACATGCAGCAGAAGTGAGTGCCCAGGCCACCAAAAGACATGCACATGAATGCCTGCAGCAGCCATATTCATAGTAGCCCCAAAAATCCACGTGTCCCCCAATAGCTGAAAGACTAAGCAGATACACTGTGTCCAGTGCTATGCCCTGTGCCACCCCAAAGCCCAGCATCAGGGTGAAGACCCTCCATCCCCCAGCTGCAGGGGCTGTTTACTGCTGACAGTTCTGAGAGTTCTTTTCCGAGAATTCCCCTCCTCTTGCTGGCCCCCTCCCAGGGGCAACTCATATCCAACAAGTGCTTGACCCAGGCCTGGATCCCTTGCTTGATTCAGGACAACTCTGAACCGCCCTCCCAGCCCCAGCACTCCATGTGGGATCAACTGAGGCCTGTGTTAAAAGGGCATCTTAGCTCACCCTCTCCCACTCTCTGCCCTGTCCCACTTCCCTATCCTCTTTTCTCATGTGTGTGGTTTTTATTTATTTCTAACTTTTATTTTAGATACAGGTACATGTGCAGGTTTGGTACACGGGTATATATTGCACCCAGGTAGTGAGCACAGTATCCAATAGGTAGTTTCATGACCCACAGTTCCCTCCTTCCCTCCTCTAGAAGTCCATGGCATCTACTATTCCCATGTTTATATTCTTGGATGCTCAATGTTTAGCTCTCACTTATAAGTGAGCATGCACTGTTTGGTTTTCCGTTTATGCGTTAATTCACTTAGAATTATGGCCTCCAGGCCAGGCACAGTGGCTCGTGCCTGTAATCCCAGCACTTTGGGAGGCTGAGGCGGGTAGATCACTTGAGGTCAGGAGTTCGAGACCAGCCTGACCAACATGGCAAAACCCCATCTCTACAAAAATACAAAATTAGCCGGGCATGGTGGCGCGTGCCTGTAATCCCAGCTACTCAGGAGGCTGAGGCAGGAGAATCGCTTGGACCCAGGAGGTGGAGGTTGTGGTGAGCTGAGATCGAGCCATTGCACTCCAGCCTGGGCAACAAGAGCGAAACTCTGTCTCAAAATAAATAACAGTAAATAAAAATTAGCTGGGCATAGTGATGCGTGCCTGTAGCTACAGCTACTGGGGAGGCTGAGGCAGGAGAATTGCTTGAACCCAGGAGGAGGAGGTTGCAATGAGCAGAAATTGCACCACTGCACTACAGCCTGGGCAACAGAGTAAGACTCTGTCCCCCCCCAAAAAAAAAGAATTATGGCCTCCAGCTCCATCCATGTTGCTGCAAAGGACATGATTTTATTCTTTTTCATAGTTGCATAATATTCCACAGTGACATACCATCTCACACCAGTCAGAATGGCTATTATAAAGGTCAAAAAAGAACAGATGCAGGCAAGGCTGAGGACAAAAGGGAACACATATACACTGTTGGTGGGAATGTAAATGAGTTCAGCCACTATGGAGAGCAGTTTAGAGATTTCTTAAAGAACTGAAAACAGAATTACCATCTGACCCGCAACGCCATCACTGGGGCATATGCCCAGAGAAAAACACATCATTCTACCAAAAAGAACATGCATTTGTATGTTCATCTCTACACTAATCACAATAGCAAAAAAGGGAATCAACGTGGTGGATTAAAGAAAATGTGGTGCATTTACACCACGGAGCACACAGCCCTCTCCTTTTATATGTGGTGTTCCAACGAGCACTTCCTAGCGACCCTCCCGCACACAAGTCTCCAAGTCAGAACCTAACCTACCCCAGTTGGTATCAGGACTGATTCTAGGAAGCAGCCTCTGAACCCTGGGACCCAGAAGCTGGGTCGCCCACTGTCACTGGTGCTAGGAGAGCTGGCACCCAGCAGGTAGCAGGGAAGAGACCGCACTGCAGGGACAAGAGCTCCCGAATTGGAGAGGCCGGGGGAGTGGTAATTAATTATAAAGTCTGTGGAAGGGGATGGCTGTGCTGGGGCCCGCGTGCACTAAAGAAAGACAACGCAAGGCTGAGTGTGACTCAGCACTAATTTAAGGCCAAGTGAGAAAGCCAAGGGCCTCCTTAGCAGCAAATAAATCCTCCTCTCCTGCAGCTGGAGGGGAGGAAAAAGCTGAGGAGCAGGCCAGGGCGTAGTTATGAGTGGAGCGTAAAACAGAAGAAGTTCAGTGCTCAGCCCACGATGAGTTGGCTGCATCAAGTGCAGAACCTGCTTGGGAAAGAGTGAGGTGCGGAAGTGACCCCCGGCGAGCACTCCCCCTGCTTGAAGACTATGCAGATAGGCTCAGGGGCTGGCCCAAGGCCAGGGTGGGACATCAAGTGGGATAAAGGAGAGTCAATCCCATAATATGAGGATTAACACCCTGGCAAGAGGGCTTAACATGCTGCTTGGAGAAAACGAAAGCCCACAGTAGAAGTCACCAGGGATGCGGTGTCAGGCCGCGGAAGAAAGCATCCAAAGGCCTGGAGAAGAGGGCATGCTTGGGTGTCTGCCGTGTCTGGCCAGAAACCCACTCACTATCCGTCTTCTGCAGGAAGGCCGGGCAGCCACCTCATTTACCAAGGCCAACAGGAAAGCCCTAAGAAGCCCAGGTGAATGTCCCTTGAAGACCTGCTAGTTGGAGCTGCAGTTACAGAACTGGGCGCCCTGACAATAGCGGGGATGACAGGATCCCGAAGAAAGAGGCCAGGTGGCGGCGCCTGGTCATCAGAAGCGCAGGCTCAGGAGTCTTCAGGTGGAGGCAGTTCCCACCGCTAGCAGCCAGGTCAGAGCTGCTGGACCCGCCAAGCCATGGAAATGGTTCATCGACTCCGTGTCCCAGGGCAAGCCAGATGGGCAGCCAACAAGGACACTGCCCACCCGATGCAATCAAAAGAGTCCAAGGGCTGGGCATGGTGGCTGACACCTGTAATCCCGGCACTTTGGGAGGCCTAAGTGGGAGGATCCCTTGAGCCTAGGAGTTCAAGATCAGCCTGGGCAACACAGGGAAACCTTGTCTCCAAAAAAAAAAAAAAAAAAAAAAAGTTTTTAAATTAGCCAGGTGTGGTGGTGCATGCCTATGGTCCCAGCCACTCAAGAGGCTGGGGTGGGAGGCTCACTCGAACCCAGAGGTCAAGGCTGCAATCAGTGAGCCCTGATCACACTACTGCACTCCAGCCTGGGTGACAGAGTGAGACCCTGTCCTCCCAAAAAAAAAAACAAAAAAGAGAGAACATCCAAGGCTTGATGATGGGGGTTGAGAGCAGTAACCCAATGAAAAGTCCTGGTCCTTTGAGAAGTTTCCAGACCTGAGTAAGGTTTCACATCCAACTGACTGAAGGAGAGACCAGGTCCCCAGAAGGAAGGACCCTGCAACCCCCGAATCAGCACATGTGATGATGATTCCATCATCCTTCCTGAGAAGGGCGTACATGCCTTTTACTTGAGTAACCATATGTGGGAGAAAGATGAGTACTCAAGCATTTCAAAGACTGTCAGACACAGGGTTCACATGGACATTGGTCTGGGGACCCAAAGAGGCCTCATGGCCCCCTGTTAGGGTGGAAGCATATGGGGGCAGGTGATGAGTGGAGTCCCAGCCCGGCTTTGGCTCACAGGGAGTCCAGTGGATCCACAGGACATCCAGTGGTGGTCTCGCTGGTCCCTGAGTGTATAATTGGAATAGACACACATTGCAGAACCCCCACACTGGTGCTTTGGCCCGTGGGGCAAGAGCTACTATGATAGCTCTTGGAAGCCTCTGAAACTGCCTCTGAAACTACCTGCCATCAAAGGAAGTGTGGCTGTGGGTTTTCGACGTCGAACCTGCCGGTCTCGCCACACACAGCACCACCCAGCACTGCCGCTGGATGGGGTGATGTAACAGCCCTTTGGATGCAGCTGACCAAGAGCTCTACTGTACAGGATGGTGACTGCAATTCCTGACAATGTGCTGTATTGTTGAGCATTGCTACAAGAATAGATTTTAAGTGTTCTCACTATATAAGTATGTGAGGTCATGCATATGTTAATTAGCTTGATTTAGCCATTCCACAATTTCAAAACATCATGTTTCACACCATAAAAATATACTTTTTTTTTTTTTTTGAGACAAACTCTCACTCTGTCACCCAGGCTGGAGTGCAGTGGCACCATCTCAGCTCACTACAACCTCCACCTCCCTGGCTCCAGCGATTCTCCTGCCTCAGCCCCCCAAGTAGCCGGAACTACAGGCACACGCCACCACACCTGGCTAATTTTTGTATTTTTAGTAGAGACAGGGTTTCACCATGTTGCCCAGGCTGGTCTTGAACTTCTGAGCTCAAGTGATCTGCCTGCCTCGGCCTCCCAAAGTATTAGGTTTATGGGTGTGAGCCACTGTGCACAGCCAATACAGACAATTTTTATTTGTCACTTTAAAAAATAATAGGCCAGGTAAGGTGGCTCATGCCTGTAATCCCAGCATTCTGGGAGGCCAAGGCGGGAGGATTGCTTGAGCCCAGGAACTCAAGACCAGCCTGGGCAACAAATCAACCAACTAGTCAATCAAATAAATAATAATAAAAAGATGCAGATGAGGTGTCAGCTTGGAGCTGATCCCCTGCAAGGATGGTGAGCTGTCTTCGTAATGACTACTGTATGGTGCTGAGTCCCTAATGGGACCAGAATAGATGCATCTAAGAACTACAGGGTAGAAGTAGGAGGAGCCCCACTCACCACCACATCCAGGGACAACTCTGGGCACTGCAAGGTTAGAAATCCTGGTTCCCAAAGGGAAAATAGTTCCACCAAGAGACAGCAAGAGTCAGATTAAACTTTCAGCTATAACTACCACCACTTCCCTTCAGGTCCCTTGTGGCAAGAAACCAGCAGGGAAAAAACAACAACAACACAGAGTCACCATCCTGGCAGGAATAACTGGCCCTGATCATCCACAGGGGCCTTCTGTAAAAGCCTCACACTGTTTGTACAGCAAGGGCCAGGGAAGAAGAATACCATTGGCAGCCAGGCAATTCCCTGGGACATCTCTTGGTGCTCCCTTGCCTGGTATTGATGGGAAATGGGCAAGGGCAATGGTCACGGTTTGAGAAGAGCAGGAAGGTCAGAGACTCAGACTCCCTCAGACATGAGGGGCCGGGTCCCCTCACAAGGTAAGCCACCTAGACCAACAGAGGTGCTAGCCAAGGTCAGGGTCACTGAAGAGGGAGATTGCAAGTGTCTTTTGTGGCCCAGAGTCCTGCTGCAGCAGCAGGACTGTCGCTCGTCTCACTGACCTTCCCCTTATTAGCTTCCCCAGGAAAAGAGACCAACCAGGACCCTGAAGAAGCTGTTCCCAGGTGGGATTAATTATGATAAGGGCTCAGATTTCCAAGTAGCGCGAGGGGCAGGCTGCGGTGGGTGCTGTAGGTTTGCCACCTCCTCAGGGTGAGGTCGCTTTTGACCCTAGCTGTTGGGGGTGTTGCCTGCTGATGGCCCACGCCTGAGTCCTTCTCTGGGCATTGCCCTGGGCTGAAGGGAGCCCCCTCGTCCCAGGTTATGCCTCCTCCCCAGAGACAGCCTGCACTGACCAGTGACTGCACTGACCAGTGACTGCACTGACCAGCCGCACTGACCAGTGACTGGTCAATGCAGGGGTGCAAAGCCCTGGCCCCTTGCCTTAATATGGTATGATGTTCAAGAGTCACCCCAGCTTCAGGGCTCCATGTGGGGTCAGCTGAGGCCTCTACTGTGACCTCTCCTTCAGCCCAGTCCTCCATCCTTCAATCCTGTTGATTCCAGCAGCAACCTCCTGAATCCAAACCTCCTGCATCCAAACCTTCAGCTCAGACTATTTTTTCCAGAGACTAGACCTACGCCAACTACACAGTGGTGGAGAAGGGCAAACCACTCAGCCCACCGGAGCACGGCGGACTCTCACAGATGGAGCACTGAGCGCCAAACAGCACATTCCACGTGATTCCATGTCTATGAAGTTCCAGAACAGGCAAACCTGGTCCTGACAGGAGAGTGGTTACCAGGGGCAGACATGAACTGGGAAGGGGCAGGAGGGAACCTTCTGGGATGCGGGATCCTGTTCTGTGTAGTGGCTCATGTTCACTGACATGCACTTTGTACTTTAATTAATTAACTGATGGATTGATCGAGACAGGGTCTCACTCCATCGCCCAGGCTGGAGTACAGTGGTGCAATCATAGCTCACTGCAGCCTCAACCTCCCTGGGCTTAGCTGATCCTCCCACCTCAGCCTCCTAAGCAGCTGGGATTACAGGCGCACACACCCAGCTAATTTTTTTTTTTTTTTTTTGCGGGGGGTACAGAGCAGTGCCATGTTGCCCACACTGGTCTCAAACTCCTGAGTTCAAGTAATTTGCCTGCCTCAGCCTCCCAAGGTGCTGGGATTACAGGCGTGAGCCACCACACCCAGCTATATCTCAATTTAAAAAATACCAATGCCCAGGTCCCAGCCCAGTTAAATCAGAAGATTCTAATGTGCGGCCAGGGTCCAGAAGACCCTAGACTGGGGTCTGCTGCAGCGGAGACAGGCGCTGTCCCGACATGCAGAGCGGCTGTACTGAGGCTCCAAGGCAGGAGGAGAGAGAGGGGCCCACGGAGCAGGGCCCCGGAAGGCAGCCTTACACGGCTGACAGGGTAGCGGTGGGAACAGAGTGGCCCAGGTGTGTTGTGCCCATAGAGCTTAAGGGAGGGAGGAAGAGGACCAGCAATGACAACGTCACCTTCTCGCTGTCTGGCCTTGGGACATCACTTTCCCTGTCTGGACCCCAGTGTGCTCCCTGCTGGTGCAGCACTGGACTGGAATGGGAGGCGGGAGGGACAGGGTGTAGTCGAATCCCAGTTCCATACCCCATGCCCTCCAGGCCCCGTTCAGACCTCAGTCCTGCCCTAGCTGGCAACTTACCTGGCCCCCTTCCTGTTTTCTCATCTGCAGAGCGGGGGTGATGGCGCCTACTTCACCCAGTGGCTGTGAGAACTGCATTGGAGACAAATATTTTACAACACCTCCTCCTCCCTCCCTCTCAGCTGACAGCTGTGCCGCTTATTTCTCTGAGAAAAAGGGAGGCACCTAGAGACACTGCAGCCCCACACCCACCTCACCCCACCCCTAGGCCCTGCCGCCCTCCCCCTGGGTTCCCAGGCCCCCTGTCCCTCCACTCCTTACCCCTTAGGCTGGGCACTCCTGCTGCCGGGCTGGGATGTGCTCTCCCCTCTCCCGAATGATTGGTTTTCCCTCACATAGAATCTGTCCCATCCAGAGAGAATCATGCTGTTGTTTCTCTCATTTAAGAGAAAGTCAAAAGGGTCCCCTAGACCGCCCAGTGCCTCCCACGTTGTGGGCCCATGTGTCTCCTCCCTCTGGTGGCAGAGGACACTCCTGGAAAGGCCCGCCCATCCTCTCCACCTCCACTCCCTCCGAAGCCTTTCCAGTTGGCCTCTGGCCCTCACCAGCCACTGCTGACCCCCATGGCCAGTCTCCAGTCCTCCTCCTTGGCAGCACGCTGTCCGCCCTGGCACCCGTGCCTCCGGGCTCCTCAGACACCACACTCCCCCTCTGTGTCGCACCTCCGTCTCCCTGGGTGGGCCCTCACAGGGCCAGGACTCAGGCCTGGGGCCTCTTCTCTTCTCCACTCATGTCTACTCCCTCTGGGATCTCATCAGAGCAGTGGCCTTAGATCTCCCTGAACTCCAGCCTCACACATCCACCCACCTCCTCAACAGCCCCACTTGGATGTAGGCACAGGCCAACTTACCGTGTCCCCATCTGACAGCCCCCAGCCTGCCCCAACGCTGGCCTTTGCCATCTCAGGACACAACACTACTGTTCACCCAAGAACTTAGGAATCTCCCTCACCCTACACCCCGCTGACTCTCCCTTCAAAATATACGCAGAATCCAGCCACCTCTCACCTGTCGGCCACAGACGCCAGGGTCTGCCCCAGTCCCCTCTCCCACCCGGAGGGCTGTGTGGCCTTCTAATGAGGCCCCCTGCTTCCACCCTCGCCCCCTACTGTCTATCTGCCAGACGGCAGCTGCAGTCATCTTTTTAAAACATAAATAATGTCACTAAAGTTGATACACAACCCCCCACTGCTAAATTTGACTGGCTTTTTTAAAAATTGAAAAATAAAAACACAAATATAATTTTGACACATCACACCCCTGCCGAAACCCTCCAGCAAGTGACTCACCCATCTGAGAACAGGTTGGCTGTGCCTCCGGGCCCCAACCTGTTGACTCATCCTCCCCCACTCCCCACGACCACTCTCCACGCCTCACTCCACCCCAGACCCCCTGTGCTTCCTCTTCCCTGCCTCGGAGCTAGCACCTGCGGCTTCCTGTCCCGAGATCCTCCTCCCTTGATATCTGCAGGGCACATTTCCTTGCGTTAAGTCTCTGATTCATGATCCTGACCCCCACTTTTGCCCCATCCAGAACAGCCAGCCCATGCCCCACGCCCCTTACTTAAACCCTCGCCCTGCTTTATTTTTCCTTTGTAACACTTGTCACTTCCTAATATATTTGTGTGTGTATGTGGATATATATATTTTTTTAATTAATAGATTTTATTTTTTAGAGCAGTTTTAGGCTCACAGAAAAATTGACTAGAAAGTACAGAGAGTTCCCATACACCCCCTCCCACCCACACAGTAGCCACCCTTACTGTCCATACCGTGCATCTATGTGGTACATTTGTTAGGACTGATGAACCTACATTGACACATCATTATCACCCAGAGTCCATAGTTTACATTAGGGTTCACTCTTGGTGGTGTGTCTTCTATAGGTTTGACTATAGGTTGATGACAGGTAACTACCATTGTAGTATCATACAGAAAAGTTGCCCTGCCCTAAAAATCCTCTGTGCTTTCTACCTATTTATCTCTCCCTGCCCCACCCCAATATCTGATAACCACTGATCTTTTCACTATCTCCATAGTTTTTCCTTTTCCAGAATGTCACCTAGTTGGAATCACACAGTATGTGGCCTTTTCAGGTTGGCTTCTTTCACTTAGTAAAACGTATTTAAGGTTCCTCCTTGTCTTTTCATGGCTTGATAGCTCATTTATTTTGAACACTGAATAATATTCCATTGCCAGGATGTGCCACAGTTTATATAACCATTCGCCTACTGAAGGACATCTTGATTGCTTCTAAATGTTGGCAATGAAATGTCTTGACATTCACAGGACACAGCAGCATGATAAAGGCCCTGATGGGCCGGGCACAGTGGCTCACGCCTGTAATCCCAAC
>NW_012103142.1:1411855-1412360 GCF_000951045.1 Mandrillus leucophaeus | reverse complement strand
GGCACAGAGCTGCAGTCCCAGCTACTGTGGAGGCTGAATTGTGAGGATCACTGAAGCCCAGGAGGTTGAGGCTGTGGTAAGCTAAGATCATGCCACTGCTTTCCAGCCTGGGCAACAGAGTGAGACCCTGTCTCAAAAAGCAAACCAAAAAAAGGATGAAGGGAAGGAATGGAGCCTTTATCCTTCAGTATGCACCATGTTTCAGAATAACAAAATAGGTGAAGAGGAATAGTTCTTTGTAGAAGTCTAGCTCATAAATACAAACAAAATGATCAAATTAGAAAAAAAGTAACCATCTGGAGAGGAGAAAGTGTGATGGAAATCGGACTTGAGCTTACAGTAAAGATGAGATGGCCAGAGCCCTCAGGGGTCCTCATCTTTCTGTGCCCCTGGTCGCCCAGCTGTTGCAGGGAGTGCCTGTTCCCTGCAGACCGCAATACCCCAGCAGGCCACACCCACAGTGAGATGGACATGATTCTCTTTCTTTCTTTCTTTCTTTCTTTCT
>NW_012103142.1:1411204-1411805 GCF_000951045.1 Mandrillus leucophaeus | reverse complement strand
GTATCTACTAAAAAATACAAAAATTAGCCGGGCATGGTGGCAGGCACATGTAATCCCAGCTACTCAGGAGGCTGAGGTAAGGAGAATTAATTGAATCCGGGAGGCAAGAGAAGGTTGCAGTGAGCCGATATCATGACGTTGCACTCCAGCCTGGGCAACAGAGTGAGACTCCATCTCAAACAAAAAAACCAAAAAAACAAAAACATAGTTACCATACGACCCAGCAATTCTACTCCTAGGTATATATCCAAGAGAAATGAAAACACATGTTCACAGAAAAACACACATATAAATGCTCTTAGATGCATTATTCATAAAAAGCAAAAAGTGGAAACAACTCAAATGTCCATCAATGGATGAACGGATAAACAAAACGTAGTATATTCACACAAGGCAATATGAATCAACCATGAAAAAGAACCCAGTAGTTGCACGCTACAAAGAGGGGTGACCCTTAGAAACATTATACTAAGTGAAAGAAACCAAGGCCGGGCGCGGTGGCTCACGCCTGCAATCCCAGCACTTTGGGAGGCCGAGGCAGGCAGATCAGCTGAGGTCAGGAGTTTAAGACTAGCCTGCCCAACATGGTGAAACCCCATGT
>NW_012103142.1:1407599-1409064 GCF_000951045.1 Mandrillus leucophaeus | reverse complement strand
CACTGCACTCCAGCCTGGGTGACAGAGCAAGACTCTGTCTCAAAAAGTAATAATAATAATAATAAAATTAAAAATAAAATAAAAAAGAACAGACTTTAACGAAATACATAATTCATTACTTAAAATTTAAAAAGACCAAGTGTGGTGGCTCATGCCTATAATCCCAGCACTTTGAGAGGCTGAAGCAGGATGATCACTTGAGCCCAGGAGTTCAAGGCCAGCCTGGGCAACAGAGGGAATCCCCATTTCTCTAAAAAAAAAAAAAAGAAAATAAATTAAAAAGACAGCTGGGCATGGTGGTGCACTCCTGTGGCACCAGCTTCTCAGAAGGCTGAGGTGGGAGGATTGCTTGAGCCCAGGAGCTTGAGCCTAAATGGGCCAAGATCACGCTACTGTGCTCCAGCCTGAGCAAGGCTCTGTTTCAAAAAAGAAAGAAAGAAAGAAAAATCAGAAAATTCAAAAAGAAACAGAACTCTTTGGTTTTGGATGCATACTTAGGTGATAAAACCAAAAACAAAGCAGTGAATAACCCTAACGATCTAGAATGGCGGGTTCCAATTGGGGAGGCAGGGGCTTGTGATGGGAAAGGGTCTGAGGGGGTCCTTTGGTGCTGTGGCAATGTTCAGATTTGTTTTACCTATATGATGGAGACACTGGCTTTATATTAAATTTGTTAAAATGTTGCTGTGGTTTGAGTGTGTCCCCTCCAAAACACATGTTGAAATTTGATTCCCAATGTGGCTGTGTTGGGAGGCAGGGCCTAGTGAGAGGCATTTGGATTACAGGGCACTGTCCTCAGGACTAGATTAATGCCACCTTGCGGGAGCGCTGTGGGAACGGATTAGTTCCCATGAGAGCACGCTGTTATAAAGTGAGCCTAGCCTCTCGTCTGTGTCTCTTTTGCATTCGCTCACTGTCGCTCTGGCACCTGCTCCTGTCATATTAGAATGCAGCCAGGTGGTCCTCACCAGAAGCCACGCAGACCCGACGCCATGCTGCTTGGACTTCTCAGCCTCCAGAATTGTGAGCCAAATAAGCTCCTTGTCCTTTTAAATTACCCAGGCTCAGGTATTCTGTTATAGCAACACAAAAAAGACTAAGACAAATGTACAACCTATTTTATATATGTTTATATTTTAAAAAAGGAAAAAATATTCATTGGTCACCATTGGAGGTTGCTATAGCACCAATTCATTTCTTTAAAAATGGATAAATAGGCTGAGTGCAGTGACTGACACCTGTAATTCCAGCACTTTGGGAGGCCAAGGGGAAGGCCGATCACAAGGTCAGGAGTTCGAGACCAGCCTGACCAACATATGAAACTCCATCTTTACTAAACACACAAAAATTAGCCAGGAGTGGTGGCGCGTGCCTGCAATCAGCTACTCAGGAGCCTGAGGCAGGAGAATCACTTGAACCCGGGAGGTGGATGTTGCAGTGAGCTGAGATGGTGCCACTGCACTCC
>NW_012103142.1:1403369-1405799 GCF_000951045.1 Mandrillus leucophaeus | reverse complement strand
GAAACCAAGGCCGGGCGCGGTGGCTCATGCC
The DNA here is from genome assembly GCF_000951045.1 of Mandrillus leucophaeus. Taxonomy (NCBI): domain Eukaryota; kingdom Metazoa; phylum Chordata; class Mammalia; order Primates; family Cercopithecidae; genus Mandrillus; species Mandrillus leucophaeus. The sequence goes on along the minus strand of NW_012103142.1, from coordinate 1,405,768 downwards.
TGCAATCCCAGCACTTTGGGAGGCCGAGGCAGGCAGATCAGCTGAGGTCAGGAGTTTAAGACTAGCCTGCCCAACATGGTGAAACCCCATGTCTACTAAAAATACAAAAATTAGCCAGGCAGGGTGGCACGTGCCTGTAATCCCAGCTACTTGGGAGGCTGAGGCAGGAGAATCTCTTGAACCTGGGAGGTGGAGAGATGGCAGTGAGCTGAGATTATGCCACTGCACTCCAGCCTGGGCAACAGAGCAAGACTCCTCAAAAACACAAAAACATAGGCCAGGCGTGGTGGCTCACGCCTGTAACCCCAGCATTTTGGGAGGCCAAGGTGGGCAGATCACCTGAGGTCAGGAGTTCAAGACCATCCTGACCAACCTGGAGAAACCCCATCTCTACTAAAAATACAAAATTGGCCAGGTGTGGTGGTGCATGCCTGTAATCCCAGTTATTCGGGAGGCTGAGGCAGGAGAATCGCTTGAATCCAGGAGGCAGAGCTTGCGGTGAGCCGAGATCACACCATTGCACTTGAGCCTGGGCAACAAGAGTGAAATTCTGTCTCAAAACAAACAAACAAACAAAAAAAGAAGCCAGTGACAAAAGGCTCATATGATTCAATTTATGTGAATCTTCCAGAATAAGCAAATTTACAGAGACAGAAAGTTGTTTGGTGGTTTCCAGAGCTGAGGGAGGGGGAATTAGGAAGTAGCTGTTAATGGATATGGAGTTTCTTTTTGGAGTTATGGAACATTCTGGAATTAGATAGTGGTTACCCAACTTTGTAAATATACTAAGAGCCACTGAAGTGTACATTTGAAAAGGGTAAATATTATAGTATATGAATCATATTTCAATAAAAAAAAGTTTATATAAAAGATCCACAGCTCCTTGGAGAGCTGGCTGAGTCCATCTCTGAGGAACATGGAACATCTTCACACCAGAAAGCACGGGCATTTTCAAAGACTGGTGTTAACGTACGAAAAGGATGTCAGAAGCCGGGCGCGGTGGCTTGCGCATGTAATCCCAGCACTTTGGGAAGCCAAGGTGGCTGGATCATTTGAGATCAGGAGTTTGAGACCACCCTGGCCAACATGGTGAAATCCCATCTAAAGATACTGAAGATACAAAAATTAGCCAGGCATGGTGATGCACACCTGCAGCCCCAGCTACTCGGGGGGCTGAGGCAGAAGAATCACTTGAACCCAGGGAGGTGGAGGTTGCAGTGAGCCGAGATCACACCACTGCACTCCAGCCTGGGCAACAGAGTGAGAACTTGTCTAAAAACAAAGAAAAGAAAGAAAGAAAATGATGTCAGAGTCCACTTGAAGAAGTTCCCACTGGCCAAAGATGAGACAATTTGAGCATTACTGAGAATAATGAGTGCAAGTGCTAAAATACATCAAATTTATAAAAATCCATAATGATAATGAAAACCAAATTCTAAAAAAAAAGAAAAAAAGGCTGCGAGTAACCACATATCTGCAAGAATGTGGGCCATGGATTCTGCACACACTGCTTTGTGTAGGTGTGATTTGGTACAAGCACTCTGGAAAACAGTTTCACATTATCTATAAGGTTGAAGATCGCACACCCCAAGACCTAGTGATTCCATTCCTTTGCATAAACCCTGGAGAGCTACATGCATATGTTTACCTGGGGATATGCACAGAGCAGAAATTTTTTTTAAGTACTTTTTATTTTATCCCTTCATGGAAGCCAGCAGAACTTTTCCTAGTAGACAGAAATCAGAAAAAAACCCTGATGTCTGTAAACAGACTAGACAAGTATATCATGGTTTATTCACATATTAGAAACTATTATATATAAGGAAAAATGAGATGCCAGGTACAGTGGCTCATGCCTGTAATCCCAGCACTTTGGGAGGCCGAGATGGGCAGATTGCTTGAGCCCAGGAGTTGAAGACCAGCCTGGGCAACATAGGGAGAGTCCCATCTCTACAAAAAAAGTTTAAAATTACCTGGGTGTGGTGGTGCACACCTGTGGTCTCAGCCACTTGAGAGGCTGAGGTGGCAGAGGTTTTGAGCTCGGGAGGCAGAGGTTACACTGAGCCGTGATGGCACCACTACACTCCACCTGGGTGACAGGGTGAGATCCTTTCTCAAAAAAAAAAAAAGAAAAGAAAAGAAAATGAAAGGACTGATGCTACAAATAACAACCCAGATGCCTGGTAAAAAGAAAATGTTAGTTTAAAAAAAAAACAAACTTTAGACTCCAGGAGTGGAGGCTCATGCCTGTAATCCCAGCACTTTGGGAGGCCGAAGTGGGTGAATCACCTGAGGTCAGGAGTTCGAGACCAGCCTGGCCAACATGGAGAAACCCCATCTCCATTAAAAATATAAAAATTAGCTGGGCGTGGTGGCATGTGCCTGTGGTCCCAGCTACT
>NW_012103142.1:1381292-1401009 GCF_000951045.1 Mandrillus leucophaeus | reverse complement strand
CTGTTCCCTGCAGACCGCAATACCCCAGCAGGCCACACCCACAGTGAGATGGACATGATTCTCTTTCTTTCTTTCTTTCTTTCTTTCTTTCTCTCTCTCTCTCTCTCTCTCTCTTTCTTTCTTTCTTTCTTTCTTTCTTTCTTTCTTTCTTTCTTTCTCTCTCTCTCTCTCTCTCTCTCTTTCTTTCTTTCTTTCTTTCTTTCTTTCTTTCTTTTCTCTTCTCTTCTCTTCTCTTTTCTTTTCTTAATAGAGACAGCATCTCCCTATGTTGCCCAGGTTGGTCTTGAACTCCTGGGCTCAAGCAATCCTCCTACTTTGGCCTCCCAAAGTGCTGGAATTACAGGCATGAGCCACCACGCCCGGCCTGGACATGCTCATTTGCCTATGTTTCACATACTATTTCATGTCCAAAATTCACACAAATATTCCTGAAGTTCTGCCAAGAGAGGCACAGTCCCTCAGTGCAGCCCCTGGAGGAAGCCCACAGGGCTGACGTTTGGAACAGAGTGCTGGCCTCCTCTGCCACAGCCCAAATGAGCAACGGTCAGAGAGGCCCGAGGGCCAGGGAACGAGGGGGTCCTCGGGGGAGAAGGGAAATCCCGAGCTGACACAGGCCTGGAGTGCCCATCCCCGAGCTACTGCCTCATAGACGCCCATTACCAAGGCAGTCCTGGGGGGTGCCCTCTCCACCCTTACATTCCTCAGGTGGCAATTTTGTGATTTGGTTGCTCCCTGTCCAAATTGTCTTGGCCCTGTTTGGCAGGAAGGAAGGAAGTCCCCTGTGATTTGCCACCCGCCCCCGGCCCTGTCCAGGGGCCCCCAAGCTGAGCCAAGCCAGCTTTGCAGCTTACCAGGACAGCTGGTGCAAGGGGGAGGGGCCGTCAACACCCAGGCCATGCTGGGGCTGGCAGAAAGGTCCACCCAGCTGTCACGGCCAATGACAAGGGGCTGGCAAGGGGGCAGAGGCAGGGATCCTGGGCCCTGTAGGGTAGGGGAGGCCTCCTATTAGAGGTGCCCCGTCTGGGGCAGGGCCAAGTGGGGCAGGTGAGATGGCGGCCAGTCATCCAACACCTGGGGAGCAGGCAGCAGTGGCAGCCCAGTGTCCGATGAAGCTGATGATAGAGGTGACACCAGATATCCTGCTGGTGGTGGCGGGGGAGCGTGGGGAGGGCTGGGGAAGGGGCTGCAGGAAGCGGGAGAGCCAAATTCAGCCCCATGCTTTCGAATCCCAGCTCTATCACACGCTCACCGAGAGACCTCGGCAGGGAGCTGCAAGTCCCTCCGCAGCCTCAGCTTACCCATCTGAAGATGGAGTGCTCTGAAGGCAAAGGGGAGCCTGGCACAGTGCTAGCACATAGTTCATGCTCAATAGACATCGTGTTGTCATTATGGAAGCTGGGACTGCTGAGGGCTCAGTAGGGGTAACCACGGTGGTGGCGGCTAAATACTGGGCAGATCCACTGACTGGCAACTCCAGGGACAAGGACACAGTGTATGTCATTCACTGCTGAATGGCCCGACGCCTGGTTCAGCACACAGCACACCACACGCAATACATATTCATTTAACATTCAAAAGGATGAACGCGTGAGAGTAAAACTACAAACCAGCAGCCACTAAGACGGCTTGTCAGCTAATCAGAGGATCCAGAGTAAGAATCTGAGCTTAAATCTAACCGCTTCCTGGCTGTGCAACCTCAAGCAAGTCATTTCAGCCCTGAGAACCTCAGCTTCCTCGTCTAGGAAATGGGAATAATGATCATTAATAAATACCATCCCCACAGGCTTGTGGCAAGGCTCAAAGCAGAAATGGATATGGAAATAGAGGGGGTACTGCCAGTGTCATTCTATCAGGTGGGGTACCCATCTCTCAGCAGCTGTGGGTGCTGGCTGCCAACAGCTCACAGCTGCCCCCTTCCCCTGAGAGCTGCCCTCAGCTTACAGGAGCTGCCTTATCTGGAGATGCAGGGGGAGGCTAGGCCCTTCCCTGGGAGCAGCCTGCAGACAACGACCACCCGCTAAGGGGCGACAAAGGTCTGGCCCCTTGTCTGAAGGAAGGTAACCCTGTGAGACTGGCTGTTCATAATCTAGAGCTCTCCGTGGGATCCTAGCTGTAAGCACATCTTTTCCTGCTCTAATATGAGCATGCCTGCAATAAGTCATTTGCCCGGGAATTCCTGTCTCAGCTCTGCTTCCAGAAGACCAGACCTGAGACAGTAAGTATTTTGTAAACAATGACACACTAGGCACAAATATGTGTTTTTAAATTTTTTTTTTTTTTTAATTTTAGGAAACATTGAAAGTAGAGGAGTTAGCAATGTGAGAGGAGGAGGCGGTCAGCTCTGTGGGCAGGGGTGAGGGGCAGGGGAAGGCCAGTCATGCTGCTCTGCCCCCACCCAAACCCTGCCTTCATGGAACGCTTGGGCAGGTAAGGGAGACAGACAAGAAACCAACAAGAGCATAATGTCAGGGATAAGTGCTATGAAGATGATAAAGTAGGATCAGGGGATGGGGGACAACAAGGGCTATGTTTGATGAGACGGTCTGGGAGGCCTCTCTGAGCCGGTGATGTGGGTGGAGATGTGAACATCATGAGCCATGCGGGCCTTTGGGGAAGAAAATTCCAGGCATAAGGAATAGGAGTGCAAAGGCCCTGGGGTAGGGTGTTTGAGGGGCCCAAGAAATGACCTGGGGATCAGTGAGGCTAGGATGTACAAGAGGAGGTCTAAGGTACTGGGCAGCCGGATCACATAGGGCCTTGTAGGCAATTATAGGGCTTTTTTTTTTTTTTTTCTGAGACAGAGTCTTGCTCTGTCACCCAGGCCGGAATGCACTGGTACGATCTTAGCTCACTGCAACCTCCACCTCCCAGGTTTGAGGGATTCTCCTGCCTCAGGCTCCTGAGTAGCTGGGACTACAGCTGTGTGCCACCATGCCCGGCTAATTTTTGTAATTTTAGTACAGATGAGGGTTCACCATGTTGGCCAGGCTGGTCTCGAACTCCTGACCTCAGGTGATCCACCCACCTCGGCCTCCCAAAGTGCTGGGATTACCGGCATGAGCCACTGCATCTGGCTTGTTATAGGACTTTGGGCTTTATTCGGAATGGCAGGGGAGTCATTGAAGAGCTTTAGCAGAGGAAGGATGTGATCTGATTTAAGTTTTAAAGGACCTTTGGCTGGTGAGGCAAGGACAGGGCAGGAAGACCAGGTAAAGACTGCTGCAAACATCTAGGAGAGGATAGTGGAGGCTGAGAAGGGAAGGCAGCAATGGAGGTGACAAGAAGTGGGTGGATTCTGGGTGTTTTGAATGTAGAATTGAAGGACTTACTGATGACAAGATGAGGTGTCAGAGACAGACAAATGCAACTCCCAATTTACAGAGAGGACAGAAGAACATACTAAACAACACCAAAGGGATGCAATCAACAAAATCCAGTCTGCAGGAAACACAGCAGGACAAACCACCTGCTTTCTCCCATAGATAAACTGCAAAAGAATAAGAAAAGATGGAGAGGAGAACTGTGGATTGAAAGAGACTAAGACATATCAATCAATCACAATGTGTGAACCTTACCTGGAACTTGATTTAAACAAACTATTTAAAAAACAAGAAGACATATCTCAGACAACAGGGAATGTGAATACTAAGTGAATATTTGACTATATAAAGGAATTAATACTTACTGGGTATAATAATGGTATTGTGATTACGTTAGAAAAAGTCCTTAACTTTTAGAGAAATATCTTGATTGAGATGAGACTGGACATGTGTTGGTATCTGTTGATGCTAAGCCATGAGTCTATGACTGTTATATAACATTTTCTCTACTTCTGTAAATGCTTATAATGTTTCACAATAAAAAGTTTGCAAATAAAAAAGAGGAAACAGAATCCAAGGGAGGGGGTTGAGTGGCCCTAGGCCCCTCAGTGAGTCACTGTCAGGGCCAGGACCTCAGCCTAGACCCCCAACTCCCAGCCCTCCAGCCCCGCCTCGGCTGCCTCTCTTGTCCTCAGTGGCTTGTCAAGGCTAGGCCCCAGGAACCCAGGGATGAAACATGTGACCTCAGGGAAGGCCCAGATTGGGCAGAGTGGGGCTAAGGGATGCAGGGTCTTTGCCAGGCCCTGCAAGGAGAAGCAGGCCTTGGGCCACCTGTCCCAAAAGGTCCAATGAGGTGGACCATTTAAAAAGGCCTGCAGCAGCAATCCAGGCTGGCTGTCCCACCAGCCTCACTGCCCATGTCCGCTCTCGTGTTCCTGTGCTGATTTCCTCCCCAGCCCCTGAGCCCACCACTCACATTCCACCTTTGCATCTTTTTCCCTGCTGTCGCTCTGCCTGGAATGTACCCCGCACTCCCCCCATCTCTGGATCTGACCATCCTTTCCTTCCAGGTCTGCCTTCTGCAGAAGATAACCCTCCTTCAGTCTTCCAGAACACACCTGCCTCCAGTCTCTGAGACAAGAGATTATCCCCACTCCTTGACGACAGGTGCCGAGACACAGAGTCTCACAAGCACAGCTTCTGGAGTCAGACTGCATGGCTGTGAATCTGGCTCAGCCACTAACTCACTGTGTGACCTCAGGCAAGTCACTTAACCTCAGTTGCCCCATCTGTAAAATGGGGATAACCTCATGAGGTTACTAAGAGGACTAAATGAGTTAATAAATACGGATGAACATATCCCCTGACAGGGGCCTGGCACATGTCAGGGATCCCTGGCCCCTCCTTTGTGTCCCTACAGGACTCCCCAGTGGTACGCAACCACCACTTTGCCAGATACCCCACTTCCACCATACTCCTTCTGCAACCCTCCTGATACCCAGATGTTACCTCACCTTACCCCCGTTCCCATCCCCCCAGGTTTCAGGCACCACAGGTCTGGGAGGAGGGAGAGGGGAAACAAGCCCAGGAGGGGACCAGCTAAGAACCAGTCACAAATAAAAACTCTCCAAACATACGTGGCAGTATGTGACTCAAATGCCATCAGATTAAGGGGAATGCAGTTTACGTGCTCATTTTTTTAGCTTTCTAAGAAAAAAATTCCCAGTATCATCAAGTGCAGTTTTAATTTGTTTCCTCATGAGTAATGATATTTGTTTATAAAATGCAGACAGCACAGAATGGCTGAAAGAAAGTGGATGCATTCTCCCTCCATCCCGGCGATAGGCTTCCCCCACAGGTAAGCTCTAATCACAATCAGGTATGCAGCCTTCTATGCATTGTTATGTAAATATGAACAGAGAGGAACACATGTACATGTACTTTAAACATTGGATCATACTACACACACTGTTCTACAAAGCCACTTGCTTTAACTTATCAGTACGTCGTGACCATCTGTCCACACTGGTAATAAGCTCCGCCCTGTCTTGTCTCAGTGTCCCCAAGCACCTAAAGTGGTGCCTGGCAGGGAGCAGACATCCAGAGAGATCCGCTGACTAAATCCCAGAACGAACAACTGCCTGAAATCACAGCATACAAAGAGGTCTTGACTTTGTCACTGGTCCCCCTGACAGACATCTAGTTTCGCTACACTGACTGTCTCTGCTCAGCTAATCTTTGCACCCTGCTCAGAGTGTACCTGTGGGATAAGTCCCAAAAAGTGGAATTGCCAAGTCAAAACTGTGACCACTGTTGCCAAAAACACAGTGCTAACGTATGCTCCCTGACTGACGTGAGAGTTCCAGTTTCCCACGCCCTCTGCCAGATGAGAGCTTTCTTAGGATGAGGACTTTTATTTCTTAAATGGATTAACCCTATTTAGCGATTCCACCCTTGATCACCACATCTCCCTTTGTCCCACCTGCATAAATGAGAAAAGTACTGTTTTATTATTTCTCAGCATCAGTAAGGAGCCAAAATCCACAAATAAGGGGCTACTCTCTAGCCAGTATAGAAAGTTAACAGATGGGAAATTTGGAACATCTCACCTGTTTCTAAAAGTGGATGTGTTAATGTTTTAAAACTGTCAACTTCAAACAAGTATCTATTGATTCTTCCCCCACACTCAAGAAGAGAAAATTCTCACCCTCTCTCTCCACTCCTCCCTATCCCAGCCTACACTGGCCACATTTAGTCAATAAAAATTCAGGGCCAGGGACGGTGGCTCATGCCTATAATCCCAGCACTTTTGGAGGCTGAGGCGGGCAGATCACTTGAGGTCAGGAGTTTGAGACCAGCCTGGCCAACATGGCGAAACCCCATCTCTACTGAAAATACAAAAATTAGCTGGGTGTGGGCATGGTGGCAGCCACCTGTAATCCTAGTTACTCAGGAGACTAAGGCAGGAGAATAGCTTGAACCTGGGAGGCGGAAGTTTCAGTGAGTTGAGATCGTGGCATTGCACTCCAGCCTGGGCAACAAGAGCAAAACTGCGTCTCAAAAATAAATAAATAAAATAAAATAAAATAAAATAAAAATTCAGGACACCTAGTTAAATCTGAATTTCAGATAAATGACGAATACAGTTGTTTTTTTTTTTTATTAAAAATATGTCCTGTGGAATGTTTGGGACATACTTAGACTAAAAAATAACAAAAACACATCTGTCGTTTTTCTGAAATTTAAAATTCCCTGAGTATCCTGCATTTTATATAGAAAGACTACCCTGGCCCCTACCCAGCATTTTAATATCAAGTGATTTTTAGCCTGGACAATGTAGTAAGACCCCAGCTCTACAATAAAATTGAAAAATTAGCCGGGCATGGTAGCACACCACCTGTAGTTCCAGCTACTCAGGAGGCTAAGGTGGGAGATCCCTTGGGCCCAGGAGGTCGAGGCTACAGTGAGCTATGATGGTGTCACTCACTCCAGCCTGGGTGACAGAGCAAGACTCTGCCTCTAAAAATAAAATAATAATAATAATATGGAGTGATTTTAAAATAATAGCCAAGGTAGGCCGGGCACAGTGGCTCACGCCTGTAATCCCAGCACTTTGGGAGGCTGAGGCAGGTGGATCACAATGTCAGGAGTTCGAGACCAGCCTGGCCAAGATGGTGAAACCCTGTCTCTACTAAAAATACAAAAATTAGCCAGGTGTGCTGGTGGGCACTTGTAATTCCAGCTACTCAGGAGGCTGAGGCAGAGAATTGCTTGAACCCAGGAGACGGAGGTTGCAGTGAGCCAAGATGGCGCCACTGCACTCCAACCTGGGCAACACAGTGAGACTCCGTCTCAAAATTAATAATAATAATAATAATAATAATAATAGCCAAGGCCTCCTCTGCCCTCCCAGTTTTCAGGTATCCTGCAGCCCCTCACACCCAAGGTTGAGGTCTTCAGAGGCAGCACCCAGGGGAGGGTGGAGGGGAGCCCCCACCCTAGTCCCCAGCCCAGCCCTCCCCTCCAGGCCACCCTGCCCCTGGCTGGAAACCAGTCACAAAGTGTCCACAGCAGGTGGGTCTGAAGTGGCTAATGGGTTTTCTTCATTTGGCTTTCCAGTACATTCTAAATTGCTCCCCACAGACACGCTCCCTTTCTGGAAATGGCACCAGCAACTTCCCTGGCATTAGAGGTCCTGTCTCCCCAGAGCCAGCTGAGGCCAGGCTCCAGTTGATCTTGTCCCTTCAGCCCACCTCTGGGTTCCTCCCAACCCATCTTTCCTGGTGGTGAACACTATCTGTTGCCCCATGGGATGGGTGCTGTCAGCAGGCGACCTCAGTGGGCAGATGCTTCAGAGACTGCTGCTGCCACAGAGTCACCTGCCAGAAGGCATGCCCAAACCCAATGCCTGATGGGCACAGGATGCTGGGGTCTAGGGCCTGACTCTCCCAAGCAAATGGGCATGACCTGAAAGGCTACTCTAGCCCCAGGGCACCCTGTTGCCTGTTGGGACTGCATCAGAGTCCACTTCCCCTTCATCCAGTCCCACTTCCTTCCCTGCTTTCCACAGTGAAGCTCTGGACTCCTCCCCTACCTGCCTGCCATTCCTCATGGCTACTTCCTGGGACCCTAACCTGCCCCAGGTCCGCAGCCCAGCCCTCCCCTCCAGTCCACCCTGCCCCTGGCTGGAAACCAGCTATGAAGTGCCCATGGTGGGTGGGTCTGATGTGGCTAATGGGTTTCCTTCATTCAGCTTTCCAGTATATTCTAAATTGCCCACAGCAAACCCATATTATTTTGGTAATAAGAAAAAATAATAAAAGCTACTTTTCTTTAAGAAAAATGTAAAACCAAACCAAGCAGCGTCCTTCTTATCTGGTATACCCACTCCTCCCCCAACTCCTCCACCTGGTTCCCCAGGGAGGGCCCCCCAAATCAGTGAATGCCCACACCCCAATGTCCTCTCCTGTCCCTTCTGTCCTTCCAGACCTGTAGCCAGTTTCACTTCTCCAGGGAAGGCTTTCTACCACCAACTCATTCTTGCTGTGGGGATACCTGCAAACTTCCGAATGGGTTCCTCATCTCCTAATGGGAGAAGAGTGCAAAATATGTCCTGATATTGGTGAGGAGAGAAAGTAGATGATAGGACCAACAGTCACTCACTCAGTCCACAAGCCAGAGCTGGGTTTACTCTGTGCCAGGCCATGGGGCCACCAGAAACAGCACACAGACTCTGCCCCCACAGACCCCACAGCCCAGCAGGGAGAGGCCATCAGAAGCCCGAGAGGACACTGCGTGATGGGAGGGTTCCGAGGGGAGGCAGCCAGGCTGTGGGGAGGGGATTCATGGGTGGGGCTCCCAGCCCACTGGGGAAGCCTCTGGAGGGAAAGGAGCCTCAGTGGGCTCCGGAGGGTGAGAGATTTGGGTGGGAAGGAAGAGGGAGAGGAGGAGACAGGAACAGCCTGTGCAACGGCCTGCAGGTGACAGAAGCCCCACTTGCCTGAGGAACTGAAAGCAGCTCAGGGCAGCCGGGGGCAGAGGGAGGGCGAGAAGGGAGAAACGGCCTGGCTGTGGGAACGGTGGCAGAGCCATGCTAGGGAGACTGCATGGCTGTCAAATAGTAACGCGGGCCATTGTGGAATGAATAAATGATTGAGTGACTGAATGTGAACTCTGGGAAATAGCTGGCAACCTAAAGGAGAGGATCGAGTCCCCTCTTGGGCTTTCCCTCTATTCCCTAGGACCAAAGAGCCATGCAAACCAGACAGTTCTCTTTAGGCCCTTCCTAAGCCTAGAAATGTTGATGTCCTTCACAGACACAGGCCTGTGGCTAGGCCAGAACCCTTGGTGGCAGCCTCTTCCTCTGAAGTGGGTTTGCTCCTCCACACACTAGGGTCATGAGACCCCTGAGAGCTTGCTATGAAGACCCCAGAGGCTGAGGACGGCCTGGCTTGGGCCTTCCCAGCTTCCCTGATGTTGACCTGGATTTTCCCAAGGACTGGGACAGAGGCAGAGACCCTGGTCTAAGGTTGGCACCCCAGGAAGAAAGTGCCAACCCAGCAGCCTGAGGAGAGCCAGACCTTCACATCAGGCCTTCCCCCAAGCCAGGAGCAGGCCTGGACACTCAAACCAGGGGCCCATAAGACTCTCTGGAGCCAGCAGGTTGCAAGACTATCTCCAAAAGCCATAGCTGCCCATCAACTCCAGGCTTAGGAAGGGCCTAGCCAGGCGTGGTGGCTCAGGCCTGTAATCCTAGCACTTTGGGAGGCCGAGGTGGGCAGATCACCTGAGTTCAGGAGTTCAAGACCAGCCTGACCAACATAAATAAACCCTGTCTCTACCAAAAATACAAAATTAGCCAGGTGTGGTGGTGCATGCCTGCAATTCCAGCTACTTGGGAGGCTGAGGCAGGATAATTGCTTGAACCTGGGAGGCAGAGGTTGCGGTGAGCTGAGATCGCGCCATTGCACTCCAGCCTGAGCAACAAGAGCGAAACTCTCTCAAAAAAAAAGGAAGGGCCTAAAGAGAACCGCCTGGTTTGAGTGGCTCTTTGGTCCTGGGGAATAGAGAGAAAGCCCAAGAAGGGGCTCGACCCCCTCCCTCAGGTTGCCAGCTATTTCCCAGAGTTCACACTCACTCATTCAATAAGTCATTCATTCCACAAATTATTTACTTGGTGCCAAACCCTGCTTTCGTGCAGGGGCAATGACAGGGATGAATCAGACAGATTCCCAGCCTGTAGGTACTTCCAGTCTAGAAGGAGATGAACAAAACGAATAACGCAGCCACAAGGCAGTCCAAGAACATAGGGCAGGGGGCAAGGATCTCACCTGCGGTATCAGGGAAGCTGCTGGAGGCGGTGGCTTGAGAGTGGTGATTTGGACATGTGATAGAAAGGCCAGGATGGAGGATGGAAGCTAAATCGCTGACAGACAGTCGTGTTTGCACCCCAGCTGTGCCAGGGGCTGGGGCAATGTGGGTTATTTATGGTTGTGCCTAGAAATAAGCGGCCATATGTGTCACTGCCTATGTGGTGCAGAGCTGGGCTGTTGTGGGTAGGGGCAGCTGGGGCTTGAAGCTGGGTCTGGCCAAGCTCCTGGGTTTGCCACCATGTCCCCTACACCCTGATGACCCTTTAACCTTTTCACAGCCTCTTGTAAGGTGAAAATAAGGGGCAGAGACAGCTCCAACAGGCAGTAAGTGATCTGGGGCTTACAGGGGAGGGCAGTGCCCAGCAGCCCATGGCTTCTGTATCTGCGGGCCTTTTAGCATCATCACCTCCTTCTTGCCTCCTCCTTCCTCCCCGCTCCCATCCCAGCTGTGGGGGAAGGGGTAGGGGACAGAAGGAAATACCTTTAACCATAAGCCAGACAGGCATCATCTGCTGTGTTTCTCCCCAGCCCACTCTGATCCATAAATAGCCTACGCACCAAGCTGACACCAGCCCACCCACCCCTTCTGGTAGCAGTCCAGAGACCCGGACCGCCCGGGCCCAGGCCCCAGCTTCCCAAGGAACCTATTTCCGGCGCTTTTCCTGGGGTAAGGGCCTCCGTTGCCGGCTCGCTCCCCCAAGGGACCCAGCGCAGGGGCATCCTGACACTGCCTGGGTGATGCCCGAGAACTCTGTCCCCTGAAAGCATCCCCGGACGCGCACCCACTTCTCTCCAGGCAACTGCCCAACCCTTCCAGGGCTCTGGCCCAGGGAGATGTCAGTCCCGGTGCCCACTTCCAACACGCACTCCCTAACTGGACACCCACACACACAACCCCCCCGCCCTCTATTCAAGGGCCAGACCCCCTACCTGGGGGCAGGAGAGCCGGGCACCATCGGCGGCGCCTCCGGTCTACGCGGGACGTCTGGGGCTCGGCCTCAAGCCCGGTCGACTTCCCGGGGGAGGAGGGGGCTGGCGCTGCCGCCGCCACCGCGTCTCTCTGGGATATCGCCGGGGCTGCGGGAAGGAGGAAGGTCAGAGCCGAGGCGGAGAGGGGGGAAGGATGAGGAGGAGGCGTGCACAGAGCAGCGCAGATTAGAGAAGCATTTTTAGCGAGCCAATGGCAGCGCGGCAGGGCGGCGCGGTGGCTGCGCAGGTGGACGCGCGGCTGCTGCCTGGGAGGCAGCAACCAGTTTGGCAGGCGCCGGGGGTGGCGGGTGGCGGGTGGCGAGTGGGGTCCGGCTCCCTGCCGCTTCAGCGGACCCCTGCCCCAGCAGTCTTGCTTGGTTCCCTCCTCCGGGGGCTGCCCGCGGCCCCGCGCGTGCTGGGATTCTCCCGTGCGCCCTCCTCCCTAGCCCTCCCAACTGGCGCGCTCGGAGCCCGGGGTGTTGCTCCCCGCCTCTTTCCCCATCTCCCCACCGCCCTGGCCTTTCCTCCTCTCCCGAGCCTCGGCGTCCTTTGGTGCGTGCGGGTGCCTGCGTGGCGGCTGCGCCACTGCCCCACCGATGCCCACCCCCGCCCGCAGCTTCTGCCCTGTGACCCCATGGGGCAGGGTCGCTAACCCTTATGTCCTAGTTCCAGCAGGACCGTCTGTCGCCATTCAAACTCCAGGCCATGTCCTTGGGGCTCTCTAGGGAGCTTGGGGCCTAACAGGGGACCCTCAACGGCCTTCACTCTTCCGAACTTCAGCCCTGAATGCTGCCTGGAGCCTGGACGCTGCAGGCGGGAGCGGGGCACGTACCTATTGAAGGCCTGTTCTGTATTAGGCACTGATGAGGAACTGGACTGCAGCAGAGGACAGAACAGACCAAAACTCTGCCGTCTCATAGTTCACACATGTGAGGGAAGATAGATATTCAGTATCAGCAGCTAAGAGTGTTTTTTTGTTATGCTTTGTTTTTGAGACGGAGTTTCGCTCTTGTTGCCCAGGCTGGAGTGCGATGGCGCGATCTCGGCTCACCGCAACCTCCGCCTCCCGGGTTCAAGCGATTCTCCTGCCTCAGCCTCCCGAGTAGCTGGAATTACAGGCGTGCGCCACCACGCCCGGCTAATTTTGTATTTTTAGTAGAGATGGGGTTTGTCCATGTTGGTCAGGCCAGTCTCGAACTCCCGACCTCAGGTGATCCGCCCCCTCGGCCTCCCAAAGTGCTGGGATTACAGGCGTGAGCCACTGCGCCCCGCCCAGAGTGTATTTTAAAGTGGTATGCACAGAGTAGAAAAATAGAGCCGGAGGAAGGGAAAGGAAGTGAGATTGCTCAGGACCAGAATGGGTCCCTGCCCTTTACATGTGTAGGGATTGGGGGGTGGGGGTGGTGGCTGAATTTGAATGTGAGCCCCTCAGGTAGGCATGCAGACTCTAGTTTGCCACAGACCTAACTACTCCCTATTGTTTGAGCCTGGAATAGTCACATGTTTGTATTTCCTGACTTCCCTCTCCACGCACTTCACCAGAGGCACTGAAATTCATGTCCCAGTGACCCAGGAGAATGCCTGAATGCAGTATTTATTCGTGCAATAAGAATTCTCTGAGCACTGATTGCATGTTAGGTGTTGAAGTCTGGGGGAACTCAACACCTAGCTGGGGAAGCCAGATGGTAGTATGTACCTCAAGGCTGACTAGGACGGCCAAGTGAATGGACAATGTTCTGGAGAAGGTCAGTATAAGATTATGGTTTAGGGCCATCCAGGAAGGCTTCCTGGAGGAGGCAGCATTCCAACAGGGTGCCAAAGGTTAACTGGGATTCTGATGAGCCAGACAGGGCAGGAGGCAGGGATGAATTGCTGGGAAAGGCCAGCAAGGCCAGGGGACATTTGGCAAGTGGCTAGGGCTGGGTCGTGGAGCACTGCTGGACACCCTCTATGCAAGAGGTATGCTGTTTGTCTTGGGTTGGTGAAGCCCCACCCTGCACTCCCACTCCAGCAGTTCCTGGTCCTAGCTGCCCTTACCCCAACCTAGAATTTTCCAGTAGCCCCAGAAGGAGGTGTGATGAGCATGTGGGTAGCCGTGGGGAGGAACATCAACTTCACTTAGTTGCTTGCTTGCTGGGTGAACATGGACAGGTAACTCAACCCCTTGAGATTCAGCCTTTTCATCTTAATAGCCATGCGGCAAGTTGCTTACTTGATCTGTTCCTTGGTTCCCCGGCTTGGAAAATGGGCATGGCAACAGCACCTACCTCACAAGACAATTAAGTGAACTGCTTAGCACATACATACTCAGTTAATTTTGTTGTATTTATGATGATGATGAGAATGATGATGATGATGATGATGATTACACTTGCTTCATAGGGTTGTTGCAATTAGACAAAGAACGTAAGTCACCTAGCATAGTGCCTGGGACTTAGTAGGTGTGCCAAAATAATGGTATTATTATTATCACCAACTACATGCACCCCAAAATTTCTCCCTTTCTGGTCTACCACAGTGGTATGAAACACCCCTCTTTAGACAGAGCTTTATTTTTATTTTTATTTTTTTCAGACAGGGTCTTACTCTTTCGACCAGGCTGGAATAAAGTGGTGCAATCACAGTTCACTGCAGCATCGACCTCCTAGGCTCAAGCAATCCTCTTCCATCTCAGTTTCCCGGGTAGCTGGGACTACAGGCGCATGCCACCACACCTAGCTAATTTTTAAAAATTATTTGTAGAGGCAGGGTCTCGCTATGTTGCCCAGGCTGGTCTCAAACTCCTGGGCTCAAGTGAGCTGCCCACCTCAGCCTCCCAAAGTGCTGGGATTACAGGCATTAGCCACCGTGCTTGGCCTACCAGGACTTTTTTTAATGTAAAGAAGCTAATTCCCCAAGAGGCTCTTAAAGGACAATCTAGGATGGATAGACTAACAATTGGCCCCTCCCCTACTAATACATTAGCCTGGCTCAATGTGTCGTCAGGAGCTTTGATGTAGATGGAATGGAGCCCAGGCCTGGAAGGTTTTGAAAAGGCAGTGAAGTCCAGAGCACAGGACACTGACTGAGAGAGGACACGCGATGTTCCTCGGCCGCAGGCAGTCGGTGGAGGATGGCGAGAGCAGGAAAAGGACATTCACAGGGAAGGGGGTGTAATGCAGAGGGCACAGGGAGGACTCTGCCTTCGCAGGGGTGGAGCCACTTGGGGACAGTGTGGAAGGGCAATGGCTGGGCAGACCTGATTGGGCAGAGGTAGGGAGAGGGAGGAGGTGGGTGGGGAAAGGGGTGAGAGAGAAGACTGAGCTGGGCTTACTCCTTTAGGAGTTGAGGCTTCCCTAAAGCTGAATTCAGGCCTTAGCAGCCTCAAGCCCTGAAAAAATGAGAGTGGAATACACACACATGCACACACACACACCCCTGTCATGTGTAATCGAAAATAAACTGTTATTTTAGGAATTGACACAACTTCCATGCCTCCTAAAATTAAACTAGCTTTCTTCTAGATTTTCTGTCTGCAAAACTTATGTTCATCAAAGATAAACTTTCTCTCTCTCCATCTCTCTCTCCTCTCACCTCTTTCTCTTATTGGTTTGTGCCCCTGCTCAGAGAATAAGACTTTCTCCCTTTTGCACAGCACTTTTCACTTTTCAAAGTGCTTTCCACATCTTTCTTCTCCTGAATGCACTTTGTTTTCTTTTTTCCGAGACAAAGTCTTGCTCTGTTGCCCAGGCTGGAGTGCAGCAGCACAATCTCGGCTAACGGCAACCTCCGAACAGCAACCTCCGCCTTCCAGGTTCAAGCAATTCTCATGCCTCAGCCTCTGGAGTAGCTGGGATTACAGGCGCCCGCCACCACGCTTGGCTAATTTTTGAATTTTTAGTAGAGACAGGGTTTCACCATGTTGGCCATGCTGGTCTCTAACTCCTGACCTCATGATCCGCCCACCTTGGCCTCCCAAAGTGCTGGGATTACAGGCGTGAGCCACGGTGCCCGGCCTCAGTGCACTTTTTCTCAGTCCCATTAAGATCTGACCAGCCTCAGTTTCCATGGTACCTTCCTTCCCACTGAGAGCTTCGAGCCCTCCCTCCATCAGCAGCCTCCTCCGTTAGGCTGTCTGTACCATAGAGGGCAATGAGGCAGGCCTACAGACCTCCCCAGAGGATTTTTCACATGCAGACATAACATGTGGAAAGGACAGACCAGCACTGGACAAGCCTGTGAAATCAACCAACCAATAAATGAATAATGGATGCTAATTAATATTGCATGCTTAGACTAGGAGAGCAGGAGGGTGGTGGTAACACTGTGGGTTCCCTTTTGTTCCATCCAGTATGAAAGGCTTCAAGGAGGAGGTGGGGTTTTAACGAGTTTCTCTATTCTTACCACATCTCTGGGTAAAAAGAAAGGACATGGATTTTTTCCCCTAATTTTGGCAGAGCAGGACTCTGAAGCCCAGAGAGGGAAAGTGACTCATTCAAGGTCACACAGCACATCCGTGACAGAGCTGGGGCTAAAAACAGATCTCCTGACTTCTGGTCAGGTGCTGTCTTTGCCACATGATTCCTCCCCCACAAACCTGCATGGAGGTGGGCAGGTCAGAGCATGGAAAGCAATTGGCCCAGTCGCCCAGTGTGGTGGTGTATTTTCTGAGCTGCCTTTCTGCAGCACGCAGGGGCGTGAGCAGGACACCCCCAAGGCACAAAAGTACTTTAAAAACAGCCTCACAGCTCCTTCTGCCCTCGCCTTATCCTCCCACCAGCTGGCTTCACACTGGCAAACTGAATGCCATCACCTGCCTGGTGGACAGAGGCTGTTGCCAGCTGTGTCCTGAATCCTGAACCAGGATATCAGGAGCCTCAGAACTGTGCCTTCCTCAGTCCATGACTCATGCCTGGGAGGTTAAAAACTCCCTGAAGATGACGTCTCACCTTGACAAGGCCCTCAGTCTTGGGAGGTGCCCAGAGTTAAGACCCAGACCCAGCCTACTCACCCCAGGACATACAGACACTGTGGCAAACATAGCCCTTTTCCTGGACCAGGTTTTTTTTTTTTTTTTTTGAGATGGAGTTTTGCTCTTGTTGCACAGGCTGGAGTGCAATGTCATGATCTCGGCTCACTGCAATCTCTCCTCCTGGGTTCAAGCTATTTTCCTGCCTCAGCCTCCTGAGTAGCTGGGATTACAGGCATGTGCCACCATGCCCAGCTAATTTTGTATTTTTAGTAGAGACGGGGTTTCTCCACGTTGGTCAGGCTGGTCTCGAACTCCCAACCTTAGATGATCTGCCCACCCTCAGTTTCTCGAAGTGCTGGGATTACAGGGGTGAGCCACCACACCCGGCCTTGGTACTTTCTAAGCTTTACACATAGAAACTACAGGGATTACCAGCCCCCATTTCACGGACAGGAAAATGGAGGCCCACAGAGGTTAGGTAACTTGCCTGAGGTCACAAAACTGGTAGGTGGTAGAGCTGGGATTCAAACCCAGGCAGTCTGGTTCCAAAAGCCATGTTCCTAATCATACAGGTAGGAAAGAAACAAATATTTACTAAAGGCATTACTATGCACAGGAAGAGCTTACATACTTGCCCTCAAGTAGGTACTCTTATCTTCATTTTACAACTGAGGAAATTGAGGCTCAGTGGGTCCTTCTGGGGTGCCTGTCTCCAAGTATAAAAAGAAAGGACACTTAAGATTGTCCTGAAGGTAATGGCTCTGAACAAGCCTCTATGGCCCAGATACCATCGCCACCTAGTGGCACTGTACCTTAAACGCAAGCAGAATACCTAAGCGAAGGCTGGCCGTCAGGTTCAACACGTGACAGATTTTGCAATTTTTGTTTGCTTGTTTGGGATGCCAGGTAATTTTAACTTTCTTTTCTTTTTTTTTTTTTTGAAACGAGGGCCTGCTCTGTCTCCTAGGCTTGAGTGCAGTGGCACAATCGTGGCTCGTTGCAACCTCTGCCTCCCAGGCTCAAGCAATCCTCCCACCTCACCCTCCCGAGTAGCTAGAATTACAGACGTGTACCACCATGCCCGGCTAATTTTTGTATTTTTAGTAGAGACAGGGTTTTGCCATGTGGGCCAGACCGGTCTCGAACTGACCTCAAGCCATCCACCCGCCTCAGCCCCCCAAAGTGCTGGGACTACAAGTGCAAGCTACTGCGCCCGGCCAATAATCATCTTTTGTATTTAAGATATGGTCTTGGGCAGAATTCATCATTAGTAATGTCATCCTCAAAATTAATGGTGGGGTTGCAGGGGAGGATCTGTACAAAGTATTGATTTTTCAGTTTTCCAAGAGCCTCCACATGCATTGTTTCATTTGACTCTTATCACGCCAAATATTATTTGACTCCTACTTTTTTTTTTTTAATGAGAAATTGACTCATCCAAGGAGCATCAATTGAGCTAGTCTTTGAACCCAAGCCTGATGGCCAGAATCTGTATCTTGTAACTGGAGAGGCCCCACTGGGTCAAGCTCCCATGTCCCAGGCCCAGAAAAGCTGGGTGAGTTGCCCAAGGGTTCCAGTGAGTCTGTGGCAGGCTTAGGCCTCAAGCCCTGGTCTCCAGAATTTTAGGGCTGAGTTCCTCTGCAATCCTGGGCTGTGTTTCAGCTTCTATTTCCTCCAAAGCAAATGCACCTAAGAAGAAAACAAGAGTTAAGCAGAGGCACTGCCATGAGGCTGTTGGGCTGAGCAAACAATACCCCAGAGTATGACACATTGGCAGGTTAAGTACTTAGAACTAAAGAGAAGGCCTCCAAAGTAGCCTCAGAAACAAAGTCTCTCACCCTTCTCCCGTGCCTGCGCTCCTGTCTCTCGCCCCTCTTTCTCCCCGAGGGAAGTCATAGAAACCAGAAGTGCTTTTCTCCAAGGTGAGACATAGAAACTAGAACCCCTTTCCCCCAAAGCAAGCCATAAAACCTAGAAAGATCACTCTCTCCCTTCTCTCCTGAAGACCCTCATTGCAGAAAGGTCCTGCCCCAGACCCTGGGGAAAGGAATGCTACACAGAGAGACCACGATGAATCTGAACAGAAGGCCTGGCTGGGCCTTGCTGCTATTACAGGATCTTTGGGGTGTCGATTTTCTGGCCAGACACGGTGCCTTTGCCTGAGTTCTCATCCTGCAGTACACAGACAAGTGAAGGTGAACAAGACGAAGATGAGCTTTACCGAGTGTTACAACAGCCCAGAAGAGACTGGCAGTGGGTAGCTCCTCTCTGTAGGCAGGGCATCCCTCAGTCAAGTGTTCAGTTCTCAGCAGAGAGGAGGCCCTGGAGGGGGTAGCTGGTCGTCCAGTTGTCTCCAGCTATGCAGCTTTCAGCAGAGAGAGGAGCGCCTCTCTGCAGCTGGTCATCCAGTCGTCTCCAGCTATCAGCAGAGAGGGTAGTTCCTCTTGTCTCCAGCTATAAGTAGAGAGGGTAGCTCCTCTATGCAGCTAGTTGTGTCCCATTATCTCTCTGCCCTGTTTGTCCTCTGGCCATCCTCTGCCCTGCTCTGGCTGAGCCCAGGGCTTTTATGGACCTCAGAGGAGAGGAAATGTCTGCCGATTGGTCCAAGGGTGGCCATGGGCGGGTCAAAAGAGGCACCATGAGACCCCACTCCAGTTTGCCGGGACTGGCAGCCCAGCCGCCAGCTTTCAGGCCCTCCCTGGCCTGAAGGTAGGGCCTAGGAACCTGCCTCCTTCTCCCCAGGCTTCCTGCATGGCCTGGGCCCTAGGGCTCAGCCCCAACCCTGCTCTGAGATCGGAGCAGGTGCTGGGAGAGGACAGAGGCCAGGCAGTGGAAGCAGCAGACACCCTCGAGCCTGCAGGGACAGGGTGATGTTGGGGGGCCGTCCTGGGGCCCCTGAGGGTGCAGGCTGCAGAGACTCCCAGGTCCTGCACCTGCAGCTGCACCCCGGGGCTCCCACCCCACCAACTTGGAAGGAGCAGGGCTCCTGCTCATCCCCAGCTCCTGCCTGCTCCATGGAGCAGGAGGCCCAGGTCTGCAGCTGTTGGTCGGGGGCGGCAGCTGCACCCAGGAGGGCAGATCTTACCTGCTCCTGGCCCCCTCCGAGAGCACAGGGAGGCTGGCATCCACAGCCGCAGTTTGGGTAACTGCAGCCCTGCTCAGGAGAGCAAGGGCTCCTGCCTGCTCCATAGAGCAGGAGGCCTGGTTCTGCAGCCATGGTTTGGGCAGCTGCAGGGGCACCCAGGAAACTCTCGCCCCAGCTCAGAAGGGGTGGGACCCCCACCGGCTCCATAGAATGTGCAGCCCCAGCCGTGCCTCCCTGCTACAGCCAGTGTGAGGGCAGCAGCCACTGCCATCACCAGGCTTCCCCTTTCAGTCTGTTACCACTAGATCATGCCCTTTTGGCCAATTCCATTTCTACATGGCTGTCCATTTTTCAACCTAAGCTTAAAAACAGACCATTTCCCAGGGGTCTTTGGCCCTTCATTTCTGAAGGCTTTGTCACTTTATGTGACAAAGTTTTATGTCACATAAAACCTTGATTAAATAAATGTGGTATGCTTTTGTCTTGTTAACCTGTCTTTTGTTATAGAGTGTTGGCATGA
>NW_012103142.1:1377946-1379672 GCF_000951045.1 Mandrillus leucophaeus | reverse complement strand
TTTTTTGAGACAGAGTCTTGCTCTGTCACCCAGACTGGAGTGCAATGGTGCCATCTTGGCTCACTGCAAGCTCCGCCCCCTGGGTTCACGCCATTCTCCTGCCTCAGCTTCCCCAGTAGCTGGGACTACAGGCGCCCGCCACCACGCCCAGCTAATTTTTGTATTTTTAGTAGAGATGGGGTTTCACCGTGTTAGTCAGGATGGTCTCGATCTCCTGACCTCGTGATCCTCCGGGCTCAGCCTCCCAAAGTGTGGGGATTACAGGTGTGAGCCACCACGCCCGGCCCCCTAAATTTTTTAAAAAATGAGATCACTCATTGTGGGTCCCAGGTCTTGGCTGTGGTTCTGTTGGTTAATAGTGTTCAACTGGGCAAAATGGTGGGAGAGAAGGCAGAGACCCCAGCCAGGCTGTTCAGTGTCAGCTCCAGCAACAACAGCTATCGTAAGGTGCTGGCTCAAACGCTGTCAAAGCTCCACCTCCTTGTCTGTTTTGGTCTCTCCTTTTGCCCTGATGGTCTGTGTAGCACCATTAACACCATTTCTGATCATACTGACAATGTTCTCTGCTGCCCTTAAGCCATAAGTCACCATTTTTTAGCATCAGTAAATCAAATACAAAAGCCGAGGCTGCTCTGCTGGCTACCTGTGTCTCCCTGGCAAAACTGGAACTCCTAGGACCTTGGCTCATCCTCAGGGTGCAGTGGGATGGCTTGGCCCCATCATTTGGGCCCTGGACTCTTCTCTGTCTGGCATTGTTTCTCTCTGTGTGTCTAAGAAGGTTCCTCATGATTTTACCCATGGACCAACCAAGGGACAAATTCAGACCATCAGTGTTCTATCCAAGCTATACTTCATTCCTTCAGTACATTCTTTCCACGTTGAGAGCCCCCTGTGTCCCGGGCACTGTTCTAAGTGCTGGAAATACGGCCATGAACAAGACAGACAAAATTCCTGCCCTCATGGGGCTCAAAGACTGGAAGGAAAGGAAGATGATAAGCAGATAAACACGTAAATATAAAATAACATCAGCTGGTGATAAATGTTACAAAGCATAACAGGGGATTGGAGAGCTAGAGAATATTAAGAGATATTCTTTAGAGGGGAAGTCAGTGAATGCTCCCAAGAAATCATCAATACAACATAAAAATGACTGGAAGAGCCGGGCGTAGTGGCTCACGCCTATAACCCCAGCACTTTGGGAAGCCAAGGAAGGTGGATTGCCTCTGAACTCAGGAGTTCGAGACTAGCCTGGGCAATATGGTGAAACCCTGTCTCTACTAAAATACAAAAAATTAGCGGTGTGTGGTGGCACACACCTGTAATCTGAGCTACTTGGGAAGCTGGGGAACAAGAATCGCTTGAACCTGGGAGGCGGAGGTTGCAGTGAGCCAAGGTAGCACCACTGCACTCCAGCCTGGATGACAGCACAAGACTCTGTCCCCAATAAATAAATAAATAAATAAAAGCATTAAAATTGAAAATGGCCCGAAGAAAGAATCAAAACATCTCAAAGAAATTCGAATCTGCAAAATTTGATTGGAGAAATGATACCTGGTAAAAAATAATGGCCACAAAAAAATACTCACAATTAGAGGAAATTTAAACAATGAAACTTGCTGTGTAAGTTTGAAACTCCCCCAGGCCCCCTAAAAAGTCAATAAGTCACATGGGATTTTAAAATTTGTTACAAAAGAATTGATCCCAGTGATAATAATCTCAGCAAGGT
>NW_012103142.1:1374124-1376031 GCF_000951045.1 Mandrillus leucophaeus | reverse complement strand
AGTGTCCACCACTCCAGATGCACCTCCAGAAGTGCGGCCTCTGATTCACCCTGTTCCGACCCCATTCCTCCATGCTGTGGAGTGAGCCTCCCTCCTGAGGCCTCCCCTCCTCTGTCCGGGGCATATACTAAGAAGCACAGGGACCTCAGAGTCTGTGCATCATTTCCCAAACTCATGCAACAAATATCCACCGACCATCTTCACCTCTGAATGCAGTTCCCTCATTTGACAGCCTCTATCATTGCCCCTACTTCACAGAGGAGGATGCCGAGACTCAGGGAAATAAAATGCCTTGCCCAGAATCAATACTAGTTGGCAGTGACCTGAGGCTAGAATATAAAATGACCATCTGTCTCACCCTTTTTGCTAGTTCCTGTGCAGTGGGCCGGAGGGTGACCCCCAAAGATGTCATGTCCGAATCCCCAGAACCTGTGAATATGTTCTGTTGCATGGTAAAAAAAAAAAAAAACTTTTCCAGACGTGATGAAGTGAAGGATTCTGATATGGGGAGATTATCCCAGATTATCGGAGCAGGGGCAGTGTAATCACAAGTGTTCTCATAAAGGGAGCAGGGGGAGATTGAGTACAGAAGAGAGGATGGCAATGTGACAACAGAAGCAGAGATTGGAGTGATGTGGCCTGTGCCCAAGGAATGCAAGAGGCCTGTAGAAGCCAGAAAAAAGGGCAAAGAACAGATTCTTCCCTGGAGCTGCCAGAAGGAGCCAGCCCTGCTGATGCCTTGATTTGAGCCCTGTAGGACTTATTTTTGGACGTCTGTCCTCCAGAACTGTATGAGAACGATGGTACCATGTTTCTAGCCACTAAATTTGTGGTAATTATTGTAGCAGCAGTAGGAAATTAATACCTGCTGCTAGACTCTTAACTGTTGCATCAGCCTTGCAAGTTAATGGTTATTTCCATCTAACAGACGGAGAAACCAAGGCTCAGGGAAGCTAAGTGGCTTTCCCAAGGTCACACGGTTGGTGAGTAACATAGCTGGGATTTGGACACAGGCCATTCCAATAGACCTCACTGCACCCCTACTCAGTGTAAAGATGGAACCCAAACCCAGGCCTCAGGATGCCGCCCAGGCTTATTGCACTTTACCAGCTTTATGGCTTGGTGTGAATTGGTTAAACTCTTTGTGTCTCAGTTTCAGCATCTGTCAAATGAGATTATAAACATAACAGAGCTGGCATATAATAAACAGGAAACCTGTTCTATCTGCTATTGTTCTTAGTGTTATACTAAACTTTTGTTAGGTTGCATTTGTTTGTACAGTTATTCCACAGGACCAGGGACCCTCCCAGAAAGCTGTGCTCCATATACTTCTGTACCAGTGCCATCCCATGCTGCTGACACCATCCCTAGTAGCCAGGACATCAGGCAACATACCCACAGCTGCTCCAGCCCCACCGCCGGTGTCCCTGACTTTTCTAAAGTAAGCCCTTGCCCTGTCTGCCAGGGAAATGGGCTAATGCAGCGTTACTTTGGAAACATCCTGGGGAAAGGCAAGTGAGTTCAGTTTGTGTCTTTCTGCAGTTTGTCATTGTCACCACCCAGTCCAGGCTGGGCCCTGAGGGACTGAGGCCCGGGACAGCACACATGGCAGGTGAGCTGGGCACCTAACCTGGGTCTGCGCCCTCCTCTGACTCTGGCACCACACTGATGAGAGAACTTAGACAGGCACGGCCCCTCTCCCAGCCTCCTCCTTCCACCTTTGCACAAAACAAAGTGCTTAATCATCATAATTATAATATATGATTGTTATCTACATTTAACCCTCTCCACACTGTGGGTAGGTGCTATTATCATCCCTGTTGTGTAAATTAGAAAACTGATATACAGAAAGAACAAGTTGCTTTTCTTTTTAATATATATATAACTTATTAGTTAATTAATTAATT
>NW_012103142.1:1369021-1371944 GCF_000951045.1 Mandrillus leucophaeus | reverse complement strand
GGATTAAGACTTTCAGGCCAGAGACAGGGAGGGCTGAGGCACTGACACTCCACGGCTGATCAAATGGGCCTGCAGAGCTGCCACCCACACCCAGGAGCATTATTTATGGTGCCGGCCACAGGGCTGATTTGTGCTTTCCTCCTTCTCCATCTGGCCCTCCCTGGCAGGGCTCCCGGCTTGACTTACCACTGACAGGGCCGTATGCCCCGCCAGCCCTGGGAGGGCCTGCAAGCGACAAGGGTGGAGAGGAAAGATGGGAGTTAATTCTTTTCCACAGTGCCAGTCCTGTGCCACCCCCTGTGCTCCCCATAGCCCGAGGTGGAAACTCCATACCTACGTGGAATCCCGTAGTGGAAACAGCAGGAATCCTTTCCCTCCCTCGTCCCACCCTTTAGCGACAGCTAAGGTACAGTGTTCATTTGGCCTGCAGCAAGCTTCCTAAGGGGGATGGCACCTGCTTGGGCTCTGGGTCAGACAAGGCTGAGCTGGCATCTCTGAAGATGACACTATCCACCCCTTTCTGCCTGTGTGTACCTGCAGCTCCTCCCACTGAGAGGCGGAGTCTGTGTCCCTGCCCTTGACTGCAGGCTGGTCTTGCCACTTGCTCTGACTACCAGAAGGTGGAGGGAGTGACGGCCTGACCTTTAGGAGACCTAGAAGCTTCTCCTTTTGTGCTTTCTGGGAAAGCCACCGCCATGCCTTTAAGAAACTCAGATTACTGCATGATAGGGAAAGCTGAGTGAAGTTTTTGTGGCCCTTGCAGCTTAACCCAACGACCAGCTGAGTGAATGAGCCTAGCCGTCTCCAAAAACCACTGGACAAGGTTTATAACACAACTGGTGACAAGCTATGTCCGTGAAGCCTAAAATAGGAGTGAATGAGGACAAAACACTGACAGTCACAAGACTTGTGGGGGAGGAAGGAGAGGGAGGCAACCAGGGTAGCACCAGGTGGACCTGAAAACAGGAGGATCCTGAAATAGGCAGCAGACATTGAGGAGAAAGCTGGGCAGTGAGTTTGAGAAGAGCAGCTGAAACTGCAACCAAGCGCAGGGAGCTTGGAGGGGCTGAGGCAGCATATGGGGTTGATCAAGCTTCTCCACATCCTGAAACAGACCCTCCAGGGCTCCCTGTTCTGTGCAGACAGGACCCGGCAGAAACTGCTGGCCATGGAATAAAATTAAGCAGCAGAACGGGGACCACAGAAATGAAGGCCAGAAAGGCCAGAAAAGAGTGGATGTATCAGTTATTTATTGCCTCTCGGTTTCAGCCTCTCCCTCTTCTTCCTCATATCAGATGAGCTCCCAAATAATTACATTATATATGTTTCCTTCTTTTTATTTTTATTTTTTGAGACAGAGTTGCCCAGGCTGGAGTACGACAGTGTGATTTCAGTTCACTGCAACCTCTGCTCCCCCGGGATTCAAGTGATTCTCCTGCCTCGGCCTCCCAAGTAGCTGGAACTACAGGTGCATGCCATCACATCCCACTAAATTTTGTATTTTTTTCGTAGAGATGGGGTTTCTCCATGTTGACCAGGCTGGTCTCTAACTCCTGACTTGAGGTGATCCTCCCACCTTGGCCTCCCAAAGTGCTGAGATTACAGGCATGAGCCACCATGCCTGGCCTTTTTTCCTACTTTTGTCCACCAAAAAGGCTAATGCAGTGACAGTAGCATCCCCAGAGCCTGGATTGTGGTCTTGAAATATTGTTTCAGTTGAGGGCTGGGTACAATGTCACGCCTGTAATTCCAGCACTTTGGGAGGCCCGGGTGAGAGGATTGCTTAAAGCCAGGTATTCAAGTTTGTGGTGAGCTACAATGTCTTAAAGCCAGGGCAACAGAGCAAGATCCCATCTCTTAAGAAAAAAAAAACGCTTTGCTTCAAGACTAGAGTAGGATCACCTTTACATACCAGCTTACAAGGCAGCTCTCAAAGACTAATAGGATAATGTCAAAAAGACTCAGGATCCAGTTTGAAGAGGCTCCCACTAGACCATGTGAGCTTTAGTAAGGACAAGAATTGCAATGAGTTCAAATCAATCAAAGAGGTTTAAATCTATGGGTTCATAATACTGTTAAAAAACAACTGGTCACCAATATATTTATCTCAAAAACTGGTAAATAAGTGAATCAAACATTTATCCCTCCTTCCGTATATGAACTAGACTTAAATAATAGATGAAGGAAAGCATCATCTTATGAAAATATTACAGGCTGGGTGCAGTGGCTCATACCTGTAATCCCAGCATTTTGGGAGGCCGAGGCGGTGGATCACCTGAGGTCAGGAGTACAAGACCAGCCTGACCAATATGATGAAACCCCATCTCTACTAAAAATACAAAATTTAGCTAGGCATGGTGGCGTGTACCTGTAGTCTCAGCTACTCGGGAGGCTGAGACAGGAGAATTGCTTGTACCCGGGAGGCAGAGGTTGCAGTGAGCCAAGATCACTCCACTGCACTCCAGCCTGGGTGACAGAGCGAGACTGTATCCCAAAACAAACAAACAAACAAACAAATAAATAAATAAATACAATGAATAAAAGAAAAAGAAAGAATGGAATTAGAATACCATAATTTTGCTGCCCCTAGTTAATTAATTAATGTAGGCATTAAGTCTCAATAGCCAGTAACATCACCAACAGACAGATGCTATGTGCCTCCTGCGTGAAGACCACACATCACTACCTAAAATGTTGCTAACAGGATCCAACCTGAGCCTGATTAATTCTCTGTGTCCAGCTGCCAATTCACCAGAAATGCAGAGAACAAAGGAACATGCTGAATTACACCAGGAGTGTACAATTAGCAAAATCCAGACTATAGGAAACTCTGCAAGTTACACAGCCCAGGTACTTTGACAAATTTGTTGTAAAGAATGAAGGGAATGGAGAGTGTGGCCAGCACACTCTAACTGACCCCCAG
>NW_012103142.1:1364211-1368971 GCF_000951045.1 Mandrillus leucophaeus | reverse complement strand
CAGGCTGGTCTCTAACTCCTGACTTGAGGTGATCCTCCCACCTTGGCCTCCCAAAGTGCTGAGATTACAGGCATGAGCCACCATGCCTGGCCTTTTTTCCTACTTTTGTCCACCAAAAAGGCTAATGCAGTGACAGTAGCATCCCCAGAGCCTGGATTGTGGTCTTGAAATATTGTTTCAGTTGAGGGCTGGGTACAATGTCACGCCTGTAATTCCAGCACTTTGGGAGGCCCGGGTGAGAGGATTGCTTAAAGCCAGGTATTCAAGTTTGTGGTGAGCTACAATGTCTTAAAGCCAGGGCAACAGAGCAAGATCCCATCTCTTAAGAAAAAAAAAACGCTTTGCTTCAAGACTAGAGTAGGATCACCTTTACATACCAGCTTACAAGGCAGCTCTCAAAGACTAATAGGATAATGTCAAAAAGACTCAGGATCCAGTTTGAAGAGGCTCCCACTAGACCATGTGAGCTTTAGTAAGGACAAGAATTGCAATGAGTTCAAATCAATCAAAGAGGTTTAAATCTATGGGTTCATAATACTGTTAAAAAACAACTGGTCACCAATATATTTATCTCAAAAACTGGTAAATAAGTGAATCAAACATTTATCCCTCCTTCCGTATATGAACTAGACTTAAATAATAGATGAAGGAAAGCATCATCTTATGAAAATATTACAGGCTGGGTGCAGTGGCTCATACCTGTAATCCCAGCATTTTGGGAGGCCGAGGCGGTGGATCACCTGAGGTCAGGAGTACAAGACCAGCCTGACCAATATGATGAAACCCCATCTCTACTAAAAATACAAAATTTAGCTAGGCATTGTGGCGTGTACCTGTAGTCTCAGCTACTCGGGAGGCTGAGACAGGAGAATTGCTTGTACCCGGGAGGCAGAGGTTGCAGTGAGCCAAGATCACTCCACTGCACTCCAGCCTGGGTGACAGAGCGAGACTGTATCCCAAAACAAACAAACAAACAAACAAATAAATAAATAAATACAATGAATAAAAGAAAAAGAAAGAATGGAATTAGAATACCATAATTTTGCTGCCCCTAGTTAATTAATTAATGTAGGCATTAAGTCTCAATAGCCAGTAACATCACCAACAGACAGATGCTATGTGCCTCCTGCGTGAAGACCACACATCACTACCTAAAATGTTGCTAACAGGATCCAACCTGAGCCTGATTAATTCTCTGTGTCCAGCTGCCAATTCACCAGAAATGCAGAGAACAAAGGAACATGCTGAATTACACCAGGAGTGTACAATTAGCAAAATCCAGACTATAGGAAACTCTGCAAGTTACACAGCCCAGGTACTTTGACAAATTTGTTGTAAAGAATGAAGGGAATGGAGAGTGTGGCCAGCACACTCTAACTGACCCCCAGGTGGGTCCTGCCCTTGTGTAATTCCTTCCTCTTGAGTGTGCGCAGGAACTGTGAGTTGCTCCTGGCCCACAGAGTAGGGCATATGTGATGGGATGTGACTCACCTGCTGTTTTTTTATAGATTTCATCTTAACCAACTGTGGGGAGAGATGCTACTGCTAGTCTTGAAGAAGCAAACAGCCATGCCATGACCAGCTTTTTGGGAGGGCCATGCAGCAGGGAACTGTGGATGGCTTCTAGGACTCTGGGACCTGAAGGTAGCCTCCAACCAATAGCCAGCAAACATCTGGCTGTCATCAGTCATCCAACCACAAGGAAATTCATTCTGCCAACAACCTGAATGGGTTTGGAAGTGGATTCTTCCCCTCGTGAAACCTCCAGATGAGAATGCAGCCCAGATAACAGGTTAATTTCAGCCTATAAGCTCCTGAGCAGAGGATCTAGCTAAGTTGTGCCATAGCCTTTTGACCCATGGAAGCTGTGAGATGACAATTGTGGTTTTTTGTTTTTGTTTTTGTTTTAAATTCAAACAGGGTCTTGCTCTTTTGCCCAGGCTGGTCTCCAACTCCCGGGCTCAAGTGATCCTCCCACACAGATCCCACAAAGTGCTGGGATTACAGGCATGCTCGGCCTTGTGAATTTCAAAAACTTTATTTGAACGAGTTGTTTGTTTGTTTGTTTGTTTGTTTGTTTTGAAACAAGGTCTCTCTCTGTTGCCCAGGTTGGAGTGCAATGGCGTGCTCTCGGCTCACTGCAACCTCTGCCTCCCAGGTTCAAGCGATTCTCCTACCTCAGCTTCTTGAGCAGCTGGGATTACAGGCATGTGCCCCACACCCAGATACTTTTTGTATTTTTAGTAGAGCCTGTTGGCCAGGCTGTCTCCAACTCCTGACCTCAGGTGATCCACCCGCCTCGGCCTCCCAGAGTGCTGGGATTACAGTTGTAAGCCACTGTGCCCAGCCTGAACTAGTTTTTAAGTTAGAGAAAAGTTGCAAACATAGTAGAGTTTTCTTGTATCTTTCAACCTGCTTGCTTAGTATTAATAATCTTATGTAACCAAAAATAGGAAATTAATATTAGTACATTATTATTGTTATTATCATTTGAGACAGAGTCTTGCTCTGTTGCCCAGGCTGGAGTGCAGTGGTGTGATCTCAGCTCGCTGCAACCTATGCCTTCTGAGTTCAAGTGATTTTCTTGCCTCAGCCTCCCAAGTAGCTGGAATTACAGACGTGTGCCACCACGCCAGGCTAATTTTTGTATTTTTAGTAGAGACAGGGTTTCACCGTATTGGCCAGGCTGGTCTTGAACCCACCCTGACCTCATGATCTGCCTGCCTCGGCCTCCCAAAGTGCTGGGATTACAGGTGTGAGCCACCATGCCGGGCCAATATTATTATTATTATTGCAACAGGATCTCGCTCTGTCGCCCAGGCTGGAGTGCAGTAGCATGATCTCAGCCCACTGCAACCTCTACCTCTCAGGCTCAAGCCATCCTCCCATCTCAGCCTCCTGAGTAGCTGGGATTACAGGCATGTGCCACCATGCCCACATACTTTTTATATTTTTTATAGAGATGGGCCCTCTCTATGTTGCCCAGGCTGGTATTGAATTCCTGGGTTCAAGCAATCCTCCTGCCTCAGCTTGCCAAAGTGCTGGGATCACAGGCATGAACCACCTCTTCCGTCCTCAATATTATTTTTATTTTCAAGACAGGTGTGCTCTGTCGCCCAGGCTGGAGTGCACTGGTATGATCTTGGCTCATTGCAACCTCAGCTTTGTGGGCTCAAGCAATTTTCTCACCTCAGATTCTCAGGGAGCTGGGACTACAGGCACACGCCATCATGCCCAGCTAGTTGTTTTTTCTATTTTTTTCTAAAAAAGACAGGGTTTCACCATGTTGCTCAGATTGGTCTTGTACTCCTGGACTCTAGCGATCTTCTCCCCTCATCCTCCCAAAGTGTTGGGATTATAGGCATGAGCCACTGCTCCTGGCCAACAATATGATTAATTAAACTGTAGGACTTGAATTTCATGAATTTTTTACTAATGTCCCTTTTTGGTTCCAGGATGTGATCTGGAATCCCATTTTGCATTTAGTTATTATTCCTCATTAGTCTCCTTCAATTGTAAGTCTTCCTTTGTTTCTTATGACATTTAGCAAGCTTTGGGGTTTTGTTTGTTTGTTGTTTTGTTTTGAGCAAGCCAAAATGATTTCATGATTTCTTAAAAAGAACAAAGTTGGAAAGCTTATACCACCTGATTTCAAGATGTTCTGTAAAGTTAGTGTTAAGAAACTGTGCTATTCGGCCAGGCACTGTGGCTCACGCCTGTAATCCCAGCACTTTGAGAGACCAAGGCAGGTGGATCACAAGTTCAGGAGTTTGAGACCAGCCTGGCCAACATGGTGAAACTCCGTCTCTACTAAAAATACAGAAATTAGCTGGGTGGTGGCACGTGCCTGTAATCCCAGCTACTCAGGAGGCCGAGGCCAAGAATAGTTTGAACCTGGGAGGCGGAGGTTGCAGTGAGCAAAGATCACACCATTGCATTCCAGCCTGGCCAACAGTAGCGAAACTCCATCTCAAAAAAAAAAAAAAGAAATGAAACTGTGCTATTCATGTAAGGATAAGGATAGATCTGTAAATCAATGGAACAGAAAAGAGAGTGCCAGAAGTAGATTCACAAATTCATGGTCTGTGGTCTCTTGATTTTCAACGAAGGTGCCAAGGTAATTCGATGTGGTAATTCAATGTCTTTTCAACAAATGATGCTGGAAGAACTAGGTATCCTTTTTTTTTTTTTCTTTTTCTTTTTTTGAGACAGAGTTTTGCTCTTATTGCCTAGGCTGGAGTGCAGTGACATGATGTTGGCTCGCTGCAACTTCCACCTCCCGGGTTCAAGTGATTCTCCTGCCTCAGCTTCCCAAGTAGCTGGGATTATAGGCATGCTCCACCATGCCCGGCTAATTTTTTTCTTTTTTTTTAGACAAAGTCTCACTCTGTCGCCCAGGCTGGAATGCAGTGGTGCAGTTTTGGCTCACTGCAACCTCCGCCTCCTGGGTTCAAGCGATTCTCCTGCCTCAGCCTCCCAAGTAGCTGGAATTACAGGTGTGTGCCACCACGCCTGGCTAATTTTTGTATTTTTAGTAGAGGTGGGGTTTCACCGTGTTGACCGGGCTGGTCTCGAACTCCTGACGTCAGATGATCCGCCCTCCTTGACTTCCCAAAGGGCTGGGATTATAGGCGTGAGCCATCCTGCCAGCCTAGATATCCGTTAGAAACAAAAAGCATCTTGAGCTGGGCGTGGTGGACAGCACTATGTGGGAGGCTGAGGCCAGCAGAATTCTTGCGCTCAGAAGTTTGAGACCATTG
>NW_012103142.1:1358065-1364161 GCF_000951045.1 Mandrillus leucophaeus | reverse complement strand
TCCCAGGTTCACGCCATTTTCCTGCCTCAGCCTCCCTAGTAGCTGGGACTGACTACAGGTGCCCGCCACCACGCCCAGCTAATTTTTTTTTTTTTGTATTTTTAGTGGAGATGGGGTTTCACCGTGTTAGTCAGGATGGTCTAGATCTCCTGATCTTGTGATCTGCCCGCCTCAGCCTCCCAAAGTGTGGGGATTACAGGCGTGAGCCACTGCGCCCAGCCTTTATTTAT
This sequence comes from Mandrillus leucophaeus, assembly GCF_000951045.1. Taxonomy (NCBI): domain Eukaryota; kingdom Metazoa; phylum Chordata; class Mammalia; order Primates; family Cercopithecidae; genus Mandrillus; species Mandrillus leucophaeus. The sequence continues at coordinate 1,363,931 of NW_012103142.1, read as the reverse complement.
CTATTTATTTATTTATTTGAGACAGATTCTTGTTCTGTCGCCCTGGCTGGAGTGCAGTGGTGCGATCTCAGCTCACTGCAATCTCTGCCTCCTGGGTTCAAGCAATTCTCCTGCCTCAGCCTCCTGAGTACGTGGGATTACAGGTGCATGCCACCACTCTGGGCTAATTTTGTATTTTTAGTAGAGATGGGGTTTCGCTATGTTGGCCAGGCTGGTCTTGACCTCTTGACTTCAGGTGATCTGCCTGCCTCGGCCTCCCAAAGTGCTGGATTACAGGCATGAGCCATTGCACCCTGGAGCTCTTATATATTGCTGGTGAGAATGTACAATGGCACAGTGTGGTGTCATTTTACATATATATATTAATATGTATTGGCTTCCTCCATGGTTCCTGGTTTGTAACTCCCATAGCCCTTGTTACAGTCTTTTGTTATAATGATGGGTGCTGTAGGCCAGGCCCGGTGGCTCATGCCTGTAATCCCAGCACTTTGGGAGGCTGAGGCAGGTGGATCATGAGGTCAGGAGTTCAAGACCAGCCTGGCCAACATGGTGAAACCCAATCTCTACTAAAAATACAAAAATTAGCCAGGCGTGGTGGCGCATGCCTGTAATCCCAGCTACTTGGGAGGCTGAGGCAGGAGAATCGCTTAAACCCAGGAGGCGGAGGTTGCAGTGAGCTGAGATCGCACCTCTGCACTCCAGGCTGGGTGACAGAGCAAGACCCCGTCTCGAAAAAGATATGTATAAAAAATAATAATGCTGAGTGCTGTGGGCCTCAGAAGCAGGCCTCATGAAACAGAATCTCTTTGATTTTTTCCTGCCCTTCTTTCACCTGCCCCATGGCAGAACTCTAATCTTCCTCCACCTTTCTGATTGTGGGACACAGGACTCTAATTCCAGAGAGGGTCCCGCTCCACACCCTGGAGACCTTCATTTCAACAAGGTTGTCTATAAAAACCCAAGAGGACAGGGTTCAGAGAGCTCCTCGATAGCTGAACACATAAAGATTCCTGGAAGGTGCTGCATCTGGGGAGGGCCTAGAAGCTCAATGCACCTTCCCCCAGTACCTCACCCTACACATTTCTGTCCGGAGTTGGTTCCTTCCGGTGGGTTCTTGGTCTCCCTTACTTCAAGAATGAAGCTGCGGACCTTCGCAGTGAGTGTTACAACTCTTACAGGTGGCACGGACCCAAAGAGTGAGCAGCAGCAAGATTTATTGTGAAAAGCGAAAGAATAAAGCTTCCACAGTGTGACAGTGTGGAAGGGGACCCAAGCAGGTTGCTGCTGCTTGCAGGGGGGAAGGCGAGGGGTGTGGCCAGTTTCTATTCCCTTATTTGTCCCCACCCATGTCCTGCTCATTGGTCCATTTTACAGAGTGGTCCATTTTACAGAATACTGATTGGTGTGTTTACAATCCTTTAGTTAAACACAGAGCGCTGATTGGTGTGTTTTTACAGCGTGCTGATTGGTGCATTTACAATCCTTTAGTTAGGCACAGAGCACTGATTGGTGCGTTTTTACAGAGTGTTGATTGGTGCATTTACAATTCTCTAGCTAGACACAGAGCGCTGACTGGTGTGTTTACAATCCTCTAGCTAGACAGAAAAGTTCTCCAAGTCCCCACTCAACCCAGGAAGTCCAGCTGGCTTCACCTCTCATATTCACTGGTATCTTTTGTAATAGCCTTTGTAATGTTACTGGAAAACCAGACTCTGTAAAGTATTTTAAAGAGGTTTATCCTTAGCCAATATGATTGTTCCCCATGGCCTGGGGAAAGTGAGAAAGTGTACCCAAGGTGGTCACGTTAGTGTAGATTTATACATTTTAGGGAGAGAGGAATTGTAGGTAAAATCATAAATCAATACGTGGAAGGTGCACATTGGTTCAGCCAAAAGAGCTGGGACATCTTGAAGGAGAGATGAGTTTACAGGTCAGTGTGTCTAGAATTGGTTCCTTCCGGTGGGTTCTTGGTCTCACTGACTTCAAAAATGAGGTCATGGACCTTGGCGGTGAGTATTACAGCTCTTAAAGGTGGCATGGACCCAAAGAGTGAGCAGCAGCAAAATTTATTGTGAAGAGCAAAAGAACAAAGCTTCCACAGCACAGAAGGGGACCCAAGCAGGTTGCCCCTCCTGTGAGGTATGGGGGCTGGTTTGGGGGGGAAGGGGGAGGGCAGCTTTTATTCCCTTATTTGTCCCCACCCATGTCCTACTGATTGGTCCATTTTTCAGCGTGCTGATTGGTCCATTTTACAGAGCACTGATTGGTCGATTTTACAGTGTGCTGATGGGCACATTTTACAAACCTCTAGCTAGCCACAGAGCGCTGATTGGTGCATTTTACAATCCTAGCTACAGAGTGCTGATTGGTGCATTTTACAATCCTCTTGTAAAACAGAAAAGTTCTCCAAGTCTGCACTCCACCGAGGAAGTCCAGCTGGCTTCACCTTTCATTAGGTAGATTCAAATATTTTTCTGATTGGCAGTTGGTTGAAAGAATTAAAGCTTTGTCTAAAGACTTGAAGTTAGCAGAAGGAAATGACTGAGTTCAGATAAGGGGAGTGTGGAGGCCAAAGTTTTTTTTTTTGTTTCTTTTTTTAATGTGGAGTCTCAACGTTGCCCAGGCTGGAGCGCAGTGGCATGATCTTGGCTCACTGCAGCCTCTGCCTCCCAGGTTCACGCCATTCTCCTGCCTCAGCCTCCTGTTCACCTGGGATTACAAGCCTGTGCCACCACACCTGGCTAATTTTTGTATTTTTAGGAGAGACATGGTTTCGCCATGTTGGCCAGGCTGGTCTCGAACTCCTGACCTCAGGTGATCCGCCCATCTTGGCCTTCCAAAGTGCTGGGATTTACAGGTGTGAGCCACCGTGCCAGGCCCAAACTTCTTGTTATATCGATGATGCCTCATAGGTAGCCCCTTTCAGAAAGAATAGATGGTAAATCTCTTTTAAGAACTTAAACGTGTCAGATTCGAATTTAATCTCTCATAGGTTCCAGAAAGGCCTAGAAAAGGAAGCCTGGCTGCATTAATGGAGATTCTCTACAGATGAAAATTTCCCCCACAAAAGATGGCTTTCCAGAACTATTTCAAAATATGTCAATGAAATATATTTTGGGGTGAAATATTGTTATTTCCTTTAGGGTCGCTGTTTGTCCCATGATGCTATACCAGAGTAAGGTTGTAGTTTGGTATCCTATTGCCCCGAAGAGTCTGTTCTGCCAGTATTAAGTCTTACTTCTCTATTTTCATGTTGATGCTGGTCGGTTGTGCCTAAACTCTAAAAAGGAGGGAGCGTGACCTCCCTTCCAGTCTTGGTCAGGAATTCAGTTTTTCAGGTTTCTCGGGTGCTAGAAGGGGTCTGTTCAGCAGTTCAGTCAGTTGGGGAACTTAGAATTGTATTTTTTATTTACGGTAATAAATCAGTAAACATAAGTAAATGTTTCCCCGAGTTCTGTGAGCTGCTTCAGCAAAGTAATTGCACTCAAAGTTGGGGTTGTGGGAACCCCCCAACTTGAAGCCAGTTAGTCAGAAGTTCCTGAGGCCCAGACTTGCTACTGGTATCTAGGGGAGCGGGGCAGGGGCAGCGTTGGGGACTGAGCTCCAAATCTGTGGAATCTGACACTATCTCCAGGTAGATAGCGTGGGAATTGGCACCCAGTTGGTGTGTGCTGCAGAATTGATCGCTTGCTTGCTGGTGAGGAGAAATCCCCATATATATTGGGGTCATGGAAGTCTTCTACGTTGACTGTTGTATTGATCCAAGAGTGGAAGATAAGCTCAGTTTGAGAGTTTTTCCTGAACACACAGCCATTTTGGAAAACAGTTTGACAGTTTTGTATAGATTTTAACACATACCTCCTATAAAGCCTAGTAATCCCACTCCTAGGTGTTTATTTACCCAAGTGTATTAAAGTAGATGTCCATACAGAAGTCTGTAACCAATGCTTGTAGCAGCTTTATTGGTGACAGCCAAAAACTGATAACAACTCAAATGTCCCTCAAAAGAAGAATGCGTAAACAATTTTGGTATATTCATTCAGCGGAATACTTCCTGGCAATACAAAGGAAGGAAGGCCAGGCACGGTGGCTCACACCTTTAATCCCAGCACTTTGGGAGGCTGAAGCTGGCAGCTCACTCAAAGTCAGGAGTTCAAGGCCAGCCTGGGCAACATGGAGAAAGCCCGTCTCTACTAAAAAGGCAAAAATTAGTGAGGCGGGGCAGCGTGCGCCTGTAGCCCCAGCTACTTGAGAGGCTGAGGCAGGAAAATTGCTTGAACCCAGGAGGCGGAGGGTGCAGTGAGCCAAGATCACACCACCGCACTCCAGCTTTGGCAACAGAACGAGACTCCGTCTCAAAAAAAAAAAAAAAAAGGGAAGGAAATACTGAACAGCGATAAATTTCAAAACCATTAGTGAAAGAAGCTATACCCAAAAGAGAATGTAACATGATTTTAGTTATATAAAATTTTAGAAAAGGGAAATCTAATCTATAGCAACAAAAAGCAAATTAGTGGTTGCCTGGGCCCAGGACTAGGGGAAGGGGAGTGGGTATAAAGGGGTACAAGGGAATTTTGGGAGTGATAGAAATGTTCTTGAATCAGGATTGGTGGTTACATGATTGTATACACCTGTCAAACTCATCAAAATTGTGTCCTTAAAATGGATGGATTTTATTAGATGTAAATTATACCTGAATAAAGTTGTCTTTTTAAATCGGTAAGACTGAAGTATGGTGTCTAGAGAGGCACTCTTGGGTGATGAACCCCGCTGCAAGTGAGTCCTATGAGTCAGGATGGTGGGCTCAGTTGGAGAGAGTCAGGGACTATAACTGGGATGCGGCAGGGAAGGGCTTCTATGAGGGGAGAGTGGGGGGATGCCAAAGTTCTAATTCTTGGGTGGTGATTACAAGGGTGTCTGCCTTATAAAAGTTTACTAAGTTGAATAGGCACGGTGGCTCACACCTGTACTCCCAACACTTTGGAAGACAGAAGGGGCCAGATCACCTGAGGTCAGGCATTCGAGACCAGGCTGGCCAACATAGGGAGACTCCGTCTCTACTAAAGTACAAAAAATTAACTGATGATGGTGCACGCCTGTAATCCCAGCTATCTGGGAGGCTGAGGCAGGAGAATTGCTTGAACCTGGGAGGCAGAGGTTGCAGGGAGCCAAGATTGTGCCACTGTACTCCAGCCTGAGCAACAGAGTGAGACTCCGTCTCAAAAAAAGAAAAAAAAAGGTGGGGGGGTGCCGGGGGCAGTGGCTCATGCCTGTAATCCCAACACTTTGGGATGCCGAGAAGGGTGGATCACCTGAGGTTGGGAATTTGAGGCCAGCCTGACCAACATGGAGAAACCCCGTCTCTTCTAAAAATACAAAATTAGCTGGGCATGGTGGCGCATGCCTGTAATCCCAGATACTTGGAAGGCTGAGGCAGAAGATTCACTTGAACCTGGGAGGCAGAGGTTGCAGCGAGCCGAGATCGAGCCACTGCACTCCAGTCTGGGCAACAAGAGCAAAACTCTTGTCTCAAAAAAAAAAAAAGTTCACTAAGCTATATCTTTGTTTTTTGTAGTTTCTCATATCTGATTTTAGCTTATAATTAAATGTTTACAAATAAATTTTAGGCTGGGCGCAGTGGCTCATGCCTGTAATCCCAGCACTTTGGGAGGCCGAGGCGGGCAGATCGCCTGAGCTCAAGAGTTCGAGACCAGCCTAGGCAACACAGTGAAACCCTGTCTCTACTAAAGTACAAAAAATGAGCCGGGCATGGCGGCGTGTACCTGTAATCCCAGCTACTTGAGAGGCTGAGGCAGGAGAATCACTTGAACCTGGGAAGTAGAGGTTGCAGTGAGCCAAGATCGCG
>NW_012103142.1:1355974-1357610 GCF_000951045.1 Mandrillus leucophaeus | reverse complement strand
ATTATTATATGTCTCAAAAGAAAAGAAAAGACAGTTAAAAAGAATCTAAGAAGCAGGAGAAATGCTCAGAGGTTTATACCTTGAGCATAGACCTTGACAATAACGTGATGGCCTCCAATGTGGACCACCTCCACAGCAGTGTGGATCATCTCCCCAAGAGCGAGGCCTAAAGCGACAGATCCAACAGGCTATAAATATATGACATTCCCTGGACTCTGTTTTCACTTTGATACTGGTCATAATCAAATAATTCAGGAAAATAATCACAGCAGCATCAGGAAGGTGAGGTCAGAGGAGCTGCTGCAAACCACAATAGGAAAAGAGGTGGCCCACCGAAGGTGAGGGGACATCTCATGTGGAGGGGAGCAGGTGCCATTTAGAGGAGAAAACAGCCCTTCAGCCCATGGCGTCAAGTGTGTGTATGCACGTGTGTGTGTGTGTGTGTGTATGTGTGTGTCCGGGAATGCATCAGTAGCCATCTACCTACATCCGCAAACTCACATATGCCGTGCAAGCTACAGATGAAGATTGCAGCACAGATGGCTCTTTTGAAGGGGTTTCTGGATGAGTGGGAAGAGGTAATGTTCCACAGCATTAGGAAGCTATTTTAGGTGTGGTGCCAGGAGATGTGGGAAGAGGTGAGACCCAGGGTGTCTCTTGAGGAATGTCTGTTTCAGTGTTCTTACAGCCAGTGCATCGCTGTACTGGGGCCATGAACTGGTGTCTTCCGCCCCATCCCCAGAGCCTGGGAAATAGAAAAATCTCCTGGCTGCAGTGCTGGCCACAGAGGGCACTGCTCCTCTAGGTCTCCCTCCACTCCTGCTGTGACACCAGAGATTTTATGAAAGACCCAGGAATCTCAAAAGGCAAGGGACTGCAACTTGAAAATCTTTAGAAACCACAGTTTACTTTTTTCCAACCTGAGGAGACCCCCAGGGTCACTGGGGACCTAAACCCTGGCTTCCCTTGGTGTTCATAGGTTCCTCAGAGTCACGAGTTCACAACTTTGGCTGCTTTAGAAATAGTCATTTAGGCCAGATACGGTGGTTCACACCTATAATCCCACTCTTTGAGGCCGATGTGGGAGGATCACATGAGCCTAGGAGTTCAAGACCAGCCTAGGCAACATAGTGAGACCCACCCCATGCCCCTTGTGTCTCTACACAAGTTTAAAAACTAGCTGGGCATGGTGCACACCTATAGCCCCAGCTATTCGGGTAGCTAAGGTAGGAAGGATCGCTTGAGCCCAGAAGGTCAAGGCTGCAGTGACCTGTGATCACACCACTGCACTCCAGTCAGGCGAAAGAGGGAGACCCTGACTCAGAAAAAAAAAAAGAAAAAGAAAAAGAAAAGGCCGTGCACAGTGGCTCACACTTGTAATCCCAACACTTTGGGAGGTCAAGAAGGGACAGATCACCGGAGGTCAGGAGTTCAAGACCAGCCTGACCAACATATAGTGAAATCCCATCTGTACTGAAAAAAAAATACAAAAATTAGCTGGGTGTGGTGGCATATGCCTGTAATCCCAGCTACTTGGGAAGCTGAGGCAGGAGAATCTCTTGAACCCAGGAGGCAGAGGTTGCAGTGAGCCAAGATCACGCCACCACCACACTCCAGCCTGGGCAACAGAGCAAGA
>NW_012103142.1:1353038-1355164 GCF_000951045.1 Mandrillus leucophaeus | reverse complement strand
AGCCAGGCGACACAGCAAGACTGTGTCTCAAAAAACAAAAAACAACACAACAAAAGTAATTTTTTGGCCGGGCACAGTGGCTTACACCTGTAATCCCAGCAATTTGGAAGGCCGAGGTGGGTGGATCATTTGAGGTCAGGAGTTCAAGACCAGCCTGGCCAACATGATGAAACCTCATGTCTACCAAAAATATAAAAATTAGCCGGCATGGAGGCATATGGCTGTAATCCCAGCTACTTGGGAGGCTAAGGCAGGAGAATCGCTTGAATCCAGGAGGCGGAGGTTGCAGTGAGCTGAGATCGTGCCATTGCACTCCAGCCTGGGTGACAAGAGTGAAAGTCCATCTCATAATAAATAAATAAATGAAAGTAATATCTTTAAAACATACATTGAATCCTGCCATTACTGCTTGAAACCTTTCCACGGCTTTTCGTTGCACTTTGAATAAAATCCTGATGCCTTCCTGAGGTGAGGTCGATGTGCGGTCCAGCTTCACCTTGTTACCATGTCCTAACCATCCTGGCTGCCTTTCAGCTCAAGCTGTTTCCTGCATTGGGGACTTTCAGAGGCCCTGTTCCCCCTTCCCAGTTCTCCCAGTTCTCTGTAGGTTTCAGATCAAACATCACCTCCTCACTCGCCATTACTCTCCATCACCACAGGCTCATCATTTTCTCCATAGCTCCCAGCACATGACAGAAGTATACGTTGCTTGTCGTGGGATCCCTGTGTGCTCATGTCCCCAGTCAGCCCCATCATCTGGCCCAGGACTAGGGACCCAGTGCCTAAGTGCGGAATGGAATTTGGCGAACTCCATGAAGCGCTGGCATCTCAGAAGGCTTTGGTAATGGCAGAGATAGTATTATTCACTTCCTTCCTCAGTCAGTCATCATCCCTTGTTTCCTCCACTCGCCATGCGGTTACTGTTAATTTTGAAACATTTATTAACTAACGTGTGAGACATCATGCTAAATGCTGGAAAGGACACTGAGAGAGGGGAAGCCGTGGTTCCTGACCTCAGGGAAGTGCCATCCAGGATGGAGATACCAAGGGAATGCTATCATTCAAGAGTGAGCTGGGCAGTGCTGTGGACCTCCTCCTCACTCCTTATCCTTTCTAGGTGACCTCAGAACCTCACAAGGTCTTAGATGATGCCGTTTCCTCATCTGACCCAGCTCTTCCACAGGACACATTCAGAACCCTTTATCTGAAATTATACTGTGCATTTGCACCAGTGTGTCTCATGGGAACCTCAAATGCAACAAAATCTAAAACTGAATGCATCTCTCATAAACAATTCAGTGGTATTTCAGATAAATAGAAGCATAGCTCACTGGGGAAATGGTGTTGAGATAATGGCTAACCCTTTGGAGGGAAAATGCTTTACATCAGAGAACATTCCAGGAGAATAAAAGATGTAAACATAAAAAATGAATCCAACCGTGCACAGTGGCTCACGCCTGTAATCCCAGCCCTTTGGGAGATCGAGGTGGGAAGATCGATTGAGCTCAGGAGTTCGAGACCAGCCTAGGTAACATGGAGAAACTTTGTCTCTGCTAAAAATACACACACAAAAAAAATCAGCTGGGCTTGGTGGTGCATGCCTGTAATCCCAGCTACTTGGGATGCTGAGGCACAATAATTGCTTAAGCTGAGATCATGCCACTGCACTCCAGCCTGGGTGACAGAGTGAGATTCTGTCAAAAAAAAAAAGGACTGAGTATTTTGTCAAGTGAGCTGGGTAGCCATTAGCGGGATTTAAGCAGGGAAGTGACATGGTCTGATGTTGCAGCAGGATCGCCATGGCTCTAGGAAGGGAAGAGAACTGGGAGACCATATTTCAGTTGACTGCATCCCAGCGTTGATGCAGGGAAGTGGGCAGTCACACCTGTCTTTTCTTGCTGGCTGCTTTTAAGATTTTCCCCAAAATCATCCCTCTGGCCAGGTGCAAGGGCTCATGCTTGTAACCCCAGCATTTTGGGAGGCCAAGGCGGAAGGATCACCTAAGGTCGGGAGTTCGAGACCAGCGTGGCCAACATGGTGAAACTCCATCTCTACTAAAAATACAAAAATTAGCCAGGCGTGGTGGCACATGCCTGTAATCCCAGCTACTTGGGAGGCTGAGGCAG
>NW_012103142.1:1351103-1352988 GCF_000951045.1 Mandrillus leucophaeus | reverse complement strand
AGGCTGAGGCAGGAGAATCGCTTGAACCCCAGAGGCGGAGCTTGCAGTGAGCCAAGATTGTGCCACTGCACTCCAGCCTGGGTGACAGAGTGAGACTGTCTCAAAACAACCAACAAACAAAATCTAAGTCCTGTCTCTGGTCACTGAGATAAATGTGTATCTGATTGTCTCCTTTGGAAAGGCTAACCAGAAACTCAAAAGAATGCAACTGTTTGTCTCTCACCTACCTGTGACCTGGAAGCCCCCTCCCTGCTTTGAGTTATCTCACCTTTCTGGACGGAACCAATGTTCATTTTACATATGTTGATTGATATCTCTTGTCTTCCTAAAATGTATAAAACCAAGCTGTGCTCTGACCACCTTGGGCACATGTCATCAGGACCTCCAGAGGCTGCATCGTGGGCTCATCCTCAACCCTGGCAAAATAAACTTTCTAAATTAACAGACCTGTCTCAGATTTTCAGGATTCACATTGTCTTCCAGTAATTCTGGAAAATACTCTGACAGTGTTTCTTCCCTACTTTCTCTATTATTTTCTTGTAGGACTTCACCTAGAAGACTTTCTCACTCTATCCCTCATGTCTCTTCCTTTCTTTCAAATATTCTATCTCTTTAGCTGGGTATGGTGGTGTACACCTGTAGACCAAGCTACTCGGGAGGCTGAAGCAGGAGGATGGCTTGAAGGTCGGGGCTGCAGTGAGTCGTGACTGCGCCACTGCTCTCCACCCTTGGCAAAAAAGGGACACCCTGTATTAACAAAAAACCAAAAAAACAATCAATCAAATATTCTCTTTCAGTCTCAGGACTACATTGTGTATATCTGTATATATATTTTCATTTCTACTTTTAATCTCACTGACTTTTCTCTTCAAGTGTCAGTTTGTCAAATCTATTGTTCAGTCTTTTGGGCCTTTTTTTTTTTTACTTTCTTGGAGTTGTTTTTTTTTTTTAGAGAGGAGGTCTTGCTATGTTGCCCAGGCTGCTCTCCAACTCCTGGGCTCAAGTGATCCTACCACCTCAGCCTCTTAAGTAGTTAGGACTACTACAGGTTCACAGCACACCTTACCTGGCTATTTAGTCTTTTTTTTTTCTCTGAGACGCAGTCTCACTCTGCCGCCCAGGCTGGAGTGCAGTGGCAGCAATCTGGGCTCACTGCAAGCTCCGCCTCCCAGGTTCAGGCCATTCTCCAGCCTCAGCCTCCTGAGTAGCTAGGACTACAGGCGCCCGCCACGAGGCCTAGCTAATTTTTTTTCTATTTTTAGTAGAGGTGGGGTTTCACCGTGCTGCCTTGGCCTCCCAAAGTGCTGGGATTACAGGTGTGAGCCACCACGCTCAGCCTTTTTTTTTTTTTTTTTTAATGACAGAGTTTTGCTCTGTCACCCAGGCTGGCCAGGCTGGAGGGCAGTGGTGCAGTCTCGGCTCACAGTAGCCTTGACCCACGGGCTCAAGCGATACTCAAAACTCAGCTTCATGAGTAGCTGGGATTACAGCCGCCCGTCACCACGCCCGGCTAATTTTTTATTTTATTTTATTTTTTTTTTGAGACGGAATCTTGCTCTGTCACCCAGGCTGGAGTGCAGTGGCGAGATCTTGACTCACTGCAACCTCTGCCTTCCAGGTTCCAGCGAATTCTCCTGCCTCAGCCTCCTGAGTAGCTGGGATTACAAGTACCCACCACTACGCCCAGCTAATTTTTGTATTTTTAGTAGAGAGGGGGTTTCACCACGTTGGTCAGGCTAGTCTCGAACTCCCGACCTCAGGTGAACCGCCCACCTCGTCTTCCCAAAGTTCTGGGATTACAGGCCTGAGCCACCGTGCCAGGTCCACTTTTCTTTTCTTTCTTTCTTTCTTTCTTTTCTTTTTTTTTTTTTTTGAGACGGAGTTT
>NW_012103142.1:1347130-1347808 GCF_000951045.1 Mandrillus leucophaeus | reverse complement strand
TTTTGAGACGGAGTCTCACTGTCGCCCAGGCTGAAGTGTAGTGGCATGATCTCGGCTCATTGCAACCTCCACCTCCGGGGTTCAAGCGATTCTCCTGCCTCAGCCTCCCGAGTAGCTGGGACTACAGGCGCCTGCCGCTAAATTTTTTTGTATTTTTAGTAGAGACAGGGTTTCACCATATTGGCCAAGCTGGTCTCAAACTCTTGACCTTATGATCTGCCCGCCTCGGCCTCCCAAAGTGCTGGGATTATAGGCGTGAGCCACCGCGCCCGGCCTCTGTTTTTTTATTTTATTTTATTTTTTAAAAAGTCTACTGGTGTGAGTGCATATGAGTTTGGAAAAATGTATACCACAATGTTAATAGTGATTCTCTTTGGTTGATGGGATTACCTTTTTAGTCTTTTATCGTCATCTGATTTGTATGTTCTCTCTCTTTTCTTGCTCCAAGAGCATATATCACTTGCATAATAAATTTTGGGCGGGGAAAAAAAGAAGAAGCGTTTCTAAAACGACAGCCCAAAATAGGTGACCCTGTACTGATAAAGCACGCAAGCTCAGAAGTTCCCGGCAGCGGTTTCCTAGTGTGTGCGTGCGTCCCTCAAGCGGTCGGGCTCTGCGGTCAGATCCGCCAGTCCTTCAGGCACCGCCGAGGCCACCCCAGGCTCCGCGCGGGTCCTG
>NW_012103142.1:1340761-1341390 GCF_000951045.1 Mandrillus leucophaeus | reverse complement strand
TTTTTTTTTTTTTTTGAGACGGAGTTTCGCTCTTGTCACCCAGGCTGGAGTGCAACGATGCAATCTCAACTCACTGCAACCTCCGCCTCCCAGGTTCAAGAGATTCTCCTTGCCTCAGTCTCCCAAGCAGCTGGAATTACAGGCGCCCGCCACCATGCCTGGCTAATTTTTGGTTTTTTTTTTTAGTAGAGATCGGATTTTGTCACGTTGGCCAGGGTGGTCTCGACCGCCTGACCTTAGGTGATCCACCCGATTCCGGCTCCCAAATTGCTGGGATTATAAGCGTGAGCCACTGCGCCCAGCCCCACTTTCCTTTTCTTTCTTTCTTTTTAGACGGAGTGTTGCTCTGTCGCCCAAGCTCTGGAGTGCAGGGGAGTGATCTCGGCTCACTGCAACCTCGCATACCGGGTCCAAGCGATTCTCCTGCCTCAATCACAGGCGTACACCAACACGCCCGGCTAATTTTTTGGAATTTTTAGTATAGATGGGGTTTCACTATGTCGGCCAGCTGGTCTTGAACTCCTGACCTCGTGATCCGCCCACCTCGGCCTTCCAAAGTGCTGGAATTACAGGTTTGAGCCGCTGCGCCCGGCCTCTTTTTCCTTTTTTTACCAAAATGTGAATTTGAC
>NW_012103142.1:1333653-1338755 GCF_000951045.1 Mandrillus leucophaeus | reverse complement strand
GGGGCGGGCCCACGCCAGCCCGGAAGAGACGCAGCACCGCGCATGCTCTTTCCTTTCCAGCCCCGGCCCCGGACCCTGCAGCCGCCGAGGTGAGTTTCTGTGGAGTTCGAGTTCCATCGGCTCCCATCCGGGCCATCTTGCCGCCTTAGCGGCTGCTCCTTCCCAGGATGCGGGCAGGGGGCCTCTCTCCCACTCGCCACACACCCATTTCTGAGTAGCGACAGGGGCTGGAGGTTTATTTTATGGGGTAGGGGGCCGCTGGTAGGCGAAGATTGTCCGAGGGAGAGGGGGAGGATGAAGGCAGTGCGTGGCGGAGACCTGCTAGGTGAGACTAGGGAGACAGTGTCCCGCCGACACCCTTTTTCCTTGGGGACAGGACTCCCCCGACTGCCTGCTTGCCTGGCACTGGAGCTCTACTTTGGGGGAGGTGTGGTAGGAAACGAGGGTGCGAAGGCCTTAGCCCTTCGGTTTGGGGTCTGCCGCCTTCAAGAAGCGGGGTTTTACTCCTCCGGGCCTTCCCTGTGTACTTTATGGTACAGCCGCGCGATTCCGCGCTGGGTACAGTCGCTGATGGCCTCCAGCTGCTCCCGATAATACAGGGTCTGCTCCTCTTACCCCGCCATCGACCTTTGTAATTGTGATAACTTAAGGAAGTTTGGCGCGAATGTGCACCACTATGCCGGTTTTGACATGCTGACAGCTTTTCCACCTGAATTGTTTTTGGGGATGGGGAGGGACGGAGCTGGCCTCTGCCGAATCTGTTCTGTGAAGCTGAGTCCTCCCACCGGCATGTTGCCTACGGTTTTTTGTGGGTGACTTTAGGGTCACGAACTTGATTACTGGGCCCCGGCCTCGTTACTCAGAAGTGCTCTTGACAGTCATCTCCTTTTTGCAGATGTTGATGCCTAAGAAGAACCGGATTGCCATTTACGAACTCCTTTTTAAGGAGGGAGTCATGGTGGCCAAGAAGGATGTCCACATGCCTAAGCACCCGGAGCTGGCAGACAAGAATGTACCCAACCTTCATGTCATGAAGGCCATGCAGGTAGGAGGGTGAGGAGGAAGACTGGGACGGGATGGAGGGATCTTCCCCCAACGTTCAAGGCAAGTTCCAAAGGGGAGGTCAGGACTTCCGGGGCTGCTTGCTAACTTGAAGGGCTGGGACTGGAGACTTGTCTAGGATGATCCAAGTTTCTACTTATGCCTTAACAGTAAGTTTTTTGCCTTACAGTCTCTCAAGTCCCGAGGCTACGTGAAGGAACAGTTTGCCTGGAGACATTTCTACTGGTACCTTACCAATGAGGGTATCCAGTATCTCCGTGATTACCTTCATCTGCCCCCGGAGATTGTGCCTGCCACCCTACGCCGTAGCCGTCCAGAGACTGGCAGGCCTCGGCCTAAAGGTATGGTGCCCAAACAAATGCCTTCAGCTATTTGAAGATAGTTTCTTTTGTGTAAGGGACAGAAGCATTCTTAGCTGGTGTCAGCTTTAGAGGGCTCTGGCCTGCAGGCATTTGGTCAAGTGCTAGAACCTTTGTCCCGTGACTTGGGACTTGGAATAGAACTAGACTCAGTTCTTCAGGCCATCCGTGAGATGGCCTTAAGCACAGATAGTCTGTCGCTTTCTTCACCCATACCTGTACAAACATCCAGACACATGTGGTACAGAACATTGAGTAACTTTTCCAGCAGAGTGTGTTGTACGCTTCCCAAAAAGTCCAAAGCAAAGCCATTTACCACCTTGAAAGAAACAAGAGTTTTGTAGTTTTCTTGCCAGCAGGGGAAAAATTAGAAACAGTGGAGTGGAGAACGGATGGCGTATACCACGATGTGAAAGGATACGCACGCATGTGTAGTGCGAGGAGAATTATCTTTCGATTCTTGAGATCATTGCTGGCTTACAGTTGCTTTTTTTTTTTTTTTTGAGACGGAGTCTTGCTCTGTTGCCCAGCCTGGGGTGCGGTGGTAAGCCACTGTGCCTGGCCTGTATTTTGTCTAGGTTATGGTTCTTTGTTACGAAACTGTAGGAGCTGCAGAGAGCATAGGTTGGAGTGACAAAATGCACAGATTCCTAAACGTGATCATCAGAGGGTCCAGGTTGCCCTGGAGAGTTACTTTATGGAGCTTAGGAATTTGTTAGGAAAGTTCCCCAAGGGATTCTGGTGATCAGGTAGACATCTGTTGCCAAGGCTGGAGTGCAGTGGTGCGATCTCAGCTTACTGCAACCTCCACCTCCCAGGTTCAGGCAGTTGTCCTGTCTCAGCCTCCTGAGAGTGGGATTATAGGCGTCCAGAACTATGCCCAGCTAATTTTTGGATTTTTAGTGGAGATGGGATTTCACTCTGTTGGCCAGGCTGGGCTCAAACTCCTGACCTCAGGTGATCCACCCACCTCAGCCTCCCAGAGTGCTGGGACTACAGGAGTTAGCCACCGTGCCCAGCCCATAATACGTCTTTTTAGCAAGAGTTGTCTACTACATCTTGGAATCTTCTGGGGGAAAAAAATGCCATTGCCTATCTGTGCTTGATATATTCTGATTTAGTTGGGCCTGACATTTATTTTTGCCACTCATTACATGATTTATTTCTGCTTTGAAAGCAGTTCATTCTGCCTGAGTGCAGTGGCTCATTCCTGTAATCCCAGCACTTTGGGAGGCCAAGGCAGGAGGACTACTTGAGTCCAGGAGTTTGAGATCAGCTAGGGCAGTATAGTGAGACCCGGTCTCTACAAAAAAATAAATTAGCCAGGCATGGTGGTGCACACCTGTGGTTGAGCCCAGGAACTCCAGGCTGCATTGAGCTGTGATTGGCCATTGCACTCACCCTGAGCAACAGAGCAAGACCCTGTCTCGAAAAAAAAAAGAGACATAGTTCATATTCTAATCACACAGACTCTAGGTAAGTTCCAAGGTAACTGGGTAGAGGAAATACTTGATTAAACAGTTACTTAATGTGTGTGTGTGTTTGTTTGTTTATATTCTGTCACCCAGGCTGGAGTACAGTGGTGCGATCCCAATTTACTGTAACCTCTGCCTCTCAGGTTCAAGTGATTCTCCTGCCTCAGCTTCCTGAGTAGCTGGGATCACAGGCGTACACCACCACACCTGGCTAATTTTTGTAATTTTAGTAGAGACAGGGTTTTACCATGTTGGCCAGGCTGTTCTTAAACTCCTGGCCTCAAGTGATCACCTGCCTTGGCCTCCCAAAGTGCTGGGATTACAGGCATGAGCCACTGTGCCTGGCCATTTATGATTTTTTTTGTTTGTTTGTTTTGAGACGGAGTCTCACTCTGTCGCCCAGGCGGGAATGCTGTGGGGCGATCTTGGCTCACTGCAAGCTCCGTCTCCTGAGTTCACGCCATTCTCCTGCCTCAGCCTCCTGAGTAGCTGGGACTACAAGCGCCTGCCACCGCGCCCAGCTAATTTTTTTGTATTTTTAGTAGAGACGGAGTTTCACCATGTTAACCAGGATGGTGTTGATCTCCTGACCTTGTGATCCGTCCGCCTCGGCCTCCCAAAGTGCTGGGATTACAGGCGTGAGCCACCGCACTGGCCTATGATAATTGTTTAAAGGTAGCTCTTAAAGTTTGTGCCTTAGGGTGTGGTGGCTCACAGCTGCAATCCCAGCACTTTTGGAGGCCAAGGTGGGAGGATCACATGAGGCCAGGAGTTCAAGACCAGCCTGTACAACATGGTGAAACCCTGTCACTACTAAAGATAACAACCAAAAATAAATAAATAAATAAATAACCTGGGCGTGGTGGCTCACGCCTATAATCACAGCACTTTGGGAGGCCAAGGCAGGCGGATCACTTGAGGTCAGGAGTTGGAGACCAGCCTGGCCAACAGATTGAAAGCCCCTTTCTACTAAAAATACAAAACTTAGCTGGGCATGGTGGCACGTGCCTGTAATTCCACCTACTCGGGAGGCTGAGGTGAGAGAACTGCTTGAACCCAGGAGGCAGAGGTTGCAGTGAGCTGAGATTGTGCCACCACACTCCAACCTGGGTGACAGAGCGAGAGTCCGTCTCAAAAAAAGATAATAATACAGTTTCCACCTTAATATGTATCCCACAGCCTAACAGGTATGTGAAGAAGCCCAGGAGGAACTAAAGGATTCTTGGTAACCCGTAGATTATGTACTTAATATTGGAGTTGGGACTTTCAGCTTAGGATGCTTCCTTTTCCATTTGCATATACTAACTAAGTTTTCCACTTAACGTGGGTCAGGTTCAGAAGTTTGGCTATTCAGATGTTCATAGAAATAGCTGGATGTCTAGATTGATCCAATAATTGGAAAATGGTTTTATGTTGAAACAAAATAGAAGCCTTTTTTTTTTTTTCTTCGCAGATTTGCAGCCACGATTGTCAATAAGTTTCTATGGAGAAATAATTGTTTCTAGCTGACGTTACAGGTTTAAGGAGTTCCTGTCCCCATTAACCCATCTTAACCAAGTGGTTGCTCAGTGAAAACTGGAGAGCAATGCCAGTTTTCTTGGCTTTAAGGGACAGAGTTCCCAGATTGCCCTATGTTCACAGTGTGTTTTGATTTACATAGGTCTGGAGGGTGAGCGACCTGCGAGACTCACAAGAGGGGAAGCTGACAGAGATACCTACAGACGGAGTGCTGTGCCACGTGAGTAAATGCATCACCTATATTAGGGGTGTTGGGGTGAAATATCTGGATTCTCACAGCTGGCTCTGGCTGGGTGGGGCTCAGCCCTTGATGATGACAAAATGACCAGAAAGATTCTTGGTTTAATTCTGCAGAGCATCAGAACAGCTGGAGTCCTTTGTGCTTCTTTCCTTATGCAGTGATTTCATAGATGAGAATTAGGAGGAAAGCCTTCTGAGTTAGGGACTGGAATTTTTTAAAAAACAAAACTCAGGCCAGGCTCAGTGGCTCATGTCTGTAATCCCAGCAGTTTGGTGGGGGTCGAAGTGGGCAGATTACTTGAAGTCAGGAGTTCGAGACCAGCCTGGCCAACATGATGAAACCCTGTCTCTACTAAAAATACAAAAATTAGGGTGGTGTGGTGGTGGGCGTCTGTAGTCCCAGCTGCTTAGGAGGCTGAGGCATGAGAATTGCTTAAACCTGGGAGGC
>NW_012103142.1:1326784-1333603 GCF_000951045.1 Mandrillus leucophaeus | reverse complement strand
AGATCTGGCCACTGCACTCCAGCCTGGGCGACAGAGCGAAACTCCCTCCAAAAAAAAAAAAAAAAAAAAAAACACTTCAGTAAGATGAGGAGCCTTTGTTAGTATTTTTGTAAAGGAATAATAGGATTCAACTTGTTTTGTTTTGTTTTGGTTTGGTTTTGAGACAGTCTTTGCTCTGTGGCCCAGGCTGGAGTGCAGTGGCACGATCTTAGCTCACTGCAAGCTCTGCCTCCTGGGTTCACCCCATTCTTCTGCCTCAGCCTCCCAAGTAACTGGGATTTCTCTAGCCCTTGGTTGAGAGGAAGTTGGTGATATTGGAAGTTTAATGATTATGGGCCAGGCACAGTGGCTCATGCCTATAATCCCAGCACTTTGGGAGGCCGAGGCAGGTGGATCACTTGAGGTCAGGAGTTAAGATCAGCCTGGCCAGTGTGGTGAAACCCCATCTCTACTTGAAAAAATTAGCCTGGTGTGGTGGTATGTACCTGCCTGTAATAATCTCAGCTACTCGGGAGGCTGAGGCAGGAGAATTGCTTGAACCTGGGAGGTGGAGGTTGCAGTGAGCCGAGATCATGCCACTGCACTCCACCCTGGGCAACAGAACAAGACCCTGTCTCAAAAAAAAAAGAAATTTAATGATTACTGAAACCATATTCGTTATTGGCATTTGCTTTCCTCCCCCTATCCTTGTGCCCAATGTGAGCCATAGATCTAATACAAAATTTCCTGGTAGCCACACTTGAAAAAGCAAGTGGAAACAGGTTATTTGATTACTAATGTCTTTTATTTAATCAAATATGTGTAGAAGTGAGGTGGGAATGGTGGTATGTGCCTGTAGTCCTAGCTACTTGGAAAGCCAAAGCAAGAGGATTGTTTTGAGCCTAGGAGTTTGAGATACAGTGAGCTATGATCTTGTTGCTACACTCCAGCCTGGGCGACAGAGTGAGACCCCCCCAACTCAGATAAGTCAGGGCCAGGCACGGTGGCTCACACCTGTAATCCCAGCACTTTGGGAGGCTGAGACGGGCAGATCACCTGAGGTCAGGAGTTCGAGACCAGCCTGGCCAACATGGTGAAACCCCATTTCTACTTAAAATCCAAAAAATTAGCCGGGCATGGTGGTATGCACATGTAATCCCAGCTACTCAGGGGGCCGAGGCAGGAGAATTGCTTGAACCCCAGAGGTGGAGGTTGCAGTGAGCTGAGATGGCACCATTGCACTCCAGCCTCAGGAACAACAGTGAGAGTTCATCTCAAAAAAAAAAGAATAAATAAATAAATATAAATAAGTCGATTTTTAAAATATTTGAAAGTGTTAATTTAACATGTAATCAGTATAAACAGTATTGAAATATTTTACATTCTTGTTTTCCTTAAGTCTTTGTAATTGGCTGGGTGCAGTGACTCACACCTGTAATTCTAGCACTTTGGGAGGCCGAGGCAGGCAGATCACTTGAGCTCAGGATTTTGAGACCAGCCTGGGCAACATGGCTGCACCCATCTCTACAAAAAATATAAAAATTAGGGCCAGATGGAGTTGGCTCATGCCTGTAATCCCAACATTTTGGGAGACTGAGGCGGGCAGATCACCTGAGGTTGGGAGTTTGAGACCAGCCTGGAGAAACCAACATGGAGAAACCTCGTCTCTACTAAAAATACAAAAAAATTAGCTATGCATGGTGGCGCGTGCCTGTAATCCCAGCTACTGAGGAGGCTGAGGCAGGAGAATCACTTGAACCTGGGAGGCAGAGGTTGCAGTGAGCTGAGATCACGCCGTTGCACTCTAGCCTGGGCAACAAGAGCAAAATTCTGTCTCAAACAAACAAACAAAAAATATAAAAATTAGCTGCCTACAGTCCCAGCTGAGGTGGAAGGATCGCTTGAGCCCATGAGGCAGAGGTTGTAGTAAGCTGAGATCATGCCACTGCACTCCATCCTGGGCGACAGAGTAAGACCCTGTCTCGGGCCAGGCGCGGTGGCTCAAGCCTGTAATCCCAGCACTTTGGGAGGCTGAGATGGGCGGATCATGATTTCAGGAGATCGAGACCATCCTGGTGAACACGGTGAAACCCCGTCTCTACTAAAAAATACAAAAAACTAGCCAGGCGAGGTGGCGGGCGCCTGTAGTCCCAGCGACTTGGGAGGCTGAGGCAGGAGAATGGCGTGAACCCGGGAGGCGGAGCTTGCAGTGAGCTGAGATCTGGCCACTGCACTCCAGTCAACAAGGCAAGACCCTGTCTCAAATAAGTATAAGAAAACTAGTGAATTTTGCATGACTCCATTTGAGCTGTGACTGGTATATAGGACAGGGCAGCATCTTGTCTACTTTTCTCCCATGGTAATTAAGGCTTTTGTGGGCCCTTGCCCCTTTACATGTTAGTTCTTCCCTAATTACGCTCCCTTTGTTATCTAGATGCTGCTCTGAAGTGGGTAAGTCAGTCAGTGTGATCAGAAGTGGGAATCCTTTGGGAGGATTTGTAGTTTGGGCTGTGAGTATTGGAAGGCTGAGAAGGGCACCCCAGGAGAGGCAAAGGTGGCTGAGAAGGTGTTCCCCACCACTGGTGTAATTTGCTTATATTTAATGGGGTGGTGCGTGGCTTTTCCTGCAAGATTGGAGTCGGTGAGTTGTCTTCCCGTGTTCTATAGTAGATTGGATAATATGATGATTCTAAATCGATGTTTCACTTTCTAGCTGGTGCTGACAAGAAAGCCGAGGCTGGGGCTGGGTCAGCAACCGAATTCCAGTTTGTGAGTATCTTCCTATTTGTTTTCCATGAGCCATCATTTGTTCTGGCCTCAGTCTGGTTGCTCGGCAAGTTGTGGGGATGTCGTATAGTATGGTCCTGTCAGCCAGTTCCCTCCTCCCGCTTTTTTCCAAATTCCAAATTTTACATTGAGCTGTAGCATGCAAACTTTTGTAAATATGTAAATTACTGAAATGAGTCTCAGAAATCAGTACATGTGGCCTGCTGTTATATTCTGTTTTGTTAATGCTTGACATTGAACTAAACACTGGAAGGTGAGTGGGCTTAAGAACCAAGATGGTATGAAATCAAATCCTCCATCTTTTTTCATACAATGTTTCCCCATCTATAAAATAGAGGTAATTACAGCTACCAAGGAAATGGGCCTAGACGTTGGATATGGCCCCACATCCAGTAAGGGGCAGTGCTGGGATTTACAGCCTGTACTCAGCTCTCTCCCAGCAGTTTACATTTGGGGGCCTCTGGAGTTATAATGAGGCCTGAAAGTTAGCAAAACCACAAGGTCAAACCAGAGTGCTGCTCATGCTGATGTGATGTGCTTTCTCTTACAGAGAGGCGGATTTGGTCGTGGACGTGGTCAGCCACCTCAGTAAAATTGAAGAGGATTATTTTGCATTGAATAAACTTACAGCCAAAAAACCTTAATCTTGTGTCCATTTTGTTTGCTTTGTGCAGCCTCAACAGGAACGTTTTAAGGGTCAGAGTGTAAATGGGACAGTACTGGCTTGGTTTGGGGGGTTGTCGTTGTCCTGGGTGACACCGGCTGCTGCTGTCCTTGGCTTTGGCATGTGCCCTGCTTTCTCTAGCCAGCGCCTCCCTGCAGAGTGGTGTCCCATATGGTGCTGCACCTCGGAGGCAGTTGGAAAACTGGGTTCCTTCTCCAGACCAGCCATGCTGCCTCAGCTCTGCGTGGTGGGAAAGTTGCTGGTTGCCTGGGAGTTGTGATTTGTGCCTGCTGTCGGGAACTATAAGAAGTGCTGGGCAGGGAGGATGAAAGGTAACCAAGGAAATGGTTCTCCTTCAATTTATGGGGAAGAAGCACAGGAATGGTGTTTAGGCCAGCATTACTAATATGTCTTCAAGGCTCGGCGTTTGTTGACAAGAATCAAGGGAGAAAACAATGCACAAAAACCACTGTTCACAGTGACTAAGGCCTGTAGTCCCAGCTACTCAGGAGCCTGAGGCAGGATTGCTCGAGGCTAGGAGTTTGAGACCAGCCTGAGAAACACAGCAAGACCCTGTCTCAAGGACCGAAACATTTGAAACGCATCTAAAAATTTTTTTTGAGACGGAGTCTACCTCTTGTCGCCCAGGCTGGAGTGCAATGGCGCAATCTCAGCTCATTGCAACCTCCGCCTCCCAGGTCAAGCAATTCTCTCTCAGCCTTCCGAGTAACTGGGATTACAGGCTTCTGCCACCATGCCCGGCTAATTTTGTATTTTTAGTACAGATGGGGTTTCTGCGTGTTAGTCAGGCTGGTCTCGAACTCCTGACCTCAGGTGAAATGCCCACCTAGGCCTTCCAAAGTGCTGGGATTACAGGTGTGAGCCACCATGCCTGACCAACATTTTTAGGTCTTAACATAATTGGAATAAATATTGGGCAGTAGGAGCTTTGCTGTCCAGGGTTCCTTTAAGGAAGGAATAAGAGTTGTAGTTTTCCTTGGTCTCCGAGTGGTGATCCGTCATAGCATGACTAAATGGACTAGAGATGTGTATATAGTCTTCAAGTGTGATCTCAGCATGGATGCAGGAAAGGGACTGCAAATATACTATATACCTGGCACAATGCCAGAAGGGAAACCTGGCATAGCCCAGTGAGAGCTGAGAGAATCCTGCAGGCTTGCTGAGCAGGACACCAACCTTGGCGTGCAGATCAGTCACCATGACTATCTGCAGTAAATACGAGTTACTGGGATGGAGGTGGTTAAAGCATTTGAGGTAACAGCTCTGAACCAAGCAGTGGCTCAAGACAGGCCCAAGGTAGTGTTTTTCAGCCAGAAAAACTGGTAGCTAATTGGAAGTGCATCTTATGGGTTTTGGGAACTTAGGAATCATTTGTGGAGTACCGTGGTTTAAGCATTGTATAAAAATGGACAATAATTGGTGAAATGGGGCCCGGCATTGTGGTTCAAACCTTTAATCCCAGCAGTTTGGGAGGGCAAGATGGGTGGGTCACTTGAGTCCAGGAGTTAAAGACCCGGCATGGGTAACAGTGAAACCCCATCTCCACAAAAAAAAAATACAAAAATCAGCCTCGCATGGTTGTGCTCACCTGTAGTTCCAGCTATTTGGAAGGCTGAGTCAGGAGGATTGTTTGAGCCCAGGAAGTAGAGGTTGCAGTGAGCTGAGATTGTGCCACTGCACTCCAGCCTAGGCGACAGAGTAAGACTCAATAATAATCACTGATCTCATGAAGCTGAGCACTGTGGCACACACCTGTAGTCCCAGCTACTCAGGAGCCTGAGGTAGAAGGATCACTTGAGCCCAGGAGTTGAAACCATCCATTGAGACCCAATCTCAAAAAAAAAAAAAAAAAAAAAAAAAAATTGGTCAAATGAGATTTGTGACAATTCTAAACTACACAGATGAGAATTCTAAACCACCTTCAGTATTGATAGGCAGTTGTAATGTAGACCACGAGGTGGCAGCTGATGGCAACTCCAAATATGCACTTAACTGTTAGTCCTGGGAAGTGAACTTTGGAATCTGAGCCACCAATAAAATAGAAGCTTGCTTTGGCAGAAAGCAGCAGTGTTTGGGGAAGCTCGTTTCAGCACGGCCTTGGCTCGTTTCAAAGATTGCTTTTTATCCAATTTTTCTGCTGGCTCGAGTGATGTCAAGTGGTTTGCCCATGTTCACACACTTTGTGATTGTTTAACCTGGATTCCACTGTGAAATGTTAGGAGCTCCTGCCTTTCTGTTTCCCACAGGCCAGCTAGTGAATAGGTTTCCTCTACGACCTTAGTGATTTTCTGGCCCTAAAATGTTACTTTTTCAGCTAGGGCTCTTTGCCAACTTCTTTCCTCGTGATTCAGATTAGTTTCATAATATATACTCCAAGATCACCCATGGACTCTGGGGAAACCCGAGGAGTCTAGAAAAGAGCATGTGAATAAAAACATGCAGGTAGAAGTGGATCTTGGTGCCTGCCAGCTCTGTCCCTACCTTGGTAGATGAAAACAGCCCTTCCAATCAATAATCATTCATTAGCTGCTCAAGGATCATTGCGAATAAGAGCTCTGAGAAACAAGGCTCAAAATTTGCCCTTAAGCACCTGACAGTCGAGTTGGGAAAACAAAACCAAAGCTATACGTTAAGAGTCCAGAACAACAACTATTCTATAAGTGGTAAATCGCATCCAGACTGAATTCTAAGGACGTGTAGGGCAAAGGAGATGAATGAAGGCTGAAGTGGCCCAGAGGTGAGTTGCGGGGCAGGCTGCATGGGCCCAGCCATCACTCGGGAAAAGCTTTGAAGAGGTTTAACCCATCTTCCAGGGTTGGTCTCCAGGTGCACCTTAGCCTCAAATCTACCCACCAGCCCAATGGTTCATCAGATAATCCCAACCACCACTACTACTACCTACCAAAGGGTTTTTCAAGGGATTTGGGAAGCTGATAGCTGAAGATACATTTTCCTAACTTAACATAAACTTCCTGATAGGGACACAAATCCCCTTGCAGCCAGTGCCAACAACAGCTTTAAGTCTCAGTGACTCTTTTGAAGCACCACTTCTGTTTTGATTAATAAACAGACCAGGAAGCAGCTATCATGTAGGCATGTTAGATGCTTGGAGGCAAGATAGAGCAGCTTAAAAGATCCCCTAAGAGGCTGGGTGTGGTGGCTCACGCCTGTAATCCCAGCACTTTGGGAGGCCGAGGATCACCTGAGGTTGGGGAGTTTGAGATCAGCCTGACCAACATGGAGAAACCTGGTCTCTACTAAAAATACAAAATTAGCCAGGCGTGGTGGTACATGCATGTACTCCCAGCTACTCGGGAGGCTAAGCCAGGGGAATCGCTTGAACTCGGGAGGCGGAGGTTGCAGTGAGC
>NW_012103142.1:1322928-1326566 GCF_000951045.1 Mandrillus leucophaeus | reverse complement strand
AAAAAAAAAAAAAAAAAAAAGTCCCAGCACTTTGGGAAACTGAGGTGGTCGAATCACGAGGTCAGGAGTTCGAGACCAGCCTGGCCAGCCTGGTGAAACCCCGTCTCTACTAAAAATGGAAAAAATTAGCCGGGCATGGTGGTGTGTGCCTGTAATCCCAGCTACTCAGGAGGCTGAGTCAGGAGAATCACTTGGACCCAGGAGGCGGAGGTTGCAGTGAACCAAGATCATGCCACTGCACTCCAGCCTGGGCCATAAAGCGAGACTCTGTCTCAAAATAAATAAATAAATAAATAATAAAGATCCCATAAGATACTTGTTTTTGAGGAGGTAGCTCTGTAGACATGAGGGCTCACTAGAACGCTCCCTACCTGGTGCCTGGCATGGGTGGGCCCATTGAGGCTAGGCATTGTTAGGATAGTTTGTATTTTCTAGAGTTTTATATAAATGGAGTCATACGGTATGCATTCTTTTTAGTCCAACTTCTTTTGGCATAATTGTTTTGAGATTCATCAGTGCTGCGTGTATCAGTAGTTCCTCCTTAGTGCTGGGCAGCATCCCATTGTGTGGCTATACCATGATTTACTTATCCATTTACTTGTACTTGGGCATTTGGGTTGTTTGTTTCCAGTGCTTGGCTATTGTGACTAATGTGAACATTTGTGTACAAGCTTTTGTGATGACATGTGTTTTCAGTTCTCTTAGGTATATACCTAGGAGTGAAGTTGCTGGGTCATGCGGTAACTCTATAGTTAACACTTAGAGGAACTGCCAAACTGCTTTCCAAAGTAGAAGCATCATTCTACACTCCCTCTAGCAGTGTGTGAGTTTCAGTTGCTTCTCATCTTCACCAGCACCTGGTCTGGCCAGCCTTTTCATTTTAGCCATTCTAGTAGGCATGAAGAGTTTGGATTTTATCCCACAGGCGATCATGAGCCAGTGAACAATACGAAGGTGAGAGGCGGACAGTGGACGGGGAAAGGGGAGATGTTGGTCAACGCGTACAAAGTTTCAGTTAGATAGGAATAAGTTTTGGTGTTCGATTGCATAGCACAGTGACTCTTGTTAATAACACTGTATTGTATACTTCAAAATAGCTAAAAGAGAGGTTTTTACATGTCCTTACCACAGAGAAACGATAAATTAGCCTAATTTGATCAGCCTAATTTGATCATTCCACAATATGTACATCACATCGTACCCCATAAACATATACAATTATAAATAAAACTTAAAAGCAATATGGAGGGGAGGACTGACACAACCAAGAATGCTGGATGCTTGGGAAGTACTCGACCCCACACTGCGGAATACTGTAGGCTGGACTGGGTCTGCGCCGTGACCACACTGGGGCAGCGAGTGTTCATGGGTAAGCCACTTGGTCAGTGGTGACTACAATACACATTCAGGCTGCTACCAGGAAAGGGAGGGGACAAAATCCATCATTTGATTGCTCAGTTTTTGAAAGGGAAACTAGGACAGAATGAGGGCAGTAGCGGGGGAATGAAAGGAATTGTTTAAAAAGTTACAGCCCATAGAAAGCAGGGAGCCCATTTCTATTGAAAAGTGCTTTATTGGAAGCCCGTGATAAATGCATGGCACCAGACCAAGAGAACAGCCACTTGAAAAATAAGCCCTGCATGGTTTACTGACATATCAAAGAGCCCATTGTGAGGAAAAGGGCATCTTTAAAAATGAAGAAATATTAAATGAGAGAGGATACCCAAGCTAAGGGAATTAAGGAGGCCTCAAAATGGGGCAAAATTTATGAAAGTTACAAATCAAATGAGAGTAAGAAATTCTGAAGAGCATCTGCAAGAAATGTCAAAGCAAATAGTTTATTTAAGTTCTAGTTTATTTAAGTGTGTGAAAAGCAGAAGGTCAGTTTCAGAATCTAGGGGCATCCATCTATTAATGTGCAAAAAGTACACTGGGAGGCTGAACAGTCAACTGACTGTTTGACATCTTTGCCTCCATTACACAGAGATTTCCCCTTCCACTAAAATAAAAAACATTTAGTATAGAAAACTTCAAACATATAAAATAAAAATAAGTATAATAAACCAAGGTTGGGCATGGTGACTCACACCTGTAATCCCAGCACTTTGGGAGACTGAGGCGGTCAGATCACCTGAGGTTGGGAGTTCGAGACCATCCTGACCAACCTGGAGAAACCCCATCTCTACTAAAAATACAAAATGAGCCGGGTGTGGTGGTGCATGCCTGTAATTCCAGCTACTCGGGAGGCTGAAGCAGGAGAATCGCTTGAATCCGGGAAGTGGAGGTTGAGGTGAGCTGAGATCGTGCCATTGTACTCCAGCCTGGGCAACAAGAGCAAAACTCCGTCTCTGAAATGAAATGAAATGAAATGAAATGAAATGAAATGATGAAATGAAATGAAATGAAATGAAATGAAATGAACCACAGTGTACCCATCACTGAGCTTTAATAGTCATCAGCATTCTGCCATTCCTTTTTTGTTTGTTTTGAGATGAAGTCTCACTGTGTTGCCCAGGCTGTACTCAAACTCCTCACACCTCAGCCTTCCAAATAGCTGGGACTACAGGCATGGCCTCTGCCATTGTTGTTACATTGATACCTATGCCCACTCCCACCCCTAATTTGATTATTATTTTAAGTCAGATTTATTGAGGTACAATTTACATACAGTAAAATTCACTTTGTTTTTTCGAGACAAAGTCTCACTCTGTCATCCAGGCGGGAGTGCAATGGTACCATCATGGCTCACTGCAGCTTCTACCTCCCAGGCCCAAGTGATCCTCCCACCTCAGCCTCCCAAGTAGTTGGGACCACAGGTGGCACCACCATGCCTGGCTAATATTTTATTTTTATTTTTGTAGAGATAGGGCCTCCCTATGTTGCCTAGCTGGTCTCAAACTGCTGGGCTCAAGTGATCCTTCCACCTCAGCCTCCCAAAGTGCTGGGATTACGCATGAGCCATCACATCTGGCCAAAATTCACTTTTTAGATATAGAGTTCTGAGTTTTGATAAAAAGATATACATCACAGTGAAACAATGGAGCTTTTCCATCACCCTAAAAAGTGTTTCCACATGCTGCCCCTTTGTGGTCAACCCCCTGGCAAACACTCTTCTTGGTCTTCAGTATAATTTTGCCTTTTCTAGAATATCAGATATGTGGAATCATATTGTGTGTACTCTTGGGACTGGCTTCTGTTGCTCAGCATGGTGTTTAGGGATTCATCCATTATGTTGCATGCATCATGCATCAGTAGTTTGTTCCTATTTATTGCTGAGTAGTATTCTGTTACATGGATGTATTACAGGGTTTTTTGTTTGTTTGAGATGAAGTCTTGCTCTAGTTCAGTGATGCAATCTCAGCTCACTGCAACTTTCTCCTCCTGGGTTCAAGTGATTCTCCTGCCTCAGTCTCCTGAGTAGCTGGGATTACAGGCACCCGCCACCATACCTAGCTAATTTTTGTATTTTTAGTAGAGATGGGGTTTCACCGTGTTGGCCAGGCTGGTCTCGAACTCCTGACCTCAAGTGATCCACCTGCCTTGGCCTCCCAAAGTGCTAGAATTACAAACATGAGCTACTACCTGCAACTTTTTTTTTTTTTTAAATACTTTAAGTTCTAGGATACATGTACAGAACG
>NW_012103142.1:1321259-1322878 GCF_000951045.1 Mandrillus leucophaeus | reverse complement strand
CCTCAAGTGATCCACCTGCCTTGGCCTCCCAAAGTGCTAGAATTACAAACATGAGCCATCGCATCCAGCCCACAGTTTGTTTATTCTTTTTTTTTTTTTTCTATTTTTTTCTTTTTCTTTTTCTTTTTTTTTTTTTTTTTTTTTGAGACAGAGTCTCACTCTGTCACCCAGGCTGGAGTGCAATGGCACAATCTCAGCTCGCTGCAAACTCCACCCCCTTGATTTGAGCAATTCTTCTGCCTCAGTCTCCTGAGTAGCTGGGATTACAGGTGCCTGCCAACACACCCAGCTAATTTTTGTACTTCTAGTAGAGACAGGGTTTCACCATGTTGGCCAGGCTGGTCTCAAACTCCTGACCGCAAGTGATCTGCCCACCTCGGCCTCCCTAAGTGCTGGGATTACAGGCGTGAGCCACCGCACCCGGCCTGTTTATTTATTTTTTATATAGGCATTTTTAAGTCAAATTGACATTGAAATACACAAATATTAACTCTACTCTTGGATGATGGATACAACCATGTAACTCATACCCCTGAGAAAGAGAAAAGCAGCCCCTAATGTCAGGAACTGACCTGATCCTTATAGCTAGGCCTTGGCATGTTTGAAGCTGGCCTGGCACTCACAGCGAGGCCATGCCATTTTCCTGTGGACATAAACAACATCATCAAACATCAACGATCAGACAAGGTCGCTTTGTGACCCTGATAAAGTGTACCAAAAATACCAAGACTGCCAGGTGCGGTGGCTCGTGCCAGTGATCCCAGCACTTTGGGAGGCTGAGGCAGGTGGATCACATGAGGTCGTCCAATCCAGAGCAAAGCCTCAGTCCCTTAACCTTCCCCAAAACCACCTAACACAAATCCAAATCCTAAATCCTTCTTATTACCCTCTTTGAGATACGCTATGCTTTTCCACGATATGTATTCTCTTTCATGACAACCAGCAAAATCCTAACTTTGTTCAACTACAAATATGTTTCTAATCTGTGCCTGGAAGGCATTGATAATTGATGTCCCCGTCAAGATACAAAATATTTCACTTTTTTTTTTTTTTTTTTCTGAGACAGTGTCTCACTCTGTCACCCAGGCTGGAATGAAGTGGCTCACTTTAGTTTCAAACTCCTGGGCTCAAGTGATCCTCCCACCTCAGCCTCCTGAGTAGCTGGGATTACAGGTGTGCACTACCATGTCTAATTTCTTTTTTTTTTGAGACGAGTCTTGCTCTGTTGCCCAGGCTGTGGTGCAGTGGTGTGATCTTGGCTCACTGCAGCCTCCGTCTCCCGGGTTCAAGAGATTCTTCTGCCTCAGCCCCCCAAGTAGATGGGATTACAGGCATCCGCCACCACACCCGGCTAATTTTTGTATTTTTAGTAGAGACAGAGAGATGGGATTTCACAAAGCTGGCCAGGCTGATCTCAAACTCCTGACCTCAAATGATTCGCCTGCCTCGGACCTCCCAAAGTGCTGGGATTACACGTGTGAGACACCACGTCTAGCCCCAATTTTTTTTTGAGACCAGATTTTTGAGACGAGACCTCGCTCTGTTGCCCAGGCTGGAGTACAGTGGCACGATCTCAGCTCACCGCAGCCTCCAGCTCCCCTGGCTCAGGTGATCCTCCC
>NW_012103142.1:1319064-1320964 GCF_000951045.1 Mandrillus leucophaeus | reverse complement strand
AAGTGCTGGGATTACAGGCTTGAGCCACCGTGCCCGGCCCAGCCTCCTTTTTTTTTGAGACAGGGTCTCTGTTGCTCAGGCTGGAGTGCAGTGGCACAGTCTCAGCTCACTGCAATCTCTACTTCCCAGGCTGAAGCGATTCTCCTACCTCAGCTTCCCAAGTAGCTGGGACTACAGGCGCACACCACCACACCTGGCTAATGTTTGTATTTTTTGTAGAGATGGGGTTTCTCCATGTTGTCAGGTCTGGTCTTGAGCTCCTGGGCTCAAGCAATCCTCCTGCCTTGGCCTCCCCAAGTTACGGGATTACCTGTGTGAGCCCTTGGGCCTGGCCACTGATTTGTAAATTTTTAGTAGAGGTGCGTTCTTCCTATATTGCCCAGGCTAATCTTGAACTTTTGGCCTGAAGCAATCCTCCTGCCTCTGCCTCCCAAAGTATTTGGATTAAAGGTGTGAACCACGATGCCTGGCCTCATCTCCTTGTTTTTTTGGAAGCAGGGTCTCTTTCTGTTGCCCACGCTGGAGTGCACTGGTACAATCACAGCTCACTGCACACACTGGAGTGCAGTGGTATGATCATAGCTCATAGCAGCCTCGACCTCCCAGGCTTGAGTGATACTCCCACCTCAGCCTTCTGAGTAGCTGGGGCCACAGGCATACGCCACCATGGCTGACTAATTAAAAAAAAATTACTTGTAGAGACAGGGTTTTCCTATGTCCTTCTCTACCTTTTAGTCATGAAGAGACGGCTTATGTTTTCCACAAAAGTCTTGGTTTTAGTTTTTATGTTAAAGTCTATAGTCTAAAGTCTTCAGTTTTATGTTAAAGTTTATAATCCATCTCGAATCAATCTTTGTGTATGATGTGAGGTAGGAGTCATGGTTCATTTTTGTCCGTATGGATACCCCTTTATTCCAGCACCATTTGTTAAAAAGCACTTGTCCTTTCTTCATTGGATTGCTCTGGTGTCTTTGTTGAAAATAAATAACCATGAAGTGTGGGTCTATTTCTGGATTCTCTATTCTGTTCCATTGATCAATTAATCTATCCTTACACAAATGTTACACTGTCCTGATTACTATTTTTTTTTTTTTCTTTGAGACAGAGTCTCTCTCTGTCACCCAGGCTGGAGTGTAGTAGCGCAACTTTGGCTCACTGCAACCTCCGCCTCCTGGGTTCAAGCGATTCTCATGCCTCAGCCTCCCAAGTAACTGGGACTACAGGCGAGTGCCACCACACACTGATTGCTGTCATTTTGTAGTATTAAAAATAAGTTATATAAATCCTCTGACTCTGTTCTTTTTCAAGTTTTTTTTTTTTTTTTTTGCTGTTTTACATCCTTTTCATTTTCATATGCACTTTAGAATAATTTTGACGACTTCTTCCCAAAAAACTGCCAGATTTTTCTTTTTTTTTAAGACGGAGTTTCTCTTGTTGCCCAGGCTAGAGTGCAATGGCATGATCTCTGCTCACTGCAACCTCCACCTCCTGGGTTCAAGTGATTCTCCTGCCTCAGACTCCCAAGTAGCTGGGACTAAGGCACCCCCCATCACACCTGGCTAATTTTTGTATTTTCAGTAGAGACAGGGTTTTACTATCTTAGTCAGGCTGATCTCGAACTCCTGACCTCATGATCCACCCACCTCGGCCTCCCAAAGAGCTGGGATTATAGGCGTGGGCCACTGCGCCCGGCCCAGAATTTTTATAGGAATTGTGTTGAATCTGTATGACAATTAGGCAAAATGGATGTCTTTTTAATACTGAGTTTCCTAAACCATGAATATAGAGTATGTCTCCATTTGTTTAGGTCTTCTTGAATTTCTCTCAGCAACATTTTGTAGTTTTCAATATACAGATCTTACACAATTCTTTTTTTTTTTTTTTTTTTTTTTTTTTTTTT
>NW_012103142.1:1308463-1317879 GCF_000951045.1 Mandrillus leucophaeus | reverse complement strand
TCTCTACTAAAAATACAAAAATTAGCCGGGCATGGTGGTAGATGCCTGTAATCCCAGCTACTTGGGAGGCTGAGGCAGGAGAATCACTTGGACCCAGGAGGCAGAGGTTGCAGTGAGTCAAGATCATGCCATTACACTCCAGCCTGGGCAATAAGAGTGAAATTCTGTCTCAAAAAAAAAAAAAAAGAAAGAGTCTCGCTCTGTCACCTAGGCTGGAGTACAGTGGCATGATCTCAGCTCACTGCAACCTCTGCCTCCCGGGTTCAAGCCATTCTCCTGAGCCACTGTGCCCAACCTAATTTCACTTATTAATACTACTATTTTGGGTATTTGGCTAGTACCTACCTTTGGATTTTCTACTTAAAAAATAGGTTGTCAGCCAGGCGCGGTGTCTCATGCCTGAATCCCAGCATTCTGGGAGGCTGAGGTGGGTGGATCACCGGAGGTTAGGAGTTTGAGACCAGCCTGGCCAACATAATGAAACCCCTTCTCTACTAAAACTACAAAAATTAGCTGGGTGCAGTGGTGCACACCTGTAGTCTCAGCTACTTGGGAGGCTGAGGCAGAAGAATTGCTTGAACCCGGAGGTGGAGGCTGCAGTGAACCAAGATTGTGCCGCTGCATTCCAGCCTGGTTCATGGAGTGAGACTCTGTCTCAAAATAAATAAAGAAATAAACAAATAAATAAATAAAATAAAAAATAGGTTGTCTGTGAATAGTGACAGTTTTACTTCCTTGCTAGTCTTTATGCCTTGTATTTATTTTTCATGTCTTATTTCACTAGCTAGGATCTCTAATATAATATTTAATAATAGTGGTGAGAGGAGATATTCTTGCCTTGCTTTTGATCTTAATGGGAAAACATTTATTCTTTCACCATTTCACCTGTTGTTCATAGGTGTCCTTTATCAGGTGAGGAATGTTTGCTTCCATTCCTAGTTTGCTGAGAGTATTGACTGTGAAATAATAATTTTATTTAAAAGTGAAGTGCTTTTCTAGGATCAAGACAATCATATAGTTGTTCTCTTTTATTATGTTGATGTGATTTATTTCACCGTTTGATTTTTGTAAAGTTAAACTAACATTATATTCTTGTATTAAACTTTTTTTGGTCATAATATATTTCACTGCATATATTGCTGGATTCTATTTATTGATCTGTTCTTCATGATTTGTGTGTGTGTGTGTTCATGAAGGATACAGGTCTGTAACTTTTTTCTTGTAATGTCTTTATCAGATTTGCATATCAGAATTACTTCAGCTTCATAAAATAAGTTAAAAAGTATTCTTTCCACCTCTGTTTGTTGAAAAAGCTTGTGTAGAATTTGTATCCCTTCTTTCTTGGGTATTTGATAGATTTTACCAATGCTACCACCTGGCACTGGAATTTTCTTTATGGCAAGTTTTTTTTAATAGACTTATTTTAGAATAGCTTTAGGTCTATAGAAAAGTTGTGAAGATAGTAGAGTTCCCATGTTCTCCACACCCAGTTTTCCTTATTGTTGACATCTTACATTAATATGGTACATTTGCCACAACCAATATCAGTATATTATTATTATTATTATTTTTGAGACAGGGTCTTGCTCTGTTGCCCAGACTGGAGTGTAGTGGTGCAATCTTGGCTCACTGCACCTCTGCTTCCAGGGATCAAGCTCTCCTCCCACCTCAGCCTCCCAAGTAGCTGGGACTATAAGTGCACACCACCACGCTTGGCTATTTTTATTTTTTACAATTAATATTTTCAAAGAACCAACTTTTGGCTTTGTTGTTTCTATTGTTTGATTTATATTTCATTGATTTCTTCTCTTTTATTAATTTCTTCCCCTACTTAATTTGGGTTTGCTTTTTTCTAGCTTATTTTATTTATTTATTTACTTTGAGATAGGGTCTTGCTCTGTTCCCCAGGTTGGAGTGCAGTGGTGTGATCTTGGCTCAGTGCAACCTCTGCCTCTCAGGCTTAAGTGATCCTCCTACCTCAGCTTCCTGAGTAGCTGGGACTACAGGTGCCACCACACCCAGCTACGTTTGTATTTTTCATAGAAATGGGGTTTCACTATATTGCTGAGGCTGGTCTTGAACTCGTGGGCTCAAGTGGTCTGCGTGTCTCAGCCTCCTAAAGTGCTAGGATTACAGGTGTGAGCCACTGCAGTCAGCCTTTTCTCGCATCTTAAGGTGGAAATCTATATTATTGATTTTAAACTTTTCCTCCTTTCTAATACTAGTTGAATATATTTCCTTCTAAGCACTGCTTTTTTTTTTTTTTTTTTTTTTTTTTTGTAGAGATGGGGTTTCACCATGTTGCCCAGGCTGGTCTCCAAACTCCTGGACTCAAGCAATCTGCCTGCCTCAGCCTCCCAAAGTGCTGGGACTACAGGCGTGAGTCACTGCGCGAAGACAGCTTTAGTTAAGCCTCATATATATTGATATCAGTTAGAAACATTTTATCTTTTGTGACTTTTGTTTCATGGGTTACTTGGAAATAGATTTAATTTACAAATATTTGAGGCTTTTCTAGATACCCTATTATTGGTCTTTTCTAATTTAAGTCCTTTTCCCCATGAACATATTCTATGCAACTTCAGTCCTTTGACATTTATTGAAGCTTATTTTATGGACAAACTTATGGTCTATGTTGACAGATGTTTTCTTTTTTTGAGACAGAGTCTTGCACCGTCCATCAGGCTGGAGTGCAGTGGCATGATCTCAGCTCACTGCAACCTCTGCCTCCCAGGTTCAAGCGATTCTCCTGTCTCAGCCTCCTGAGTGTCTGGGATTACAGGCACGTACCACCATGCCTGGCTATTTTTGTATTTTTAGTAGAGATGGGGTTTCACCATGTTGGTCAGGCTGGTCTAGAACTCCTGACCTCGTGATCCACTTGCCTCGGCCTCCCAAAGTGCTGGGATTACAGGAGTGAGCCACCGTGCCCGGCTCTTTTTTTTTTTTTTTTTTTTTTGAGACAGTCTTTCACTGTTGCCCAGGCTAGAAAGCAATGGTGCGATCTTGGCTCACTGCAACCTCCCCCTCCCACGTTCAAGCAATTCTTGTGCCTTAGCCTCCTGAGTAATTGAGATTACAGGTACTATCATGCCCGGGTAACATTTTGTATTTTTTAGCAGAGATGGAGTTTCACCATGTTGCCCAAGCTGGTCTTGGACTCCTGAGCTCAGGCAATCTGCCTGCCTTGGCCTCCCAAATTGCTGGGATTACAGGCGTGAGCCACCACACCTGGCCTATGTTGGTAAATATTCTATGTGTACTTCAAATGTGTATTCTATACTCGTTGGTTATAGTGCTCAATAAATGTCATTTGGGTAAAAATGGTTGATAATGTTCAGATCTTTAATATTCTTCCTTTTTGTTGAGCTGTTGTATCAATTACTAAAGAAGGGGTAACAATCTCCATCTAAGACTATGGATTTGTATATTTCTTCTTTTAGTTCTGGTTTTTACTTTACGTATTTTGAAGCTCTATTTTTTAGCAGAAGGAACTACATAGTGGTAAATACAGTGGCATGAAAGTAGACGGGAGGCATGGGCCAAAACTTCTGACTGAACCCTGGAAGAAATAAGCATGTCCAATTTCCCAACTCTATTTAAAAATCTCTTCTTAGGCATACCCTGGGACTTAAAATATATTTATTAGAGCTTTATCCTAGACAGCTTTTGGAAAATTGGGCATTTTTAGTAGAATGACATTTGGATTCATCTTTTGACTTAATCTATTATGATCCACTCTCACCTATGGAAGGATACCCTCTTCCCCCCAAGAATTATCTTTCACCTCTGTTGAGAACATTGTCTGGGTATAGGGAAAATGGATGACTGAACCACAGACCAAGTAACTTTTATGGGAGGTGTGGTAAGAAGGTTCTAATACGGCCTCCAGTGATCCTTGCCTGCTGGTATTCATGCCTTTGAGTAATCTCCTCCCACACTGAATCAAGGCTGACTTATGTGAGCAATAGAAAGCTGTAGAATTGATAAAGTGTGACTTTCAAGGCTAGGTCATAAAAGGCAGTCTAGTTCAGTCTTGGAATCTTGTATCATTCACTCTGAGGAGAATCCAGGCACCATGCTGTAAGGATGCTCAAGTAGCTCCACGGAGAGGCCCACATGCAAAGGTACTACAGCCTCTTGCCAACTGCCAGCCATGGGAGAAGCCACCTTGGAAATGGATCCTCCACCTGCAGTCACAGCTTCAGATGACCGCAGCCTCAGCCAACACCTGACTACAATCTCACGAAATACTCTAAGCCAGAACAAACCAGCCAAGCTGCTTCACGATTCTTCACATTTCTTTTTTTTTTTCTTTTCTGAGACAAGAGTCTCACTCTGTCGCCCAACCTGGAGTACAGTGGCATGGTCTTGGCTCATTGTAGCCTCAACCTCCCAGGCTCAAGTGATACTTCCACCTCAGTCTCCCGAGTAGCTGGGAGTACAGGTATGTGCCACGACACCCAGCTAATTTTTTGTTTTGGTAGAGGCTGGTTTCAAACTACTGGGCTCAGGTGATCTACCCTTCTTGGCCTCCCAAAGTGCTGGGGTTACAGGCGTACACCACCATGAATGGTCTTTAGAGATAGGGTGTCACTTTATTGCCCAGGCTGGACTTGACCTCCTGGGCCCAAACAAGCCTCCCGACTCAGCCTCCCACATAGTTAAGACTACAGGTATGCACCACTGTGCCTACCTCACCCCAGGATTCTTAACCTACAGAAACCATAAGAAATAACAATTCATGGTTTAAGCCACCAAATTTTGGGAAAGATTTATTATCCAGCAGTAGGCAACTAATACAAAAGCAAAGATCAGAAATAGAAGGTGCTCCTGGGGGACTTGATGGGATATAGCAAGGTAGGCTGGGGGAGGCGGGAGCAGTGAGAGGCATGGTAAGGGAGCAAAGTGGAGTAAAGAACCTGTGAAATCAATTTGTATTTTACTTACCATTTCATCCAGGATTGGCTCTAAGAGGTTATTACAGATGGTCCCTGAAATGTAGGATCAAGAGAATGCTGTGTGATCTTTATTTGGAAGACAGATTTTAGGTTGTGTCAGGTGGGGGTGTTCCTACAGACAAGTTAGTCTCATTTCATCCTGAACAAGTGATTGGGCTTTACAATAAAGATCAGGTTCTGGAAGTGCAATAGCTTTTCTCTTATTTTTTATTTTTTGAGACAAAGTCTCACTCTGTTGCCCAGGCTAGAATGCAGTGGCACGATCTCAGCTCATTGCAACTTCTGCCTCCCGGGTTCAAGCGATTCTCTTGCCTCAGCCTCCCGAGTAGTTGGGACTACAGGTGCCTGCCACCACGCCCAGCTAATTTTTTGTATTTTTGGTAAAGACAGGGTTTCACCGTGTTAGCCAGGATGGTCTCGATCTCCTGACCTCATGATCTGCCCGCCTTGGCCTCCCAAAGTGCTGGGATTACAGGCATCAGCCACTGCACCCGGCCTTTTCTTTTTTTTTTTTAAAATAGAGATGGGGGTCTCACTATATTGGCCAGGATGGTCTTGAACTCCTGGCTTCAAGCAATCTTCCTGCTTTGGGCTCCCAAAGAGTTGGGATTACAGGTGTGAGCCACTGCACCAAGCCAATATCTGTTCTTTAACAAAACATTTTTTCAATTGTTTTATGCTAAGCCCTGGGATAACTGCTGGGTGA
Source organism: Mandrillus leucophaeus (assembly GCF_000951045.1). Classification (NCBI taxonomy): domain Eukaryota; kingdom Metazoa; phylum Chordata; class Mammalia; order Primates; family Cercopithecidae; genus Mandrillus; species Mandrillus leucophaeus. The sequence goes on along the minus strand of NW_012103142.1, from coordinate 1,312,212 downwards.
ACTAAGCAAGGATAAGTGAGTCACAGACTCTGCTTTCAAGAAGTTTCACAAGTGTAGGGGAGATTATCAAGAAAACAATGACAATACTATGCTACAAATAGTATGATAAGGCCAGTCACAGTGGCTCATGCCTGTAATCCCAGTGCTATGGAAGGCTGAGGTGGGCAGAGAGCTTCAGCCCAGGAGCTCAACACCAGCTGGGCAACATAGTGAAATCTTGTCTCTATGAAAAAATTTAAGAATTAGGTGGGTATGGTAATGTGTACCCGCAGTCCCAGCTACTGGAGAGGCTGAGGTGGGAGGATCACTTGAGCCTGGTGGGGGACCAGGGGTTGAAGCTGCAGTGTGTCGTAATTGCACCACTGCACTCTAGCCTGGGTAACAGAGAAAGACCTTGTCTCAAGGTAAAAAAGAAAAACCATATAATTAATCAGGACAAACCCAGACCACTAGGATGAACGGAGGTAGTCAGGGAGAGCTTTCCGGAGGAGGTGACTTTCGAGTTTTGAAGGATAAATATGATTTGGCCTCTCTCTGAGTGAAAGGAAGGGATAGGACAATGGAGTGTGGGATGGTCTTGGAAGAAAAGCCTTCTTGACACTAGAGAAAGCATATATGGAAGGTTCTCTAAAGGTTTAAGAAACTGTAGGTATTTCTGAATGCCTAGAATATAGGAAATGAAGGGAGGGGTGAGGTCGGCAGGGACCTAGTTACTGCAGTCTTGTATTTTCTGGTAGGGTTTTAATTTTTGTCTTCAAAGCACTGAGGAACAACTGCAGTGTTTTAATCAAGGGCTTGACCTAATCAGATTTGCATTTGGGAAGGATTTCTCTTGCTGCAGTGGGTGGATGGGACTGAGGAGGGCTGGACAGGAGCCAAGATGACCAGATGGAAGGTCACAGTTCAGAGGGAAGAGTCCCAATGAAGTAATGACAGAGGGCAAGGCAGGAAAGGGCTGGGCCCAAGGATGTTGACAGGTAGAAGCAGTGAAGTTTATTATCAACTGGATGGTAGGAAAGAACATGTCAACAACGCCTCCCAGTTGGCTGGGCGTGGTGGCTCACACCCAGCACTTTGGGAGGCTGAGGTGGGTGGATTACCTGAGCTCAGGAGTTCGAGACCAGCCTGGCCAACATGGTGAAAACCCGTGTCTACTAAAAAAATACAAAAATCAGCCAGGCATAGTGGCACACACCTGTAATCCCAGTTACTTGGGGAGGCTGAGGCAGGAGAATTGCTCGAACCTGGGAGGTGGAGGTTGCAGTGAGCCAAGGTTGTGCCACTGCACTGCACTCTAGCCTGGGAGACAGAGTGAGACTCTGTCTGAAAACAAAAAAGACAATGCCTCCCAAGTTTCTGGCTTAGCAAAATGAATAAATAACCTATTGGTGTTTTCTCATGTGACTTTTTTTGTTTTTAAGAAACAGAGTCTTACTCTGTCCCCCAGGCTGGAGTGCAGTAGTGGCATGATCATGGCTCACTGTAGCTTTTAACTCCTGGACTCAAGTGATCACCCTGTCTCAGCCTCCTGAGTAGCTGGGACTTACAGGCAACTACTACCACGCCCTGGCTTCTTGTAGGACTTCTGGAGAGGTATTTAAGTGGAATAATGTTAACTATAATTTTTTTTTTCCAGACGGAGTTTCGCTCTGTTGCCCAGGCTGGAGTGCAATGGCATGATCTTGGCTCACTGCAATCTCCGCCTCCCAGGTTCAACCGACTCTCCTGCCTCAGCCTTCCGAGTAGCTGGGATTACAGGCATGCGCCACCATACCCAGCTGATTTTTGTATTTTTGGTAGAGACAGGGTTTCACCGTGTTGGTCAGGCTGGTCTCGAACTCCTGACCTCAGATGATCCGCCCGCCTTGGCCTCCCAGAGTGCTGAGATTACAGGCTTGAGCCACTGCACCCAGCCAAGTATAATTTTTTAAAACAAATTTAAACGTACTACTTACCCATTGTCTTCAAGGAAAGGACAGAATCCCTTGGTTAATGTTCCCTCAACAAAGACAAAGTAATTATTACTCAGTCAAGGAATCTGGGGGTAATCTTTTTGGCTCTTGAAACTAAACATGCCCATAGGCTGTGAGCAGTGGCTCATGCCTGTAACGCCAGTACTTTGGGTGGCTGAGGCAGGCAGACTGCTCGAGCCCAGGAGTTCGAGGCCAGCCTGGGGAACATGGTGAAACCCTGTCTCTACAAAAAAATACAAAAGTTGGCTGGATGTGGTAGTGCTCCAGGCCGCATGACAGGTGCCTGTGGTCCCAGTTACTTGGGAGGCTGAGGTAGGAGGACTGCTTGAGCCCACGAGGTCTAGGCTGCAGTTGAGCTGAGATTATGTGCCACCTTAATAGACACAGCAAGACCCTGTCTCCAAAAAACAAACAATCGAATAAAAAATCCCAAACAAAATCATGGCCATAAAAAAGCCAGGGTAAAGAATTAGAAACCAAAAGAAAACCTCCAGCTATCTATTCATTCAACATTTACTGGACTCTAATTCTCTTTTCTTGAAGAAAGGAATATTTAATACACAAACAAACTATTAATAGCATTTGGGGTGCCCTGAGTGCCTACTATGTGCCAGGGCCAAGTAGGTTTATCATCTTTATTTTGCAGAAGTTAAAAAATGATGTAATCAGGTGGTATGAACATTAAAAAAATGTAATTGAGGTTACAACCAAGGTGTATTTGATTTCAAACCCAGATCTTTTTGACTATGCTAAATACAAGCAAATTCAAAAAGGGTGATTAGCCGGCCACAGTGGCTCACACAAGTAATCGTAATCGCAGCGCTTTGGAAGCCCCAGGGTGGATAGCTTTGAGGCCACGAATTCCAGACCAGCCTGGGCAACAAAATGAGGCCCACCCCCAATCTCAACAAAAAATTAAATTAAAAAAGTAAAAAAACCAAAAAGGGTATTAAGCAATTCACAGACACTGCACAGGATTTTTGGTACGTTTAGGGCATCTGCATGGTACTAGCTTTGTTCTGGGTTGCCGAGAACATTCACAGGTCATACACCAGTTTTCCTTTCTGGAGAGCTTCTGTCTGTGTATCTTTTTCTGGAGAATCTGTTTGACATCCACAACACACACTCCTCATTTATTGCCAGAAACGATGATGTTTTATGATTTACATTATGCGTGTAACACACGCACACACGCGCGCGTCTTCCTCTCTGGCCCTCGTTTACCGTAAGAGGAAGCAATTGCTTTTAGCATCAATAAAGGATTGCAGGATAAGTATTTGTTCTTCGTAATGGGCGACATGCACCAGCCCATAAGCCATCCGGAGGTTCAGGTTATCAACGAAAGTGCACACGCCTCCCACGCCCCGTTTCCGTGCAGTTCCAAATCTCAGGTGTTTCCAGCTGCAGCTTCCGTTGCCTTTAACTACATCCTGCCTTTTCCTTCAGACCTTCCCCCTCAAACCCTTCGAGACCGACAGGCACGGCCCAGGGGCGGGTGGCATGACCTTGGTTCATCCTCGGCCGCGGAGGCGCGGCGTGACCTTGGCCAAGTCCCGGCTTCCCCATCCGCTGACTGGCGAGGCTGGACCACTGGGTCTCCGCTCCGGCCGCTAGGCGTCCTGCGCGGGTACCCTATCTCCCCCGGCTTCTTCCGCGCGGCCCCCCCAATTATACGCCTACGCTGGCGGCGTAGCGGCCGCCTGGAGTCGCGCGGCCAGCTCCTTTCAGACGCTGGTTTCCGCCGCGCGGATTGGGAGGGCGCGATTCCCAAACGCG
>NW_012103142.1:1300489-1307693 GCF_000951045.1 Mandrillus leucophaeus | reverse complement strand
GGAGGGGGTGACCGGCTTGCGGCCGGAGCGCTTCGGTTCGGCCGCCTGTTACCGGGGAGAGCGGCCGCGGGAGAAGGCAGTGGGCTGGGAAGAGTGCGGCTTTCGGTTCAGGCCAACGGCTTTGATCCAGGAAGAGCCGCTCCGCACTTGTCAGCCAGGCACATGTGTGCGGAGGCTGGTGTGCACGAGGCGCGGGCCGGCCTTTGTGGCAGAGAAATAGTGCGCTTCATTGGCAGGTTTTGGGTTTGCCGAGGGATTAGGTGTCTGTGAGCCCAAAGCCGAGGGGTGGGGGTGGGGGTGTCTTCAGAAGATTTAGGGCGTTGTGCATAAGCCACAGCCAGCTGTTTATTTTACAGTGCGCTGGGTAGCCTTTATGGTGTAGTCTGAGAAGAAAGGACATTTGATACAATAATCTTTGTGTGCTGACAATGTTTCATATTAATTGGGAAGACCAAAAGCAGGATTTAATATTTTTGCTCTGACGTTCCTCCACTGCCTTGTGGGAAGAGCCTTAGAATTAAATTAGCTAGGAAAATAAAAATGTTTTAGAGTCAGTTTCTTTTTATAATAGATAGGGTACTTTAAACAAAAATCTCGGCTTCCCAAAGCCGTTTCTGTGGTGATGAAGGGAGTTCAGAGAAGCACATGTTTTGTAAATCCACAAAGAATAGCTGCTTTGGAAATTCATAAGATGCCTGTGGGAATGCATTTCTCTTGTGTGCATTGTGGTAAAATGGCAGTTAAACTGCAAACAGTGAAGGACAGTGAAATCCAATATGTTATACTCCAGCATTCAGCAGTGGGCTATGGTGGCAGGGCCGCAGTACAGTGCATGGTGTCGAAATGGGGAAAGGAACTTGACCCGTTAGTTATGAAAAGAAGTTGTGGCGAAAGAGACAGATGGATTGCCAGGAGTTGCTGTCCAGAGGTATTTAGGAGGAAGTGGGAATTTGAATTACTGCCTGAAGAAAATTAGTTAGTGAATTGTGCTGTTAAGGGATCCCATGTGTGCGCCCTTTCAGCAAAACAGAAAGAAAGGAGATTTGGAAACGTATGCTTTGTATCCTACTGTGTATTGTAAAAGTCCCCAAAACAGATGCATTGTAATAGCTAACCAGGGCCGTGCTGTAAATTATACACTGTTTTGGAATGCATATTTGAGTAAAATAAAATTATTCGTGGTGCTTACCGCTCCAGAGGCTTTATTCTCTTCATTATCATATCATGTTATGGGAAATCAGATGGGATCACAGGCTCTTAACTGAAGGGAAAGCTGATTAGCATAATAGCATGTCTTACTACACTAGTATGCCTAAATCTGTGAGCACCCCAATTATAAGTATAGTTTAGTTGCACAAATGATGCAAGACTATTTGTTTTGAAAAATCACACCAGGCCGGACGCGGTGGCTCACGCCTGTAATTCTAGCACTTTGGGAGGCCAAGGTGGTGAGGCCACGAGTTCGAGACCAACCTGGCCAACAGACCCCCATCTCTAAATTAAAAATAATAATAATAAATCATACTAGAAATGGAAAACGTCTTTTTGATCAGTTGAAAACTGTAGATCATAAGCAAACTAACAAAGGCATAATTTTCCATTTTCTGTTAAATGTTTTATTATGCACTGACATTAGGAACATTAATGTTGAAAGCTTACTTGTCTGTTTAGGCTACCTCACAGCATCTTACAAGTCAGACCAGGCATAAGACTTGCCTTCTAGGGCTTACTTTTTTTCTTTTTTTTTTTTTTTGAGACAGAGTCTTGCTATGTCGCCCAGGCTGGAGTGCAGTGGCCGGATCTCGGCTCACTGCAACCTCCGCCTCCCAGGTTCAGGCGATTCGAGGAGCTTACATTTTTATTTTTAAAAATTTATTTATTTATTTATTTTGAGACGAAGTCTTCCTCTTTCACCCAGGCTGGGGTGCAGTGGCTTGATCTCAGCTCACTGCAACCTCCACCTCCTGGGTTCAAACAGTTCTCCCTGCCTCAGCCTCCTGAGTAGCTGGGATTACAGGCGCCTGCCACAATGCTTGGCTAGTTTTTATATTGTATTTTTTATTTTTTAATTTTTTTGAGACGGAGTCTTGGCTCTGTCTCCCATGCTGGAGTGCAGTGGCACGATCTCAGCTCACTGCAAGCTCTGCCTCCTGGATTCACGCCATTCTCCTGCCTCAGCCTCCCGAGTAGCTGGGACTACAGGTGCCTACGACCACGCCCGGCTAATTTTTTGTATTTGTAGTAGAGACGGAATTTCACCGTGTTAGCCAGGATGGTCTCAATCTCCTGACCTTGTGATCCGCCCGCCTCAGCCTCCCAAAGTGCTGGGATTACAGGCATGAGCCACCGTGCCCGGCCTTTATTTATTTATTTTTTTGAGACAGGGTCTCACTGTGTCACGCAGGTTGGAGTGTAGTGGTGTGATCATGGTTCACTGCAACCTCAACCTCCTGTGCTCAAGCAATCCTCCCATCTCAGCCTCCCAAGTAGCTGGGACTACATGCACAAGCCACCATACCTGGTTGATTTTTAAATTTTATGTGGAGACAGGGTGTATTAGTCCATTTTCACACTGCTATAAAGAAATACCTGAGACTGAGTAATTTATAAAGAAAGAGGTTTAATTGACTCACAGTTATACATGGCTGGGGAAGCCTCAGGAAACTTACAATCATGGCGGAAGGCAAAGGGGAAGTAAGAACGTTCTTCACAAGGCAGCAGGAGAAAGAGAAGCGAAGGAGGAACTCCCAAACACTTATAAAACCATTGGATTTCGTGAGCACTCACTAGCATGAGAACTACATGGGGGAAACTCCCCATGATCCAGTTACTTCCCTCACTCAACACATGGGAGGGATTACAGGTCCTTCCCTCCACAGGTGGGGATTACAAATCGAGATGAGATTTGGGTGGGGACACGGAGCCATACCATATCACAGGTTCTCCCTTTGTTGCCCAGGCTATTGTCAAACTCCTGGGCTTAAGAGATCCTCCCATCTCAGCCTCCCAAAATGCTGGGATTATAGGCAAGAGCCACTTTGCCAGTCCAGGAGCTTAAAATTTTAAACTGTTAAAATGAAGTTTCTTTAATGCATTGAAACATTTAGTTTCCTTTATTGAATTTCTTTTTGAATGTTAGTTAATGAGCAGAGGAATCATGCAAAGCTTTCAATTACAGATGCAGTGGGTGTTACAGCTAGAGCCTGGGAAGAAAAAGAAAATGAGTGAAATACGTCCATTTTAGATTTCTTCAGTTCAACAAACGTGTATTAAAAACAACAAAAAGCATGTATTAAAGAGCCTACGATGGCGGCAGCACTGTGTCATGGGGAATCTAAAGATTAGCATCTCTTCCTGCGGACAGAGTTGAGTAGTTTTAGATGAGATTCCTTAATCGGGAGGGATTTTGGACCACAGAATAATCTCTAGGGTGCTTTTCAACTCTCAGATTATATAATTGTGTTGGAAGGAAAGTAATTTGTTAGTTCCAGGAGAACTTTTATGTTCTCAATAGATGTGCCAGAAGCATTAGCTGCCACACATTGTGGGAATGTAAAATTCAAACCGAATAGGGCATTCAACCCAATTAAAAAAAATTTTTAATGGGCACTGATGGCCTTAATCAAGATGGAATAGTTTACAGAATATTATTAGCATTAATACGATAGTAATATAAGTATATATAGGACCTTGATTTATAAATTTAAGCAATGTCAAGAAGCATACATGCAATGTGAAGAAAAAGAGATGAAAATACAGCCGTGTGTTGCTTAACATTGGTGATACATACTGAGAAATGCATCATTAGGTGATTTTGTTGTTGTGTGAACATCATAGAATGTACTTACACATACCTGGCTGGTATAGCCTACTGCACATGTAGGCTATACGGTATATAACCTGTTGGTCCTAAGCTGCAAAACTGTACAGCATGTGACTGTACTGAGTAAATAGGCAATTGTAATGCAGTAGTATTTGTGTTTCTAAACATATCTAAACAAGCAAAGTACAGGAAAAATACAGTACAAAAAATAAAAAATGGTTCACCTGACCAGGACACTTACTATGAATGGTGCTTGCGCGACTGGAAGTTGCTCTGGATGCGTCAGTGAGTGAGCGGTGAGTAAATGCGAAGGCTTAGGGCATTACTGTACACTACTGTAGACTTTAGAAACACTGTACAGCTTAGGTTGCACTAAATCAAAAAATTATTTTTTTCAAAAATTAACCTTAGCTTACTGTAATTTTTTTACTTTATAAATTTTTACATTTTTTAACATTCTGACTCTTTTGTAATATTAGCTTAAAACACATTGTACATCTGTATACAAATATTTTCTCTTTTTTTCCTGTCACACTAAAATCACTTTTTTTTTTTTTTTAAAAGAGTTGAGCTCTTGCTCTGTTGCCTAGGCAACAGCCCAGGCTGGTCTTGAACTCCTGGGCTCAAGTGATCCTTCCACCTCAGCCTCCCAACAGCTAGCTAGGACAACTGGTGTATGCCACCATGCCTGGCTAATGTTTTCTTCATTATATCCTTATTCTAGAAACTTTATTTAAAGATATTATTTATTATTTATTTGTTTTACTTTTTGTTCCTCTGCCTACCCATATTTTACTTTTTTTTTTTTTTTTTTTTTTGAGACGGAGTCTCGCTCTGTCACCCAGGCTGGAGTGCAGTGGCGTGATCTCAGCTCACTGCAAGCTTTGCCTCCCGGGTTCATGCCATTCTCCTGCCTCAGCCTCCTGAGTAGCTGGGACTACAGGCGCTCGCCACCATGCCCGGCTGATTTTTTGTATTTTTAGTAGAGATGGGATTTCACCGTGTTAGCTAGGATGGTCTCGATCTCCTGACCTCGTGATCCGCCCGCCTTGGCCTCCCAAAGTGCTGGGATTGCAGGCGTGAGCCACTGTGCCCGGCCCATATTTTGCTTTTTAAGCTTTTTCTTTGGTTGAAAACAAAGACACAAACACACATTAACCTAGGCCTACACAGGGTCAAGGATCGTCAGTATCACTGTCTTCCACCTCCGCATCTTATCCCACTGGGAGGTCTTCAGGAGAATAACAGGCATGAAACTGTCATCTCCTATGATAACAATCCTTTCTTCTGAGACTGCTTTACAATAAACTTTTTAAAAAAGTAAGTAAGTAGAGAGAATACACTCTAACATAATAAAAAGTACAGTATAGTAAATACATAAACCAGTAATACATTTACTATCAAGTATTATGTACTGCACGTGATTGTATGTGCTACATTTTTTTTGTTGTTGTTGTTTTGAGACAGGGTCTTACTCTGTTGCCCAGGCTGGAGTATAGTGGTGTGATCACGGCTCGCTGTAGCCTTGACCTTCTGGGCTCAAGTGATCCTCGCACCTCAGCCTCCCAAGTATCTGGGACTCCAGGCACGCACCACCATGCCTGGCTAATTTTCGTATTTTTTTGTAGAGATAGGGTTTTGGCATTTTACCCAGGCTGGTCTTGAGCTCCTGGACTAAGGCAGTCTGCCTCCTCAGCCTCCCTAAGTGCTGGGATTACAGGCATGAGCTACCGTGCTCAACTGTGCTAGACTTTTATGTGACCGGCAGCACAGTAGGTTTGATTGTGTACTCACCATAAACACATGAGTAGCACATTGTGCTATGACACCACAGCTACGATGGGATAGGAATTTCTCAGCTCCTTTATAATCTCTTGGGACTACTCTTGTATATGTAGTCTGTAGTTGACTGAAATGTTATATAGTACATGACTATATTAGAAGATAATATCTCATGAGTAGCCAAACCTATCATTCTAGGTTTTTTTTTTCCCCAGCTCCAGAAAACTTTATTTATAGACCAGCAATGAGAGGCTGAAATTCTGATCCAGGTTAGGATGTGTCAACATAGTAAGTTTATTGAACACTCATTGAGTGCCGAGTTCTGTGATACCGTTATGAAGGAGACAGACATGCAGGGAGCTTAGAGTCTAATGGGAGAGATGGAACAACATACAGACCCAACAGCGTGATGAAAATGGTTCCCTTTTCTCTTTCTGGCTTCTCTTCTTGTTGATAAACAAAATTTAACAGAAAAAAATCTCCCACTTAACAAGTTCTACTGATTGTTATTGATATGTTGATAACATCTTTAAATTGGGTATTTGTGGTAACTAACTTTTATTACAGTAGGTTGAACCTGATATACAGTTTCTTAACCAACCACTACTTTAACCAGCTTGGTACACTGAATGCTTGGCAGTTACTCAGCAGGCTTCTGGATCTGGTGTTCCCCAACCAGATGACCTCCCAGCTGCCAAATTGTGTGATTACAGTTAGTTACCTTTATTCCTGTATCTGCTTATGTTCATTGTACTTGTTATTGTAATTGTGCAACTTAACCAGCAAAATTTGAGTTCAGAAAAGAATAAGGCTGGGCATGGTGACTCATGCCTGTAATCCCAGCACTTTGGGAGACCAAGGTGGGCGGATCATGTGAGCCCAGGAATTTGAGACGAACCTAGGCAACATGGTGAAACCCCATGTTTACTGAATACATAAAACTAGCCAGGCACGGTGGTGTGTGCCTGTAGTCCCAGCTACATGGGAGGCTGAGGCACAAGAATTGCTTGAACCCGGGAGATGGAGGTTGCAAACAGCACGCCACTGCACTCCAGAGTGAGAGTCTGTCTCAAAAAAAAAAAAGAAAAAGAAAAAGAAAATAAATTACTGCTCACTTATATGGACAAATAAACTGGAGAAGATTGGAGAGGGGATCTTAAAAGTCTAGGACTCTGCTCATAGATTACTTCATGAATGTTTTTAGGTTTTTGTTCTTTATAGAAACTAGGACTGGGAAACATAGATCATTCATTATGGGTGTGGCATATGAAAGAAAGACAACTTACAATTCAGCAATAGACTCATACTCAAAACAAGATCTTGGCCCTACAAAGATTAGCAAATAAATACATGTTTATATGCATATAAAAGATTTATTTGTATAATCTTTTGTATAATGTATTTGTATATACATTTGTATAATGTATGTATATAATATGTATACATATATGTATTATATACATACATAATACGTATACATATACGTATTATATACATACATTATATGTATGTATATACTATATACATACACACTATAGGTGTGTGCCACCTTACCTTGCCTGTATATGTATATGTATATGTATTTTTTTTTTTTTTTTT
>NW_012103142.1:1293577-1300259 GCF_000951045.1 Mandrillus leucophaeus | reverse complement strand
GGCCTCCCAAAGTGCTGGGATTACAGGCGTGAGCCACTGCACCTGGCCATATTTTTTATTTTTTGTGGAGATGAGGTCTCATGTTGCCCAGACTGGTCTGGGACTCCTGGCTCAAGTGATCCTCCCTACTTGGCCTCTCAAAGTGTTGGGATTATAGGCATGAGCCATCACATCTGGCCTGTTTGATTATTTAATATTTTCATTTGCTTCCTTTTTGCAAATAATATATAATTAATATATGAAGTATGTACATATAAATGTATATTTATCTGCTAATCTTTGTTCTTAGGGCCAAGATCTTGTTTTGAGTTTTTTGTTTTTGTTTTTGTTTTTTGGAGGCAAGGTCTTGCTCTTTTGACCAGGCTGGAGTGCAGTAATGCGATCTCAGGTCACTGCAGCTTCCACCTCCCAGGCTCAAGTGATCCTCCCACCTTAGCCTCCCAAGTAGATGGAAGTACAAGTGCATGCCACCTTGCCCAGCTAATTTGTGTGTATGTGGTGACAGGGTCTCACTCTGTTACTCAGGCTGGTTTTGAACTCCTGAGCTCAAACGATCTTCCCACCTCAGCCTCCCAAAGTGCTAGGATTACATGCGTGTGCCACCGCGCTCAGCCTACATTTATATTTTTTAATCAACAGTATCCTTTCCTTGAACTTTAGCATAAACTGTATAGAAGACTAACTTCTTGAGTAAGATTTTATTATCCTAAATTGGGTAATATGATATTCATCTGTCATATTGTTCAACTTTGGCCCTCCTAAAGTACTTCCAATAAGATTATCCTTCTTCCCCCAGTCTTTCCTTTTTTAGAGCCTCTGTGAGGAGAAGTGAGAGACAGGGGTGGGCTTGTTTGTACTCTCAGAAAGGCCAGATGATACAGAACATACAACAAATGACATCACAGTGCCTAGGAAAGTTAAAGCTGCTCCTAACGGGTCTGTTTTTACCCAGGGAGAAAAATGAATACTAATAGGATTGTGTGAGTTAGATTTCCCTGTGCCTTAAAGCTGTTTTAATAAAGAAAGGATGAAGCTGTTCCTAAGGTGTTAGGTTTGTTTGTTGTACTTTTCCACTAGAAGCCCTATGTCTCTTGGCAAACAGGGAGCTGCTTCACATTTTCTCAGATCCTTCAGCTCACCAGGTTGGAATGGAGAGATGATTGACATTGGAGCTCCTCAGTGGGCGGAAACTGGTGGCCTGTTTGTCTGTAAAATGCCCCAGAGGAGCAGGTGAACCGACAGCAGGCTCTAGAGAAGGGAGTAAGACCCAAGGAGCAATCCCAGAGGCAATAACCATGACAAAGGGCTTCCTGTAGATCCCAAGGTGGTCAGGGAGTCCTTTTGTAACACATCTTGGTCGCTGTTCAATATTACATTGCTCTAAGATCATGATGGGTTCATTGATCCAGTCATGACTGGACATTTCTACTCCTCATTTCTCAAAATCTTTCCTGGAAGCTTTTTTCCCCTGCTTCCCCTTCTGTTTGCCTAATACCAGTTAGTCATTTCTTCCATTACATTATTTTTTGCCTCCTTCCCAAGGTGTGAATTCTGGTCTAAAATCATACTGCAGTCTCCATTCTTTTAACTCCTTGCCCCAATCCTACTTCTTTGCTTCTGCTTTAATTCTCATTTCTCAATAAAAATAGTGCTGCACATCTACTGTGTGCTGTGTGAAGCAATCTATATCTTTCTTCATAGCCTAGTACAGAAAGGAAGGGCCCTTTTTCAGGAATACGATTGTTTATTCATTTCTTTCTTTTTTTTTTTTTTTTTTGAGACGGAGTCTCGGTCTGCCACCCAGGCTGGAGTGCAGTGGCCAGATCTCAGCTCACTGCAAGCTCCGCCTCCTGGGTTTACGCCATTGGACTACAGGTGCCCGCCGCGTCGCCTGGCTAGTTTTGTGTATTTTCTTAGTAGAGACAGGGTTTCACCGTGTTAGCCAGGATGGTCTCGATCTCCTGACCTCGTGATCCGCCCGTCTTGGCCTCCCAAAGTGCCGGGATTACAGGCTTGAGCCACTGCACCCAGCCCACTGTTTATTCATTTCTTCAGCACACATTTTCGGAGTGTCTGTGTAAGACCGTGGGAATACATGGATAAATAAGACTGTTCAGCATTTTGGGAGGCCTATGTGGGAGGGTCGCTTGAGCTGGGGATGTCTAGGATGCAGTGAGCTGTGTTTTTATCGTTGCACTCCAGCCTGGCAACAGCGAGAGAGACCCTGGCTCCAAAAAGAAAAAATAAAATAAAATAAAATAATGAAATGATTCCTTAAATAGGCTTTCTTTGTATACAATTAGTTAATCTCTTTGTTCATAAAACAGTAAAGTCCTTTTAAAGAACTGCTTAGAAAATCTTTTCTTTGACTTGGTTTTTTAACATATTTTTGATGTGTTTTATAAGAGCAGCTTAGCAATGTTGAATAAAAATGGATATGAACTCAGACATAGTGCTTATACTTTTCTTAAAAGGAAGAAGGATTGTGATTTTTCTTTTTTTGGAAATGGAGTCTAGCCCCGTCGTCCAGGCTGGAGTGCAGTGGCACAATCTCGGCTCACTGCAACCTCCGTCTCCCAGGTTCAAACGATTCTCCTGCCTCAGCCTCCCGCGTAGCTGGGATTACAGTCGCCTACCACCACACCCGGCTGATTTTTGCATTTTTAGTAGAGATGTGGGTTTCACCATCTTGGTCAGGCTGATCTCAAACTCCTGACCTCGTGATCCACCCTCCTCGGCCTCCCAAAGTGCTGGGATTACAGGCGTGGACCACCGCCCCGGGCTTTCGTTTTTTTTTTTTTTTGAGACAGGGGTGTTGCTCTGTCATCCAGGCTGGAGTGCTGTGATGCAATCATGGCTCACTGCAGCCTTGACCTCCTGAGCTTAAGCGATCCTCCTTCCTCAGCCTCCTGTGTAGCTAAGATTACAGGCATGCACAACCATGCCTGGCTAATTCAGTTTTAATAGAGACAGGGTCTTGCTGTGTTCCTCAGACTGGTCTCAAACTCCTGGGCTCAAGCAGCAGCCCTCCTGCCTTGACATTCCAAAGTGCTGGGATTACAGGTGTGAGCCACTATACCTAACCATGATTTTTCTTTGAATATTTAGGAATCCTAATAAAATACACATTAAGGGAAGTTACAAAACAAACAAAACAAGAGAAATCACATTGTGCTTATTATACTTGGAAATTTGTTTGTGTTTTGAGACAGGGTCTGGGTCCACCACCCAGACTGGAGTGTAGTGGCATGATCATAGCTCACTGCAGCCCCAACTCTCCGGGCACAAGTGATCCTCTCACCTCAGCCTCCTGAGTAGCTGGGACTATAGGCATGTGCTGCCACACCCTCCTAATATATATTTTTTATTTTTTGTAGAGGTGAGGTTTTGTTATGTTGCCCAGACTGGTCTGGAACTCCTGGCTCAAGTGATCCTCCCTCCTTGCCTTCCCGAAATGTTGGTATTGCATGCACGAACCACCACATCTGGCCTGTTTGATTATTTAATTTTTTTTTTCTTTTTTTTTAGAGACAGAGTCTCAGTCTGTCACCCAGGCTGGAGTGCAGTGGCGCCATCTCGGCTCACTGCAAGCTCCACCTCCCGGGTTCCCGCCATTTTCCTGCCTCAGCCTCCTGAGTACCTGGGACTACAGGCGCCCGCCACCACGCCTGGCTAATTTTTTGGTATTTTTTAGTAGAGACGGAGTTTCACCATGTTAGCCAGGCTGGTCTCGATCTCCTGACCTCGTGATCTGCCCGCCTTGGCCTCCCAAAGTGCTGGGATTACAGGTGTGAGCCACCGCGCCTGGCTTTTTTTGATTGATTGTTTGTTTGAGATGGAGTCTCACTCTGTCGCCCAGGCTGGAGTGCAGTGGCGCCATCTCGGCTCACTGCAAGCTCTGCCTCCTGGGTTCCCGCCATTCTCCTGCCTCAGCCTCCTGAGTAGCTGGGACTATAGGCGCCTGCCACCATGCCCAGCTAATTTTTTGTATTTTTTAGTAGAGACGGAGTTTCACCGTGTTAGCCAGGATGGTCTCCATCTCCTGACCTCATGATCCGCACACCTCGACCTCACAAAGTGCTGGGATTACAGATGTGAGCCACCGTGCCTGGCTTTTTTTGTTTGTTTGTTTGAGATGGAGTCTCACTCTGTTGCCCAGGCTGGAGTGCAGTGGTGCGATCTCGGCTCACTGCAACCCCCATCTCCCAGATTCAAGTGATTTTCCTGCCTCAGCCTCCCGAGTAGCTGGGGTTATAGGCGCCCACCAGCAAGCCCGGCTAATTTTTGTATTTTTAGTAGAGTTGGGGTTTCACCATGTTGGCCAGGCTGGTCTTGAACTCTTGACCTCATTATCCTCCTGCCTCGGCCTCCCAAAGTGCTGGGATTATAGGCGTGAGCCACCGTGTCCGGCCTATTATTTAGTACTTTTATTTGCTTCCTGTTTGCAGAAATGATTTGATTGCTAGACTTATATTCAGCCCTCATTAACCAAATGTGCTGAGCCCTGACTCAGAGCTTTCACACCTATGACTGTGGTATTGATTTCTTCCTAAGAAGCTTTGCAGTTTGGGTAGTTTGCCTTTAATAATAGTAAGACAAAACTTTTAGATTTTATTGCCAATATAAGTGAGGAAAACAATCCAGAGAGTTCTTGTATATGATAATTGTATTTCTGTGGGGTTTTTTTGTAGGTTCAATAACTATTTTATGAGGAGCTAGCTGGGCACGATCATCCTTCTGCCAGGGTGTGTGGGTCATTTTTTTTTTCAAAAGGGAATTATTATTTTTTGTTACAAAAGTAATTGTATTGTGATATCTATAAAGAATACTTCAAACTGAGGAGTTTTTAAATGTGTAGAATACAGAATCTGAGCTTCAGTCTACTGGCAAGATGGAATTTAGGCCGGGTGCAGTGGCTCACACCTGCAATCTTAGCACTTTGGGAAGTGGAGGGGAAGGATCACTTGAGCTCAAGAGTTTGCGACAAGGCTGAGCAATGTAGTGGGACCCTGTCTCTATAAAAAAAATTAAAAATTAGCCTGGTGTGGTGGTATGCGCCAAAGATTATATAGCTACTTGGGAGGCTAAGGTGGGAGGATCACTTGAGCCTGGGAGGTCAAGGCTGCAGTAAGTCATGGTTGTGCCATTGCACTTCAGCCTGGGTGACAGAGTAAGACGCTGTCTCAAAAGAAAAACAAGATGCAGTTTGGAGTGTAAAATAGAGAAGTGTGGAGAGTTTATAGGAGGTGTTTATAGGAATTGGAGAAGCCTGTGAAGAAAGATGGGCTAGAGTGTCAGGGATGACTTTATGGAGCAGGCTAGACTTGAACAGCTTGGTCAAGTATGGGTAGTTGAAGAATATCCTAGGTGAAGGACACTGGGCCAGCTAGACCACGGAAAGTCAGAGGCCCAGCTATGCTGCCTTTGGAAGCCTGTTTGTATCAACGTATTGTGGATAAAGAAAGCTCTTATGTCCTGCCTGTCCCCCTAATCTGTGCTGGGAGAAAGAGAGAAAGTAAGAGGGCCCAATCCAGTGTCTGAGAGAGTGATGACCCTTTTTCTCATCCCCAAGGACATGAAAACAAAGATCTCAACAGAGAATTCTATCCATTTTGAACCCTGTAACTAACAGTGAAATCAACCAGGAAAATCCGTGATTTCGGTTTCACCTACTTTTCATTTCATGGTATGAATACTATATACCACTAAAAATTAGTACTTTAACTGGCTGCAGTGGATCTTGCCTATAATCTCACCTACTCGGGAGGCTGAGGCAGGAGGATTACTTGAGACTAGGAGTTTGAGGCTGCAGTGAGCATTGATCTTGCCACTATTCTCCAACCTGGGTGACAGAGCAAGATCCTTTCTCTTTAAAAAAAAAAAAAAAGAAAGAAAACAAAAATAGGGCTGAGCACGGTGGCTCACGCCTGTAATCCCAGCACTTTGGGAGGCCAAGGCGAGTGTATCACCTGAGGTCAGAAGTTCAAGACCAGCTTAGTCAACATAGTGAAACCCTGTCTCTACTAAATATACAAAAATTAGCCGGGCATGGTGGTGGGTGCCTGTAATCCCAGCCATGGAGGCTGAGGGAGTAGAATCGCATGGACCTGGGAGGCAGAAGTTACAGTGAGCCGAGATCGTGCCACTGTACTCCAGCCTGGGCAACAAGAGCGAAACTTTGTCTCAAAAATAATAATAATAATAATAATAAATAAATAGATAAAAATTAGTACTTTACTGCATAAAAGAAAATTGATTTAATATGTATTTACTTTTTTTTTTTTTTTTTTTTTGAGATGGAGCTTCACTCTTATTGCCCAGGCTGGAGTGTAATGGCTCAATCTCAGCTCGTTGCAACCTCTGCCTCCCAGGTTCAAGGGATTTTCCTGCCTCCACCTCCTAAGTAGCTGGGATCACAGGTGCGTGCCACCACATCTGGTTAATTTTTGTAGTTTTAGTAGAGATGGGTTTCACCATGTTGGCCAGGGGATCTCAAACTCCTGACCTCAAGGGATCTGCCCACCTTGGCCCCCCAAAGTGCTGGGATTACAGGCATGAACCACCGCGCCTGGCATAAATTTTAAAATATAATCTCAGCACTTTGGGAGGCCGAGGCGGGCGGATCACGAGGTCAGGAGATCGAGACCATCCTGGCTAACATGGTGAAACCCTGTCTCTACTA
>NW_012103142.1:1287355-1293372 GCF_000951045.1 Mandrillus leucophaeus | reverse complement strand
AAAAAAAAAAAAAAAAATATATATATATAATCTCTGTGCCAGGTGCAGTGTCTCAAGCCTGTAATCCCAGCACCCTGGGAGGACAAGGTGGGATGATCGCTTGAGGCCAGGAGTTCGAGACCACTCTGGGTAACATAGCAAGACCCTGTCTCTACAAAAAAACTTCTGTGGATTACCTTTAATTTTTTTTTTTTTTTCTTTTTTTGAGATGGAGTCTCTCTGTCGCCCAGGCTGGAGTGCAGTGGTGTGATCTTGGCTCACTGCAACCTCTGCCTCCCAGATTCAAGCGATTCTCCTGCTTCAGCCTCCTGAGTAGCTGGGATTACAGGCAGCTGCCACCATGCCCAACTAATTTTTATATTTTTAGTAGAGATGGGGTTTCGCCCTATAGTCCTTGCCACTGCAATATTCTAAGCATTTGATATTTTTTCCAATAAATTATTTTTGGCTTCAGACAGCCAGGCTTCGTTTCTTTTGCTTGCAACCAAGAACTTTGTCTAATATATCACTTCAGTAGTTTTTAAGGTAGACTCCTCAACTAATCCAGTGCACCAGAAGAAACGTATACATGTTGAGTCAGAAATTTTTTTGTGTGTGGAAGAGCTTTTCATTTTATTTATGAAGCAAACTTTAACATTTTTCCTTTTCTTTCCCCCCGAGTCAGGATCTTGCTCTGTCTCCCAGGCTGGAGTACAGTGATGTGATCGTGGCTCCCTGCAGCCTCATCCTCTTGGGCACAAGCAGTTCTCCCACCTCAGCTTCCCAGGTAGCTGAGACTACAGGTGTGTGCCACTTCATCTGGCTTTTTTTGTGTGTGTGTGAGAGAGATGAGATCTTGCTGTGTTGCCCAGGCTGGTCTCAAACTTCTGGGATCAAGCAGTCCTCCTGCCTAGACCTCCCAAAGTGCTGGGTTTACAGGTGTGAGCCGTTGCACCTGGCCATTTTTCCGCTTTTTGTGGTAAAAATTTCTTCATGCTGAAGTTTGTAAAATTTATTTTAAATGGCAAAAAAGTAATTCAGTCAAATTAGAGCAAATCAGAGCACTATAACTAACAGTAACCTGAACGCCAGTGTTTTTATAAAATGCTTATCAGCATAGTCATGCTCTCGCCACACTTTTTTTTTTTTTTGAGACAGAGTCTCGCTCTGTCACCCAGGCTGCAGTGCAGTGGTGTGATCTTGGCTCACTGCCACCTCCGCCTCCCAGGGTCAAGCAATTCTCATGCCTCAGCCTCCCAAGTAGCTGGGGTTCAGGGGTGCACCACCACACTTGGCTAATTTTTGTATTTTCAGCAGCAGCGGTGTTTTACCACATTTGCCAGGCTGATCTCAAACTCCTGGCCTCAAATGACCTGTCCGTCCCAGCTTCTCAAAGTGCTGGGATTACAGGCATGAGCCAACGTGCCCTGCCCTCTCCACGCTTTTTAAATTCTCTTTTTAGAATTATCCTAAATAGTATTTGAGAATGTGTGAATTCTTAATGTTTTAAATGTTGGGGGTATCAAGAACCAGATTTTTTTAAATGAATTTTTGAAATCCAAGTTTATGAAAACTGTATGATGCTTCTTAAAATTGTAGTCTCCAAGTACTGTCTTGGTTAACAAGAATTTATTGAGTCTTCACTTTTTGCAAAACATTATTCTTGATGCAGTGATGGTTTTAAAACTGTGGACATGTCCACTGCTCTCCAGGAAGAATGCTTTTCTAAATTGATGAATTAATTAAATTACCATCAGGCATTTCAGTACAGTTGAACAAGTGGCCGCACTATGTGCCTTGGTGTGCCTTGGGTGGGATCAGATAGAAAAATTAAAGAGGTGGGACATAAAGTACATGGAGCAGTTAGAAAAAATGTAGGAAAGTCTGTGCTTCCGGAGTGCTTCATTTTGGATGCAGAATACAGAAATAGTCAATCTTGGGCTATAAGAAGTTGATAGGACTTAGGTACAAAGGGGAAAGAGTATGTTAGGAGAAGGGGACCCAGCATGACTGAGGGTGGGAATGAGTTTGTTGCATGCCAGAGACTCTGAGCATATGAACCTGGGTCTGGGATAGTGGTGTGGCAGGGTATCTATGGGGAGTGATAGAGGATGTCAACTGGCAGGGAGCTAAGGGTATAGAGTCTTGATTTGAGATAATGAGGAGTTTGGGTTTGATCCCACAGTGGGGAACCACAGTTGTCCTTCGAAGGGTTGTGGAAAGGTTTGTGTGAGAGTGGAATGCAGGGTGAACTTAATGGGGGCTACCAGCGGGAATGGTTGGGAGAATGATGTTCTCTTCTGGAAGTGAGAGCCATGGTAGCAGGAGAATGGAATGAAGTAGTGAGTTAAATGACAATGCAATCAAAGGGTGGACAGGTTTGGTAACAGATGATATGTTAAAGATAAAGGAGGCCATGCATGGTGGCTCATGCCTGTAATCCCAACATTTTGGGAGGCGGAAGCAGGAGAATCACTTGAGGCCAGGAGTTCAAGACCAGCCTGAGTAACATAGGGATATCCCGTCTCTACAACAATAAAAAAAATTACCTGGGCATGGTAGTGCATGCGTGTAGTCCCAGTTACTCTAGAGGCTGAGGTGGGAGGATCAGGCTGCAGTAAGTGCCATTGCACTTGAGCCTGGGAGGTCAAGTGGCATGATAGTGCCACTACACTCCAGCCTGGGTGACAGAGTGAGACGCTGTCTCACAAAAAAGAAAAGAAAAAAAAAAAAGATGAAGGAGCTTATGGTTGAAGATGACTTTTAAATTTTGATCCTGGGTGACAGGAAAAATGGAAATTTAGAAGAGGTTGGTTTCATAGAGAAGATGGAACTTTGGTTTTGTCATATCGAATTTGAGGTGGTGAACTGAATTCAACTGATGATAGTTGGAGATGTGGGACTAGAAGGGGAGTAAGAAGTTAGGACTATAGATACAGTGTGGAGTGTCAGGGACCTTGGAGAGGGAGAATAGAAAGTTAGCACGAGAGAAAGTATGCAGAAAGCAAAGACCCTGAGCTTTGGGCATCATCATAGTCAAAGAGGCACTATCATAAAAGCAGAGGTGGAAGAACATTTCACAAAGATGTGATGGGTGATAGGTCACACCTAGAGCTGTCAAGTATAATGAAGATGAGATGTAGCAACAGATTTAACGATGACTTTATAAAACTGTTAGAAGGATGGTAAGATGGACATGTGGATTTGGGTTGATTAAATCAGGCTTTAGGAAAGAAGCACATTTTCTTCTGAGATTGGAAGGTGGATAAATGAAAAAATCCAAGAGCCTGAATTACATTGACATGAATTCGAGAAAACTCCTTCCAGATGGATCTATTTTGAGAAGGAAAGAAGTTCACCATATTTGCTCTTCCAGTCAATATACTGATCTGGTGATTTGAGAGGCAAGAAAAAGTCTAGCAGAGTTACTGTGGTGTGGTCAGGATTGAAGTGATAGTTTTATAAGGGGGTACATTTGGAGGCTGAATGGTATTTATCCTTACAAACAATTGTGGGCCTTCTGTGTACAAAGCAGCATGTAGACTCCACGGAGGATAAACTATGAGCAGGAGAGACTATTTTAGAACTCTGGTAACTTTTTTTTTTTTTTTAAATTAATTTTTTTTGAGACAGAGTTTTACTCTGTTGCCCAGGCTGGAGTGCAGTGGCACGATCTCAGCTCACTGCAGTCTCCGCCTCCTGAGTTCAAGCAATTCTCCTGCCTCAGCCTCCCAAGTAGCTCGGATTACAGACGTGCACCATCATGCCTGGCTAATTATTGTATTTTTTAGTAGAGATGGGGTTTCACCGTGTTGGTCAGGCTGGTCTCGAACTCCTGACCTCGGGTGATCCCCTGCCTCAGCCAAAGTGCTGGGATTACAGGCGTGAGCCACTGTGCCCGGCCGAACTCTGGTAACTTATAACCTAGTGGGCTCAAAAGGAGATGGAATTTATATTGTTTAAGTTTTGTATATTTCCTTATCCCTTTGCATGTAGACACTGGAGAGGGGGAAGAGAACTGTAGAGATGTTCCTAGATTGGGGACTGATTCAAGAGCATGGTATAAGGTCAGAGGAATCAGAAAGTAGACTGAGAGTCAGTTGTTTTATTTGTAAAGTGGGAATAAATAATACCTAATTCATGAAGTTGTTGTGAGACTTGAATGGGGAAAGTGCCTCTCAGATAACGTAGTTGGTACTGTAACAAAGGCCGGAACCACAGAAGGAATCGCACTGGCCAAGAAATGATGATGATACACTGAAATGACTGCTGTAAAAGAACCGTCTCCGAATGCTTTAGGAATGGAAGAGTAGACAAACGCTGTGAGAAGTCAGACATAGTGGAAAAGGACTAGATCTGAGTGTTGAAGGATGACTGTAAATTTGCTGCTACTCCAATACAGATTGTGCAGGCATTAAAAAAAAATCAGATGCTGATCATAACAGCGTCACAAAGACAGACTGATATGTGATCTAAAAAATATAAGAACTGAGAAAGAAAGGAAAGATTCGGTGCAGTAAGTGGTGCTCTGAATTTACAGTGAAAGAGCTTTTATGGAAAGAGAGGAAGACCTGAAGCTATAGAATCTTTACATTTGTAAACCTGGAAGTAAACATAGACATGATCTATCCAGCCACCTCAGTGAAATAAGGGAACTGAAACCACAAGAGTGTTGAAATCTGTCTACTGTGATACTTCTGGTAAAATAATAACAAAGATAAAACAATACAAAGATAACACAGTTTTCTTCTGACAGATCCACAAAAGGAGTTAAACAGGTAGAATGCAATAATTTTTTTTGTTTGTTTGTTTGAGAGGGAGCCTTGCTCTGTCACCCAGGCTGGAGTGCAGTGGCGTGATCGCGGCTTGCTGCAACCTCTGCCTCCCGGGTTCAAGTGATTTTCCTGCCTCAGCCTCCCGAGTAGCTGGGACTACAGGTGCATGCCACCACACCCGGCTAATTTTTTGTATTTTTTAAAGTAGAGACGGGGTTTCACCGTGTTGGCCAGGCTGGTCTCGAACTCCTGACCTCAGGTGATCTGCCTGCCTTGGCCTCTCAAAGTGCTGGGATTACAGGCATAAGCCACTGCGCCCAGCCAAATAAAAATATATTTCTAAAGCAGACTCCGAGTACCAGTATTTAAAAGAACAAAGGCAGGTGGAATGAAAGGCTGTACCACAATTATAGAAGTGTAATCTATACCAACTTCAGCAGCATCTATTGCTGTTGTCACTGTTAGCTGAAGCTGATCACGAATCCTAGCACCAGTGCATGTGTGTTGTAGGAAGAAGCTGAATTTGTCAGAAACGTGGATATTTTTGGCAAATTTTGAATGCCATAAAATACTTTTTAAGGCAGTTTTAGTAGTCTTCCTTTCGTTATAAAGATGTTCCACATTCACCATAGCAAATTTGGAAAATACCCTCTTTTTAGCCCATTAGGTTATAAGTTACCAGAGTTCTCTCCTGCTCATAGTTTATCCTCTGTGCTGCCTACATGGTGCTCCATACACAGTAGGCCCACAGTTATTTATGAAGATAAATATCATGCAGCCTCTAGTTTCCTCCAAAACGTATGAAGGAAATTATTCTCTTTAATCATTCTGGCTTTAAATTTTATAACATTGTGTTTAATTTATATACAATTCCTCCCCCCCAACCCATGGGACATTTCTTTGTTGCCCAGGGTGGCCTCGAACTCCTGAGTTCAAGTAATCCTCCCACCTCAGCCTCCTGAGTAGCTTGGGCTACAGGTTTAGATTATATACAGTTTTTTTTTTTTTTTTGAGACGGAGTCTCGCGCTGTCGCCCAGGCTGGAGTACAGTGGCTGGATCTCAGCTCACTGCAAGCTCCGCCTCCTGGGTTTGTGCCATTCTCCTGCCTCAGCCTCCCGAGTAGCTGGGACTACAGGCGCCTGCCACCTCGCCCAGCTAGTTTTTTATATTTTTTAGTAGAGATGGGGTTTCACTGTGTTAGCCAGGATGGTCTCGATCTCCTGACCTCGTGATCCGCCCATCTCGGCCTCCCAAAGTGCTGG
>NW_012103142.1:1267740-1286105 GCF_000951045.1 Mandrillus leucophaeus | reverse complement strand
GACAGACTGGATTAAGAAAATGTGGCACGTATACACCATGGAATACTATGCAGCCATAAAAAAGGATGAGTTCATGTCCTTTGTAGGGACATGGATGAAGCTGGAAACCATCATTCTGAGCAAACTATCGCAAGGACAGAAAACCAAACTGCATGTTCTAACTCATAGGTGGGAATTGAACTATGAGAACACTTGGACCCAGGGTGGGGAACATCACATACCGGGGCCTGTCGTGGGGTGAGGGGAGGGGGGAGGGATAGCATTAGGAGATACACCTAATGTAAATGACAAGTTAATGGATGCAGCACACCAGTATGGCATATGTATACATATGTAGCAAACCTGCACGTTGTGTACATGTGCCCTAGAACTTAAAGTATAATACAAAAAAAAAAGTGACACTTAGCCAACTGTCTTAAAGAATTATAATTCTCCTCTTACCAGTCTTATTTCCCCAGTGCTCAATAAGAATTAGTGTGATTCTCTATTCTTCTAATCAGTGAACCACATAAACAGACTGACATCTCTGATGGTTTCAGAAAGGATCTCGTATAGATTTATTTGCAGTAAGGAATCAATAACAATTTAGTAGTGATTGTACTTTCCTGTTTCCCATGTTGCATATGCATCTGCTGAGTATGAGACTTGCTATCTTCAAAGCATTTTTTCTTTTTTTTTGTTTTTTTTGAGACGGAGTTTTGCTGTGTCGCCAGGCTGGAGTGCAGTGGTGCAGTCTCAGCTCACTGCAACCTCCACATCCCGGGTTCAAGCGATTCTCCTGCCTCAGCCTCCCGAGCAGTTGGGACTACCGCCATGCCACCACGCCCAGCTAATTTTTGCATTTTTAGTAGAGACGGATTTCACCATGTTGGCCAGAATGGTTTCAATCTCTTGACCTCATGACCCACCTGCCTCGGCCTCCCAAAGTGCTGAGATTACAGGCCTGAGCTACCGCACCTGGCCCAGAGCATTTTCAGTAGCCATAAAGTTGCTCTTTAAAGACACAGCAAAGTGGTATTAGACTCTGTTTTTCCTTTTTTTGAGACAGAGTCTTGCTGTGTTGCTCAGGCTGGAGTGCAGTGGCGCGATCTCGGTTCACTGCAACCTCTGTCTCCTGGGTTCCAGCAATTCTCCTGCCTTAGCCTCCTGAGTAGCTGGGATTACAGGCATGTGCCACCACGCCTGGCTAATTTTTGTATTTTTAGTAGAGACGGGTTTCACCATGTTGGTCATGCTGGTCTTGAACTCCTGACCTCAGGTGATCCACCTGCCTTGGCCTCTCAAAGTGGTGGGATTACAGGTGTGAGCCACCGTGCCCGGCCAGTATTAGACATTTTTAATGCATTTTTTTCTTTGTTGGTGATTGTCATTAACAGTACAACACCTGTAACAAAAACTGTGTTTATGTTTTAGCCAAAGAAAACACGTGAGAATTCACCCAGAGGTGCTGGACTTCACTGGCTTGATGGTCAGCTTAGTCTAAAATTAACACCATTGTTCAACTTGTCAAGTCCTGTCCAGGGAAGGAAGTTGGACATTGGTTTCCCATATTTGGCTCAACCAGTGTGTGACAGACACTGTTGTTTGGCTGACCCCACATCCTGAACCCTCTTTTCGCTAAATACTCATTTCCCAATTTTCTGTGCAATTAGGAGTGGCTGTCTGACCCAGAAGCAGAAGTTTGCTGAAGAACAGATGTGACTGGCACTATTACTTCTGTCATCTGCCTTGAACGTTGAAGTTGTATGTGGAGTTGTAGCAGCCACTTTGAGGCCATGAGGAGGAATGGGAGAGTGCAAAGATAGAGGGTCTGGGCCTTGATGGCATCAAGTGGTCAGACCAGCTCCAGTAGCAGTCTTCCTCAGATTTCTGTTAGTGAGAAAAGTTAAGTTCCTATTTATTTTAGCCAGCATTATGCAGGTTTAGATTCATAAAGCATAGTGGATATGACTTGCAGAATGGTGCCAAGAAGGCAGCAGAAACCATTAGGGCAGGTGCAAATGGTCATAAATGTTCTATGGATAATCTGTTTGGATTTTGAATAATAACTTGCCATATTCTTAAAAATAAATCAAGAAAAATGTAGCGTTTTCTAAATATTATGTTTCGGGGCTTTATTCAAATGTAACTTTAAAAAAATTTGTTTTCAGCCAGGCGTGGTGGCTCATGCCTGTAATCCCAGCACTTTGTGAGGTCGAGGTGTGCGGATCACGAGGTCAGGAGATCGAGACCATCCTGACTAACACAGTGAATCCCCGTCTCTACTAAAAATACAAAAAATTAGCCGGGCATGGTGGCGGGCGCCTGTAGTCCCAGCTACTCGGGAGGCTGAGGCAGGAGAATGGCGCAAACCCGGGAGGCGGAGCTTGCAGTGAGCCGAGATCGTGCCATCGTACCACTGCACGCCAGTCTGGGCCACAGAGTGAGACTCTTATCTCAAAAAAAAAAAAAAAAATTTATTTTCAGGTAATAGACATTATAAACTGCCTCTAGGAAACCTCAGTTTTGTCTCCAAGATTATGAATATTATGTATCTTTCACGAGTGGCATGTGTTAGTCATACTAGGAAGAGGTCAGGATTAGTGTCTCTGGGTCCTTGGGAGTTTCTACCAGCCAGTTGCCTAATACTGCCAAGTTTCCTGAGAAGACCCTCCAGGCACCTGCTCTGTTTGTGGCTTGTTCAGTTAAAATAAGTTGTAATATTCAGTAGAATTTTAAAAAATCTTTTCATTGTACTGAGGTGACGTGGTAAATGACTTTAGATCAATATGTTGATTTTTCTTAGACAAAGACTTCCCTGTCTTTGATGCTGCCCTCTTAAGCCACACATTGTCACATCATGGTCTTTAATTTCCTTCCAGCACCTATCACTGTTTGACATTATCTTACCTGTTTACAAGACCCCGTCCTTAACTGTGACTTCATCAGAGCAGCTGTCTCCTATGTCTTGCTTACCATTGTAGCCCCATCGCCTAGACAGAAGTCTGACACACATGTCTTAATGTTTGGAATTTTTGCCTTTCAACTGTAAGAAAACTACTGGTTTATTTCATATTTTTAGATTAATTTTATTTCTGAATGATAAGAGAGATTTCAGGATGCTTTTTTTTTGCAGGTATCCTTTTGTAAATAATGTTGTAGCTATGAGTAACTTAACCCCCAGTAAATAAAAAGTCAAGACAGAGATAGTCTTCATTATATATTTTTCTTTTATGTAGTCATTTTGGTGAGTTGAATTTAACTCACAGATCTGGTAGAAACCATTTCGAAAGAAATTTGCAGAATTGTATTTATGTTCCTTGTTAACATATATTTCTATACAAGTTTTCCTTCTATATCTTGTGTTCAACCAGTGGTCTATTACAGGTACCCAATAAACAGTATAGAACTAAATCAGAATCAGCTAGGCTGCTAAGGGAGTTGAACTGTGAGGAAGCTTCTCAAGATCCACTCCAGAAAACAGACAGTGAATTGCTTATAAAACAGAGCTACTGTTGGGCTGGGCACGGTGGCTCTTGTCTGTAGTCCCAGCGCTTTGGGAGGCCAAGGTGGGCAGATCACGAGGTCAGGAGATCAAGACCATCCTGGCTGACACGGTGAAACCCCGTCTCTACTAAAAATACAAAAAATAATAGCCAAGTGTGGTGGCGGGCACTGTAGTCCCAGCTACTCAGGAGGCTGAGGCAGGAGAATGGCCTGAACCCGGGAGGCAGAGCTTGCAGTGAGCTGAGCTCGCACCACTGCACTCCAGCCTGGGCAACAGAGTGAGACTCCATCTCAAAAATGAAAAACAAAACAAAAAGAGCTACTGTTTCATACATTGATGCTTAAACCTGGGAGTTTGTGAGCTACCAGTTGAAAATTGCTGTCTGAGATTCATCTATACTGTGTTTTTGTTTTTCCCCTATAGTATGTTTTGATGATATTTAATGACAGCCAAATAAACAAGACTTTCTCTCCACGCCCTAGAGCCCAGAGGATTGTATGCTGCTGCGCTTCTTTGCTTTATGAGGTCTCCTGGCCTGTGCCTTTCCAGATCAGTTATTCCTCCAAGAGTTCAGGTCCCTTCTCAAGCTTGTAAAGAGGCTAGGCCCTCTCAGGCCCCAGCTACTTAGTAGGAAAGAAGGAGAGGGAAAAAGCAACTTGAAGTAGTCCTAATATGAAAACATCTCAAGGAACAAACACCCGAAAACAATATTCTTTATGGAAGATGCAGTTTTTTTTTTTTTTGAGTTGGAGTCTCACTTTGTTGCCCAGGCTGGAGTGCAGTGGCACAATCTCGGCTCATTGCAACCCCCGCCTCCTGGGTTCAAGTGATTCTTCTGCCTCAGCTTCCCAAGTATCTGGGACTACAGGTGCAAGCCACCATGCCCGGCTAATTTTTGTATTTTTAGTAGACACGGAGTTTCACCATATTGGCCAATCTGGTCTCGAACTCCTGACCTTGTGATCCGTTTGCCTCGACCTCCAAAGTGCTGGGATTACAGGCCTGAGCCACCGCGCCTGGCCAAGATACAGCTTTTAACCTCTCCATTCTTTTGGCAGTCCCCAGCTTTCCCCACTCCCCAAAATGGTAGCCAGTTTTGCCCATGGCACAGCTCTTTCTTCTCCATCTTTTCTTCCTTCTAGGGTATGAAGTAATGCTCTGAACTTCCCTTAGAGCAGCAGTGTCCAAATGCAAGGCTAGGAGCAAGTTTTTATTTTATGGTAAAATGAGAAAAAGAAAGCCAATGTATGTATAAGTGCTTTGGAAAGTTGCCACTTTTGTTCTGAAATTAGGTTTGTCCTAGTGTTTTTGGTACTAAAATGTTCTTTATGAACTGGATGGTCATGCTGGATGGTACTTATGTTTAATCTTTTATTTACTTACATTACAAAATATGATAATAGCAACTATTAGTACCTTATTTATTTTTTTTCTTTATTTTTTTTTTTTAATGATATGGAGTCTTACTCTTGTCACCCAGGCTAGAGTTCAGTGGTGTGATCTCGGCTCGCTGCAACCTCCACCTCCCAGGTTCAAGCAATTCTCTTGCTTCAGCCTCCCGAGTAGCTGGGATTGCAGGTGCACACCACCACACCTGGCCAATTTTTGTGTTATTAGTAGAGACAGGGTTTCACCATGTTGGCCAGGCTGGTCTCGAACTCCTGATCTCAGATGATCCACCCATCTCAGTTTCCCAAAGTGCTGGGCTTACAGGCGTGAGCCACTGTGCCCGACCAATTTATTAAAATATTTTTAGGTCGGGCATTGTGGCTCACACCTGTAATACCAGCATTTTGGGAGGCCGAGGCGCGCGGATTACTTGAGGTCGTCGGGAGTTCGAGACCAGCCTTGCCAACATAGCAAAACCCTGGCTCTACTAAAAATGCAAAAATTAGCCAGGTATGTGCTCTCCAGCTGCTCGGGAGACTGAGGCAGGAGAATCACCTGAACTCGGGAGGCAGAGGTTACAGTAAGCTGAGATTGTGCCACTGGACTCCAGCCTGAGTGACACAGTGAGACTGTCTCAAAAAAAAAATTTTTTTTTTAAATTGTGGTAAAATATATGTAACGTAAAATTTGCACAACTTTAGCTATTTATAAGTGTACAGTTCAGTGGCATTAAGTACATTCCAATTGTTGTGCAACTATCACTTCTGTCCATCTCAAGAATTTTTTCATCTTCACAAACTGGTACTCTATACCTATTAAGCAATAAGTCCCAGCCAGATGTGGTGGCACACCTTACAGTCCTAGCTTCTTGGGAGGCTGAAGTGCAAGGATTGCTTTAGCACAGGAGGTAGAGGCTACAGTGAGCTATGATCATGCCACTGTACTCCAGCCCAGGCAACAGAGTGAGACCCCATCTCTAAAAAACAAAACAGTAAGTTCCCATTCTGGCCTCTTCTGTGCCCCTGGCAACTACCTTCCCTCCTTCCCTCCTTCCCTCCTTCCCTCCCTTCCCTCCCTTCCGTCCTTCCATCCTTCCTTCCTTCCTTCCTTCCGTCCTTTCTTTCTTCCATACTTCCATCCTTCCTTCCCTCTCACTCTTTCTGTCTCTCTTTCTCACTCTCTCTTTCTCGCTCTCGCTCTTTCTCTCTCTTTCTTTCTTTCTTCTCTTTTCTTTTCTTTTTTCGACAGGGTCTTGCTCAGTCACCCAGGCTAGAGTGCAGTGGCAAAATCATGACTCAATGCAGCCTCAACCTCCTCAGCTCAAGTAATTCTCCCACCCCAGCCCTCCCCAGCAGCTGGGATTATAGGCATGCATCACCATGCCCAGCTAATTTTTTTTTTTTTTTTGGTAGAGATGGGGTCTTGCCATGTTGCCCAGGCTGGTTTTGAACTCCTGGGCTCAAGTGATCTGCTGGCCTTGGTCTCCCAAAGTGCTGGGATTACAGGTGTGAGCCTGACCCATTCTACTTACTTTTTAAAAAATTTTATTGATTTATTGATTTATTTATTTATTTATTTAGACTTTTTGAGACAGAGTCTCACTCTGACTCCCAGGCTGGAGTGCAGTGGCATGATCTCTGCTCAGTGCAACTTCTGCCTTCGGGGCTCAAGCAGTTCTCCTGAGTAGCTGGGATTACAGGCTTGCGCCACCACCTCTGGCTAATTTTTGTATTTTAGTAGAGACGGGCTTTCACCATGTTGGCCAGGCTGGTCTTGAACTCCTGACCTCATGTGATCCACCTGCCTCGGCCTCCCAAAGTGCTGGGAATACAAGCGTGAGCCACCGTACCCGGCCTGTATTTATTTTTAGAGATGAGGTCTTGCTGTGTTACCCAGACTCGTCTCGAACTCCTGGCCTCAAGGGATCTTCTTGTCTTAGCTTCTTGTATAGCTGGGAATACAGACATGAGCCACTATGCCACTATTCTACTTTCTATCTCAATGAATTTGACTACTCCAGGTAGCTCATATAAGTGGAATCATATAATTTTTGTCTTTTTGTGACTGGCTTATTTCACTTAGCACGATGTCTTCAGAGTTTATTCATCTTGCAACATGTGTCAGAATCTCATTCCTTTTTAAGGCTAAATAATATCCCAGAATTTTATTTATTTATTTATTTATTTATTTATTTATTTGACGGAGTCTCGCTTTGTTGCCAGGCTGGAGTGCAGTGGCACAATCTTGGTTCGCTGCAACCTCTGCCTCCCAGGTTCAAGTGATTCTCCTGCCCTAGTCTCCTGAGTAGCTGGGACTACAGGTGCCTGACACCATGCCTGGCTAATGTTTGTATTTTTAGTAGAGATGAGGTTTCATCATGTTGGCCAGGCTGGTCTCAAACTCCTGACTTCAGGTGATCCACCCGCCTTGGCTTCCCAAAGTGCTGGGATTACAGATGTGAGCCACCTTGCCTGGCCGATTTATTTTAAAAACGCGTCTGTGAAATTTTAAAAATCTGGAAATCACTTGTTAACATCATGTCCTGGATGGACTAATATTTTACTGATTGGTTCTTTTAATAAGTATTTGTTGCACTTCATATACACTCTACTGGATGCTGTTGGTGTGTTACATAAATGGCCAGTTCTTAGGCCCTGCCTGAGTTTGTGATTTATGACGGGAGGGAAAGCTTCACTTACAAGCAAGGTAAAGGTTGGGCAAAAGACACGGTATTTGTGAAGAATGGAGAGGATTTATGTATGACTTTCCATTGTTTAGATTTGTTCTGTTTTTTTTTTTTTTTAATATCCTAGGCCGTGGCAGACCATTGTTTAGATTTAGAAACTGTCAGTAGCACTCATATTTTTAAAATCAACTTATTAAAAAGAAATTCTACAGAAGGCAAACAACAGGTTGAGCTGCTGTCGGATATACTGGAAATGATAAGGGAATTTTATAATGCTAAAGAACAAAAGGGCTTGGCTTCTAGATGAGGACAAAACCTTAATACGTTTATTTAAATTCAATTATATTTACAATAATTTACAGTAAGACAACTTGTCAGCTGTTAACTGTTTCCTCCACCAGTCATGTTTTCTAACCTTTTTATAGTCATGTTACATGTTTCTTCATTCTTAATGCCCAACATAGGTAGGTAAAAACAGCCCTTGTTATATAATAATTTGACAGCAATAGAAAACACCAGCAGAAAAATTTGTTACTTAAAACAGAGCATGGTCAGGTTTAGTCTTACTTGAGAGCTTGACACAGCCTGGTTAGTTAGCAACTAGCTTACTTGTTAGCATCTCTGGAACAGAGGAGAAGCAGATGTTGGGCGACAACCATGGTGAAACCCTGTCTCCACTGAAAATACAAAAATTAGCTGAGCTTGGTGGTGGGTGCCTGTAATCCCAGCTACTTGGGAGGCTGAGGCAGGAGAATCGCCTAAACCTGGGAGGCGAAGGTTGCAGTGAGCTGAGATCGCACCACTGCACTCCAGCTTGGGTGACAGAGCGAGACTCTATCTAAAGAAAAAGAAAAAGAAAAAGAAAAAAAAATTACTGCTGGGCACTGATTATGATTATTTGTATTGTGAGGATGATTGTGGGGGTAGAAGGAACTTTTCTGACATATCAGAAGACTGGCTAGCTTAATGTTGAACTGGACATGGGAAAGTTACAAATGTGCAATTACTAAAAATATGTACTGATCAGAACTCTCACCTAGCCCATGCTTAATATGTCTATTTTGGGCCCTCTTTCCCACTGCCAAGACTCTCTAATCTCTCACAACTGCTGAGTTTGCTTCTTATCCTTAAACGACAAGCCTGCTTCCCTTACTCCCCTTCATGAGTTAGGATAAAAATTCAGTTATTTTTGAGTGCTGAGGTGGATGAGCAGTTAAGTCTGCCCTTTATTTACCTTGGTTATTTGCCATTTCTGCTAATCTCTTTTGCATAGTTACCTGCCTCAAGTGGAAGTGACTAAATGCCAATACTTGTTAACTTGCAAAGGAACCCAAGCAATCTTTTATCCTTCATGAGTTGATACGGATCTGGAGGACCCCCAAGCTCTGCTGCCCTAGAACCCAATAAACTTTGGTGTGGCTGCTAGCATTTCATGCAACCTCTCAGTTCATAAACCAGCTATGAATGTTAGCTGTTTTGGTTACCCAGCAAAGTAGAGGGGAAAACCACGTCTTGGCTGATTTGAGTGTTGTGCTCAATCGTTAACTGTATATTCTGAGCACATTTTACTAGTCTAAGTTGTTAGAATCCATGTGCCATATTAGAACTGAAGCTACCAAAAGCTCTTTATTCAGATGTAAATTCTATATAGTAAGGACTATCATGAGTGTTAGCTCATGGAAGCTAGTGCTGTAGCTGTCAAATGGAGACAGGTGGTTTATGGAAATAATGGCTTTAGAGTCACGTCTGAAGTTCAGGTCTGAATTATCCTCTAAACCAGTTTCCTCCAGTGTAAAATAGAAATACATCCACTAATACCATCTGATTCCTAGGGTTACTGTGAGAATTTAGGTTATATTTACATGAATAGAACTTGGGGCCGGGCACCGAGACTCACGCCTGTAATCCCAGGACTTTGGGAGACTCAGGTGGGGGAATAACTTGAGGTCAGGAGTTTGAGACCAGCCTGGGCAATATTGTGAAACCTTGTCTTTACTAAAAATGCAAAAATTAGCTGGGCATGGTGGCAGACGCCTATAATCCCAGATACTCAGAAGGCTGAGGCAGGAGAATCACTTGTTACTAATAATTTTTTGAGTTTAGATTGAACCCTTAGTGATCTGTTGAGGTAATCTAGCATATAATTTAAAAATATTTTTAATCCACAAGCTAGCCCACTAGCTCATACCTGTAATCCCAGTACATTGGGAGGCCAAGGCAGGAGGATCTCTTTTTTTTTTTTTCGAGACTGAGTCTCGCTCTGTCGCCCAGGCTGGAGTGCTGTGGCCGGATCTCAGCTCACTGCAAGCTCCGCCTCCCGGGTTCCCGCCATTCTCCTGCCTCAGCCTCCCGAGTAGCTGGGACTACAGGCGCCTGCCACCTCGCCCAGCTAGTTTTTTATATTTTTAAGTAGAGACAGGGTTTCACCGTGTTAGCCAGGATGGTCTCGATCTCCTGACCTCGTGATCCGCCCATCTCGGCCTCCCAAAGTACTGGGATTACAGGCTTGAGCCACCGCGCCCGGCCCAGGAGGATCTCTTAAGGCCAGAAGTTTGACACCAGCCTGGGCAATGTAGCAAGACCCCATCTCTACAAAAAATAAAGTTAGCCAGGTGTAGTGGCATGCTCCTGTAGTCCCAGCTGCTCTGGAGGCTGAGGTGGCAGTGAGCTATAATCATGCCACTGCACTCTAGCCTGGGGTACAGAGCAAGACCTTGTCTCTCTTTCTCTCTCTCTGTGTGTGTGTGTGTGTGTGTGTGTGTGTGTGTGTGTATAATAAATGTATATTTAGTACTTTTAAAAATAAACTTTACTTTTTAGAGCAGTTTTTGGTTCATAGCAAAATTGAGTATAAAGTACAGAGTTCCCATAGGTCCCTGCCTCCACAGGCAGTCTCCCTCACTATCAGCATCCTGAACACAGTGGTACATTTGTTACAGTCAGTGAGCCCACCATGACACATGATTATCACCCAAAGCCCATACTTTACATTAGAGTTCTCTCTTGCTGGTGTACTTTCTATGGATTGGACAAATGTATGCACCATTACAGTATCAGACAGAGTAGTTTCACTGCCCTAAAAATTCTCTGTTCTGTCTCTACCCGTTCATCCCTCCCTCTCTGCTCACCCCTAACAACCACTGATCTACTGTCTTCATAGTTTTGCCTTTTCCAGAATGTTACGTAGTTAGAATCATACAGTATGTGGCCTTTTCATGTTGGCTTCTTTCATTTAGTAATATGCGTTAAAGTTCCCCTATGTCTTTTCATAGGTTGATTGAGTACCAAATAATATTCCTTTGTGTGGTCGTACCACACCTTATTTATCCGTTCACCTACTGAAGGACATCATGGTTGCTTCCAAGGTTTTGGCAATTATGAATAAAGCTGCTATAAATATACATGTGCAGGTTTTTGTGTGACTTAAGTTTCTGACTTTTTGGGGTAAATACCAAGAAATATGATTGTGTTATCATAGGGTAAGAGTATATGTAGTTTTGTAAGAAACTGCCAAACTGTTTTCCAAAGTGGCTCTACCATTTTGCATTCACCCCAGTGAGCAAATGAGTTTCTGTTGCTCCACATCCTCACCAGCATTTGGTGGTGTTCAGTGTTCTGGATTTTGGCTTTTCTAATAGGTGTTAAGTAGTGTCTTCTTGTTGTTTGATTTGCATTTCCCTGGTGACATATGATGTGAAGCATCTTTTTATATTTGTTTACCATCTGCATATGTTCTTTTACAAATTATTTTTTGGAGACAGGGTCTCACTCTGTCACCCAGGCTAGAGTGCCAGTGGTGCAGTCATAGCTTACCGTAACTGAACGCTGGGGCTCAAGTGATTCTCCCATCCCAGCCTCCCAAGTAGCTGGGACTGCAAGTGCACACCACCACACTGGCTAATTTTCAAAATTTTTTATAGAGATGGGGTCTTGCTATGTTGCCCAGAGTGATATCAAACTCCTGACCTCAGGCAGTCCTCCTGCCTCAGCCTTTCAAAGTGCTAGGATTATAAGTATGAGCCACTCCTCCTGGCCCCTTATGTATATGTTTCTTCATGAGGTGTCTGTTCACATCTTTTTCTCATTTTTATTTTATTTTATTTATTTATTTATTTTTGAGACAGAGTCTCGCTCTGTTGCCCAGACTGGAGTGCAGTGGCCAGATCTCAGCTCACTGCAAGCTCTGCTTCCCAGGTTCACACCATTCTCCTGCCTCAGCCTGCCTCAGCCTCCCGAGTAGCTGGGACTATAGGCGCCCGCCACCACGCCCGGCTAGTTTTTTGTATTTTTTAGTAGAGACGGGGTTTCACCGAGTTAGCCAGGATGGTCTCGATCTCCTGACCTTGTGATCCGCCCGTCTCGGCCCCCCAAAGTGCTGGGATTACGGGCCTGAGCCACCGCGCCCGGCCTTTTTCTCATTTTTTAATTGGGTTTTTTATTGTTGAATTTTAAACGCCTTTGTATATTTTGGATGAATCCTTTATCAGATAAGTCTTTTGCAGGTATCTTTTTTTTTCATCCTGTGGCTTGTGTCTTCTCATTCTCTTGGTATTTAGTACATTTTAACTTATTTTCCAGGGGAAAAAAAATCTAGTTATTTGAACTTTTTCTGCTTGTGTGTCTATGGGGGAGGGAGAGAGAATAGGGGTAACATTTTCGAGTCTTACTAAATGGTCATTATGCTTTCCTTCAAAAATTAAGTAATTGTTATAGACAATCTTTTTTTTTTTTTTTTTTTTGAGATAGAGTCTTGCTCTGTCGCCTAGTGGCATGATCTTGATGATTGCGGCTCACGGCAACCTCCGCCTCCTGGGTTCAAGTGATTCTCCTGCCTCAGCCTCCTGAGTAGCTGGGATTACAAGCGCCCACCACCATGCCTGGCTGATTTTTGTATTTTTAGTAGAGACAGGGTTTCACCATGTTGGCCAGCCTGGTCTCGAACTCCTGACCTCAGGTGATCCACCCACCTTGGCCTCCCGAAGTGCTGGGATTGCAGGCATGAGCCACTGTGCCCGGCATTTGTTGTTTGTTTTTGTATGTTTGTTTGTTTTTGAGACAGGGTCTCACTTGGTTGCCCAGGCTGGAGTGCAGTGGCACAATCACCACTTACTGCAGCTTTGCAGCCTCGACCTCCCCAGGCTCAGGTGATCTTCCTTCCTCAGCTTCCTGAGTGGGTGGGACTACAGGCACATGCCACCATGCCTGGCTAAATTTTTGTATTTTTTGTAGAGATGGGGTTTTTCCATTTTGTCAGGCTGGTCTCCAACTCCTGGACTCAAACAATCTGCTTGCTTCAGTCTCCCAAAGTATAGACATTCTTAAAACTAGTTTTAGCATATCACACCCACTAGAGTGGAAAATAGCAAGTGTTAGTGAGGATGTAGAGAAATTGAATACCTCATACATTGCTGGTGGGAATGCAGAATGGCTCAGCTGCTGTGGAAGATTTGTGGGTCCTCAGAAGCTTAAATGTAGAATTATGTTTGACCCAGCAGTTTCACTTTTAGGTATGTACTTAAAGAGATTGAAAAGCTTGTACTCAAACATTTGTAGAGGAATGTTCAGCACTATTTACAATAGCTGAAAGGTAGAAACAACCAAATGTTAACCAGTAGATGTGGATAAACACATTGTGGTATATGGTGTATACATAAATTGGAATGTTATTCAACTATAAGGAATGAGGCACTGATACATGCTACAATGTGGATGAACCCTTCAAATATGCTAAGTGAAAGAAGACAGACACTAAAGGTCACATATTTATTGTATGATTCCAGTTATATGAAGTGTGCAGAATAAGCAAAAATCCATAGATACAAAAAACAAATTGATGGTTGCCAGTGGGAGGGCGGGGACAGGGAATACCTGCTAAATGGGTATGAGGTTTTTTGGGGTTTTTTGTTTTCTTGGACGAAGTCTTGCTCTCGTGCCCCAGGCTGGAGTACAGTGGCACGATCTTGGCTCACTGCAGCCTCCACCTCCCAGGTTCAAGCAATTCTCCTGCCTCAGCCTCCCAAGTAGCTGGGATTACAGGCGCCTGCCACCACACCCTGCTAATTTTTGTATTTTTAGTAGAGATGGGGTTTCTCCGTGTTGGCCAGGCTGGTCTCGAACTCCTGACCTCAGGTGATCCGCCTGTCTCAGCCTCCCAAAGTGCTGGGATTACAGACGTGAGCCACCGCACCCAGCTGAATTCTCAATCTTAATGTGGTTGTTACCTATCTTTTTCTGTGATTTCTTGTGATAACTCCTTACCTTCCTGAATTGAGTAAATGTTATTTCTAGTAGAATAAAGCAGTCTGATGGTTAAATTTAATTCATTTCAGAACACAAAACTTTGTGAAATAGTACTTGAAATTACATAAAAATA
Source organism: Mandrillus leucophaeus (assembly GCF_000951045.1). Taxonomy (NCBI): domain Eukaryota; kingdom Metazoa; phylum Chordata; class Mammalia; order Primates; family Cercopithecidae; genus Mandrillus; species Mandrillus leucophaeus. The sequence continues at coordinate 1,272,170 of NW_012103142.1, read as the reverse complement.
TTTTCCCTGCAATAACTATCTTTCTATCTTAATTTTCTCCTATATAGTTAATGTTTTATTCCTGGCCCACCATATGATTGGCTCTTTTTTTTTTGTTGTTCTCATGTTTGTAAGAACAATAAACTTGAATTCATACATCTATGAAGAGCTGTTTGTGCCCTATCTACTCTCTGGTTATTGCTCCTCTGCCCAGCCCTAGCTCTGGCCCCGCTGTGAGGCATGGGTTTTATATCTCATGGCTCTAGCTGGGCATCAGGCCAGGCTATCATGGTTTACAATCTATTGGTATAAAATAAAAATTTCTTTTTTACTTTAAAAAATAATTTCCACATAATCACTTGATTGTGCTTATGTGTGGAATTAGTATTTTAATACTAACCTGTGAACATTTTCTGTGACTCCTTTGAAATAATACGCCATAGGATGGAGTTAGGAACCCATAATAACAGTAACAAAAAAGAATAAACTTAAGACATGGATAAGATCAGTGAAGATAAAACTTTTTAAATGTTATTGAAAAAACTTGAAAAAGTATCTTGCTCTTAGGTGGGAAGTTTCAACATCCTGTCGATTCTTGTAAATTAGTCTATAAATTCAACTTGATTCTTGTCGAAATTATAAGGGGTGTGTGTGTGTGTGTGTAAACCACTCATGCAGTTTCTGATTTCAAATGGATAAGAAACCTTGGAGGAAAAGCCAGTAAAACTCTGAAAAAGAAGAGTGAAGGGCAAGTATGGTGATGTTAGCCCCATGAAACCATGTTGCAGACCGTGGTACTTAAAATAGAATGCTACTAAACTGGATCATGAATTGGCAAATGAATCAATAGAACCAAATAGATAGTCCAGAAATAGACCTCAATGCATATGGGAACAACTGACAAATACCTGGAAAAAAGTATAGTCGGGTTCCTTCCTCATATTTATAATCAGAATAATTTTTACATAGATAGGAAGTACAAACATGAAAAACTACAACCATAAATTACTAGAAAAAAACCTGGGATAATTTCATTGTAATCTTGGACTAAGACAGGACCTTCTAATTATGCTAATTTGAGTCATAGAAGAAAGGATTTGAAGGACCTACATGAATGAAAAGCTACACCTTGCTTATGGATTAGAAGACATACAGTTTTTCTGAAATCTATTTGGTTTTACAATACTAATCAAAATCTCAGCAGGTTTCTTCTTTTAAAAAAAAATATTTTCATTCTAAAATATATGACAGTACAAATGGCTAAGGATAACCAATGCATTATTATTATTTTTTTTTTCTGCAGGGTGCAGGGGATATAGGGTCTTGCCCTGTCACCCAGCCTGCAGTATAGTGGGATGGTCACGGCTCACTGCAGCCTCAACCTCCCAGGCTAGGCGCTCCTCCCACCTCAGCCTCCCTAGTATTGCTGAGACTACAGGTGCTCACCACCATGCCCCGCAAATTTTTTAGTTTTTATAAAGATAAGGTTTTGCCATGTTGTCCAGGCTGGTCTAGAATTCCTGGGCTCAGGCAGTCCACCTGGCCTCCCAGAGTGCTAGGATTACAGGCATGAGCCACCATGCCTGGCCTTAAAAAAACCTTTTGTTATGGAAAACTTAAAACCTGTTCCAAAGTGGACTGAATAGTATAGTGAACCCCTATGTACTCCTCAGTCAGCTTCAACTGTTATCAGCTCATGGCCAATTTTGTAGGATGTGTTCTTAATCACTCCTCCCCCTCCACTATTATTTTGGGTCCAATCTCAAACACCATATAATTTTATCTGTAAATTTTCAGTAAGTACTTCTAAAACAATACTGTCTTTAAAAAATAACCACAATTCGGCTGGGCACGGTGGCTCACACCTGTAATCCCAGCACTTTGGGAGGCCGACGTGGGTGGATCACAAGGTCAGGAGATCGAAACCATCCTGGCTAACATGGTGAAACCCTGTTTCTACTAAAAATACAAAAAATTAGCCGGGTGTGGTGGCGGGCGCCTGTAGTCCCAGCTACTCGGGAGGCTGAGGCAGGAGAATAGCGTGAACCCGGGAGGCAGAGCTTGCTGTGAGCAGAGTTGCGCCACTGCACTCCAGCCTGGGCGACAGAGCGAGACTGTCAAAAAATAAAAGATTAAAAAAAAAAAAAACCACACAATTCCATAATTATATCTAAAAATAATTATATAGAAAACACAAAATAAATGATTGATTTTTTTCCCCCTCAATTTGTCATTATTCCTCAAATTAGTGAGTTGGTTCATTGGCATCCCTCAGTGGTTACCAGTTCTGTTTTTATTTTTTAAAAATTATCAATATAAACTCATGGATTTAAATATATTTGATATTCTAGTCTGTTACAGTTATTCTTACTGGCCTATTTTTGACCAGCGTGAGCCTTTTCAAATTAAATCCTGAATCCTTTTGATACAGTCCTAGTGGGTTTTGATAGCTTCTTCAGTATCTGATTTGACAAGATGTTTCAGACTTATCTTGTATATTTCCTGTTGGTCATGGAATCAGCCATATCAGGAATGAAAGTACAGCATTCTGTACAAAGAATCACTATTGGTTTTACAGATATAGAAAGGATAATAAGGGAATATTGTGAATAACTATAAGGCAATCAAATCAGTATTTTCAATGAAATGGGCAAATTTCTTTTTTAAATTTAATTTTTAATTTTTGTGGGTACATAAGATATTTTGATGCAGGCATACTATGAGTAACAGTAACATCAGGGTAAGTGGGTATCCATTACCTCAGGCATTTATACTTTCTTTCCAGGGCTTTATTTCTTACATTGTTAAGCATCTGGTTCCTAAGATGTCCAGTATCACAGACACAGCCAGGAACAGTGTGTCCTGCATTTAAAATACCCAGTCCCTTCGTGGCTCCTGTCATGCTTTTCTCTCTTGAGATTGTCCCATTCTACTCCTAAACAGGGTCTTATGTTTACTGGTTTATTGTAAAGGATATTTCAAAGGATACAGATGAAGAGATGCATAAGGGAGGTATGGGGGAAGGGGACCGAGCTTCCATGCCTTCCCTGGGTGCACCACCCTCTAGGGACCTGCACATGTTCAGCTGTCTGGAGTTCCCCAAACCCTTTCCTCTTGAGTTTTTATCCAAATTTCTTGAAAGATACAAGCTACTAAAGCTTCCTTAAGAAGAAATAAATAAGCCTATGTCTATTAAAGAAATTGAATTTGTAGTTAAGCCCCCCCCCGGCAAAAAAAAGCAGTAGGCCCAGGTGGCTTCGCTGGTGAATTCTAACAGATATTTAAGAAAGAAATAGTGCCATTCTACACAATTTCTTTACTTTTTAGAAAATAAAAAGTATAATTTCTTTATTTTTAGAAGAGGAAACATTTGCCTGTTTTATAAAGCCAGTATTACCTTGATACCAAGATGGTACACTACAAAAGAGAACATCAGACACTGTATCCTTCCTGAACAGAGACCCCAAAACCCTAAACTAGACATTAGCAACTTGCAGTATACAAAAAGAATAACACTTCATGACTAACTGTGATTTATTCCAGAAATACAAGGCTGGTTTAACATTTAAAAACTGGTCAGTGTACTTTACCACACTGACAGACTAAAAAAAAGAACCACCATATCATCGTATCAGTAGATTCAGAAAAAGCATTTGACAAAATCCAATATCCATTTATAAAAAAAAAAAAAAAAAAGCAGCCGGGCGCGGTGGCTCAAGCCTGTAATCCCAGCACTTTGGGAGGCCGAGATGGGCGGATCACGAGGTCAGGCGATCGAGACCATCCTGGCGAACACGGTGAAACCCCGTCTCTACTAAAAAGTACAAAAAAACTAGCCGGGCGAGGTGGCGGGCGCCTATAGTCCCAGCTACTCGGGAGGCTGAGGCAGGAGAATGGCGTAAACCCAGGAGGCGTAGCTTGCAGTGAGCTGAGATCTGGCCACTGCACTCCCGCCTGGGCGACAGGGTGAGACTCCGTCTCAAAAAGAAAACAAAACAAAACAAAGCAAAACTCAGCACTAGGAGTGGAACTTCGTTAACCTGATAAAGGACATCTACGCCAAACAGCTAACATCATACTTAATATTGAAAAAATGAATACATTCCCCCTAAGATTGGGAATAGATAAGGTTGTCTGCTCTTACCACTTCTATTCAATATTATTTTGGAAGCCCTAACCAGTACAGTAAGGCATGAATGAGAAATAAAAGACATAAAAATTAAAGGGGAAGAAGCAAAACTATCTTTATTTGCTGATAACATGATCATCTATGTAGAAAAATCCTAAGGAATCCACCAAAAAGCTGCTAGAACAAATAAGTGAATTTAGTATGGCACAGAATATAAAATCAATATATAAATATTTTTTATATATATAATATATATGTATATGTATAAATGTAAAATATATATGTATAAATGCAAATGTTCTTATGTAGGTATAAGGTATTT
>NW_012103142.1:1262011-1265640 GCF_000951045.1 Mandrillus leucophaeus | reverse complement strand
AGGAGCTCGAGACCAGCCTGGCCAACATGGTGAAACCCTGTCTCTACCAAAAAAAAATACAAAAATTAGCTGGATGTGGTGGCATGCACCTTTAATCTCAGCTACTCAGGAGGCTGAGGTGGGAGAATCGTTTGAACTCTGGAGGTGGAGGTTGTAGCGAGCAAGACTCTTGTCTCAAAAAAAAAAAAAAAAAAATACTTTGGGGTTGTGTATAGGTAAGTAAAACAAGATTGGCAAACATTGATAGTTATTGAAGTTGGACTACTTAGGAATTCATTATATTTTCTCTCTACTTTTATGCATGTTTGAAATTTGTGTATAATAAATAATAAGTTTTAAAAACATACCCTGTGGTTATTTTAAAAAAGGAAGGGGCTCTCAGAGTGTGCTGATAAAATGATCTCCAAGATTTAAGTGAAAAGGCAAAGTAGAACAATGTGTATAATGGGTTACTATTGGGGTTGACAAAGAGGAAAGAAAAGAGTAAATATGTATTTATTTATACTTATACGTTAGAATATCTCTAGAAGTCTTCATAAGAAGTGCCTCTTGGGACAGAGTTAAGAGAAAAGGCTTGCTGTGTTTTTTTTTTTATGCCCTTTGAATATATACATTATGTACTATTGAAAAAATAGTTGTTTGAAAAGAGTAGAATTAGGAAGACAAATTCTAGACACATATACCTGTATACATTTAGAATGATAGAATATTAATGCTGAAAGAATTTTATAGATTTGGGCCATCTCATTTTAAAACTGAAAAAGCTGAAGTCTAGAGAGAGGTAATTTTTTCATTGCATTTATGTGACTGGCGTCAGAGGCAGACCTGTAACCCAAAGTCTCCTGACTGTCCTCCTCTATAAAGATGACAGTATACATTTGTGGTTTAAACTTTGACATCTTAAAATAGACTGAATTGTGGTTAATAAGTTGATGCTACCTCGGGAACACAATAGCTGCCCTTGAGTTTACAGTGAATGTCTTCTGTTTGAGCACGTATTACGGAGGCTATCATTTGGTACATGGCTTGGCAAAATCAGCATATTGATGAGCAGGAATTTTACAGTATATTCCTATAGTTCTAAGACTGTGGGAAAATTATGCAGTTCATGGATGTCAGGAAATGCTGTTACTGTGACTTTGTTTATTAAAATAACTTCAAGGCCAGGTGTGGTGGCTCATGCCTCTAATTCCAGCACTTTGAAAGGCTGAAACAGATGGATTGCTTGAGCCCAGGAGTTTGAGACCAGCCTGTGGAACGTGGTGAAACCCTGTCTCTACAAATAATGCAAAAATTACCCAGGTGTGGTGGTGCACACCTGTAGTCCCAGCTGCTGGAGTGGGTGGGGGGTATTGAGAGGATTGCTTGAGCCCAGGAAGTTCAGGCTACAGCGAGCCAAGATGGCTCCAGTGCAGTCCAGCATGGGCGACAGAGTGAGACCCTGTCGCAAAAAATAATGATACAGTAAAATAACCTCGAGAAACTGGAGCATTTTAAATATTTCATTCACTTTATTTGGCTTTCAGAAATTTCCTAAGAAATAGTGTTTGGCGTTGTTCTTGGCCAATTATAAGTTTTTTTTTTTTTTTTTTTGTAGAAACGGGACCTTGCCTTGTTGCCCACGTGGTTCTCGAACTCCTGGGCTCCCACAGTGCTGAGATTACAGGTGTGAGCCACCATGCCTACCTCCATTTATACATCTTAAATACTTGTTCTAAAATATTCAAGCCATCCTCAAGGTTTTAAAGTAAAACACTTCCTCCTTAGCACTGCTGATTGTACTATACAGAGGCAATCTCTGTACACCCTGGGGACTCACTTAAGAATGATACATCTGTGTGTATATATAGGTTTTCTATTTTTTTTTTTTTTGGAGACGGAGTTTGACCTCTTGTCACCCAGGCTGGAATGCAATGGCGCGATCTCAGCTCACTGCAACCTCCGCCTTCCGGGTTCAAGCAATTCTCCTCCCTCAGTCTCCCAATAGCTGGGATTACAAGCACCTGCCACCACGCCCAGCTAATTTTTGTATTTTTAGTAGAGACAGGGTTTCACCATGTTGGTCAGGCTGGTCTTGAACTCCTGACCTCAGGTGACACGCCCGCCTCGGCCTCCCAAAGTGCTAGGATTACAGGCATGAGCCACCACACCCAGCCCTCTAATTTTTTTTTTTTGTTGTTTAAAGACAGGGTCTTGCCTTATTGCCTAGGATGGAGTGCAGTGCACAGTCATAGCTCACTGTAACCTCAATCTCCTGAGCTCAGGTGATCCTCCTGCCTCAGCCTCCCAAATAGCTGGGACTACAGGCATACACCACTAGGTCTGGCTAATTTTTTTATTTTTTATTTTTTTTTAATAGAGACAAGGTCTCTCTCCATGTTGCCCAGACTGGTCTTAAACTCCTGGCCTCAAAAGATCCTCCCATCTTGGCCTCCCGAAGTGTGTGTGTGGGTTTTTTTTTTTTTTTTTTTTTTTTTTTTTGAGGTGGGGGAGTGTAGAGATGGGGTCTCAGTACATTATTCAGGCTGCTCTCAAACTCCTGGGCTCAAGTGATACCCTCACCTCAGCCTCCCAGAGTGCTGGAATTACAGGGGTGAGCCTCTGCGCCTGGCCACCAAAGTTTTTTTTTTTTCTTTTTAAAATTTCTGTCAGTGTGCATCCCAAAGTGTTGAGATTACAGATGTGAGCCACTGTGCCTGGCCCCCATATCTGTGTAATAGTTTGTGTCTGTGGAAACCTTTTCATATTGTTCTTAAAATAATCTTGTTGCTCCCAAGGTAAAAACTGTCAGAATATCTGTTCATAACACAGTGTGATGTTTCTTTGTACTAGGCAGGGAATTTCCTCTTTGGTTAAATAAGCGGCCTGATAAGCTAACTAAGGTGAAGCAATGTTTATAAGGCATTTTGTAAATTGACTGTTTATGTCTAGTGGTTCCTTCTTTGAGCATTTTTTTTTAGTTCCTCTGTAGCTAAAAAAAAGAGTTTTAAATTTTTAAAAGAGTTGTTAAAAATAGTAAAATGCTTTAAAGCTGTAGAAACTGAAACTTCTGTGCTTGGCCCTATGATAATTTATTGATTTACTTTCAGCAAGTTATTTAACCTCATACTTAGTTTTACTCATCTTTTAAACATTTTATGGGATCATCATGCACAAGAACTTGTGACAGCTGTTCTTTAAAACATTGTGTAAAATATAGTAAATGTCCATTTATCTGGAATCCAAACAAGTACAGTTACTCACTTTTACAGATAATTACTCACTTTTATCTTGGCCTTATTTTTAAGAAGGGACACATACATTATTTAAAGGGCTCATCTGAAGATGCAATTTGCAGAGCATATAACAGATTTGATAGAATATGGTCCTGGTGCCATCTGGGGTACCAGCAGAGCACTCTGGCAGTATTGGCAGTGTTGAGGGGCTTGTAAAATGTCACGGGAATTGCATTGTTGGAAACAAGATCATGTTGAATGCTTTACTGCAGGCAGTTGATTCTCCAGAAATCAGTAACATGTCTAATCATGTAGTTTGTTAATCAAGATTTCCTATGGCATAGATTATCACCGTAAGAAATCTCTTTTTTTTTGACTCTGAACCTCCTACTTCCCTCTTACAAGAACCTTTGT
>NW_012103142.1:1244916-1261922 GCF_000951045.1 Mandrillus leucophaeus | reverse complement strand
GGTTCACACCATTCTCCTATCTCAGCCTCCCGAGTAGCTGGGACTACAGGCACCCACCACCACGCCCGGCTTATTTTTTGTATTTTTAGTAGAGACGGGGTTTCACAGTGTTAGCCAGGATGATCTTAATCTCCTTACCTCGTGATCCACCCGCCTCGGCCTCCCAAAGTGCTGGGATTACAGGCGTGAGCCACCGTGCCCGGCCTAATCTAATTTCTTTAAGGAGAGTATTTCCAGAACTTTGACCTAGGGTCTCTGGAGTGTGTCTATGCCCACTATACCCTTGGCAGTAGGAATGGAGACTTGTCTGATACCAAGGTGGATGGTGGGTGGATAGGGAGAAAGGGGTCAGATCCTCTGGTCAGAGCTTAGCAAATGCCCATCTTCCCCTTGTGTTAGTCTTATTCTGGCTGGAAGATTCTGATACCGTTGTTTACAAAACCACCGTCGGTTTCCCTCTTAACTGCAGTCCCACATTCATACAATTTCTCACCAGAAATACTCTTAGACGTCTCACTGAACCCTCAAATTCATATGCTCAGAGGATGATTTCATAACTCCTCCCTGTGGTTCCCTCCTCCACTGACGCCTCCATATTCTCCTTGGAAGGCTGCTACACCATTGACCCAGCCCATATCCAAGGAGTCATACTCCCACGTCCTGTCAGTCACTTGGCCTTATAGACTCTTCTTTCTGTGTATCTGGAAACCTGTCACTTCCTTCCGCTTCCCACTCCTACTGTCTTAATCATTTCTCAACCGCATTACCGCAGGAACCTGCTCCATTAGCATGCTTTCCCATCTCCAACATATGTCAGAGTTACCTTTCTAAAACTCAAATTGGGTTTTATAGGCCAATTCAGGAGGATCCCTTGAGTCCAGGAGTTCAAGACCAGCCTGGACAACACGGCAAAACACCGTCTCTACAAAGTAAAAATAAAAAGTATTAACCAGGCTTGGTGGCACAGTTACTTGGGAGGCTGAGGCAGGAGGATCACTTGAGCTCAGGAGTCCAAGGCTGCAGTAAGCTATGATTGTACAACTGCACTCCAGCCTGGGCAAAAGAGCGAGATCTTGTCTGAAAAAAGAGAAACCTTCCCATATCATTTCTCGGTCGTGATCCATCCCCTACTCCCCGAGTCTGAGTTGTTGTTTCTTTTTTTTGAGACAGGGTCTTGCTCTGTCACGCAGGCTGGAGTGCAGTAGTGGGATCATAGCTCACTGCAGCTTCGACTTCTTGGGCTCAAGCAATCCTCCCACCTCGGCCTCCCCAGAAGCTGGAACTGTAAACATGCACCACCACACCTGGCTATTTTTTTTGTTTAGGGTTTCTGTTGTTGTTGCTTTTGTTTTTTGAGACAGGGTTTCATTCCCATTGCCCAGACTGGAGTGCAGTGACGTAATCTTGGCTTACTGCAACCTTCTCCTCCTGGGCTCAAGCAATTCTCCTGCCTCACCCTCCTGAATAGCTGGGACTACAGGCTCACACCATCGTGCCTGGCTAATTTTTTTTTTTTTTTTGTAGAGATGGGTTCTTGAACTCCTGAGCTCAAGTGATCTGCCTGCCTCAGCCTCCCAAAGTGCTAGGATTACAGGCATGAGCCACTGCACCTGGTCTAATTTTATATATATATACACACACATATATATGTATGTGTACATATATGTGTATATATAGAGATTGATTGATTGATTGATTGATTGATTTTGGTAGACATGGGGGTTTCTCTATGTTGCCCAGGCTGGTCTTGAACTCCTGGGCTCAAGTGCACCTCCTACCTCAAGCTCCCAAGTAAGGTTTACAGGCATGAGCCAGTACGTCCGGGCAAGTATCTCTTTTCATTATCACTGTGGTATCCTCAAGCTAAGTATTTCTCAGTCTGTATAATTACTCTTTTTTGGTCTTCCACTAGATACTCGGTTCCTTTAGGGCAGGGACTATGGGTTTCCTTTATATTTTAAAAATTTGTATTCAGCACTATTTAGCAAAAAACCCCACAACAATTTCTAAGAAATAAAACAGTCGTGTTCCTGCTGTATTTCTCCCTCCCTTCATTAGGTGTATCATTCCCACAGATTTCTTTATCATTTCACTGCACACATGTTACAAATCAATACAATGTTTTTTCTGCTGTGCCCCTGTGGAAAACAAGTTGTCACTGCGCCACCTGTTGATTTCTGCCTGCTCTACAGAGCCACCTGTATCATGAATCCAAGAGTCTGTTTATGGATGGGTGTGTTCTGTGGGTCTCTTTATCCACCTCTGCATAGATATCACCTGTCTCAATGACTAAAGCTTCAAAATGGTCTGATACCTGGTCAACTGGTTTCCCACTTTGATCTGCCTGCAAACTGCAGTGTATTTAATCTCTACGTCTCCAGTTCCTGGCTCATGATGATACTTAATGAACATTTGTTGAATAGGTAATTTTTCCCCCTTAGTGTGTTATTTTCAGAATCTTTTTGGAGCTTTTGCACTTAATTTCTTTTCAGATAATTGTATATGTCAAAATCAAACTTCAGAATAAGAATTTACTGACCAGAACACCATTTAGTACTTTATATATAGGAAGGAGTAAAACCACTGGCTAAAGTGAAAAATTTTTTGTGGGTGGACACAGTGGCTCATGTCTTTGATCCTAGCACAATGGGAGGCCAAGGCAGGAGGATTGCTTGAGACCAGGAGTTCAAGACCAACCTGGCCAACATAGTGAGACCCCCATCTCAAAAAAATGAAGTTTAAAAATTTTTTAAATTAGCCGAGCATGGTGCTGTGTACCTGTAGTCCCAGCTACTCGGGAGGCTGAAGCTGGAGGATCCCTACAGCCCAGGAGTTTGAGGCTGCAGTGAACTTTGATCCTGCCCCTGTACTTCAGCCTGGGCAACAGAATGAGACCCTGTCTCTACAAAACACAGAAACAGAAACTTTTTTTTTTTTTTTTTTGTAGTAAATTCTCAATAGGTTGTCAAGGAAACTTACTGAGGAGAGCTATTTACCAGTAACAGTGTTTGCTTTGAAGTGTGGCTACAAACTAATGAGGCTTGCTTCCTTCAGCCTCATTATTGTAGTCTTAGTTCATATAGTCATGGTTGAATGTGCAAAGCAGTAACACTTGCTAGGTTTACTAATTAGTGTTTCACATTGATTGAAATTTAGAAATTGAATGCTTATACTTTGTCAGAGGTTTCCTTTTCTTTGCTTTAGCTTTGAAATATTCCTGTAAAGGTTTTTCTTTTGGACTGTAACTTCGTTGCATGGCCTTAGTCAGCCTTTGAAGCAATGCGTAGGTTTATAATGGCTGGCAAGCACTTTACCGGGAAGTGAGGGAAGAAAGACTATGTGTTGTTATTTATACAACAAGTCAGTGGAGGATTAACCCATTTTACTACTTTTTCTTCTTGAATCTTTTTGTAGTTGGATAAATATGACTTAAATGCCTTTGTCTAGAGTCTTTGGAGGGCTTTTTTTTTTTTAACCTTGTAATTTGAATTAACCACATGCTTATATTTGGGTTTATTTTCTTTTGATAAGGAATGTTTTAAAATGTAAGATTGGTCACAGTTATTGAAGAGAATGAATGTGGCACTAGTTTTATGATTTAGTAAATCACTGGCCAGGCGCAGTGGCTCATGCCTGTAATCCCAACACTCTGGGAGGCCTAGGCGGGCGGATGACCTGAGTTCGGGAATTCGAGACCAGCCTGACCAACATGGAGAAACCCCATCTGTACTAAAAATACAAAAATTGGCCGGGCATGGTGGTGCATTCCTATAATCCCAGCTACTCAGGAGGTTGAGGCAGGAGAACCGTTTGAACCTGGAAGGCGGAGGTTGTGGTGAGCTGAGATCATGCCATTGAACTCCAGCCTGGGCAACAAGAGCAAAACTCCATCTCAAAACAAAACTAAGGATAACCTGGAAGCTTATTCCATTGAGGTATAGACTCTGGGGGAAAAAAAGTAGCACTGACTCCCTTCAGCTTTTAAAAAATGACTGTGATTGGCTGGGTGTGGTCGCACACCTGTAATCCCATCACTTTGAGAGGCCGAGGTGCGTGGATCACCTGAGGTCAGGAGTTCAAGACCAGCCTGGCCAACACGGTGAAACCCCATCTCTACTAAAAATACAAAAAACTAGCTGGACATGGTGGCGGGCGCCTGTAATCCCAGCTATTCGGGAGGCTGAGGCGGGAGAATCACTTGAACCCAGGAGGCAGAGGTTGCTGTGAGCCAGGATTGCGCCACTGTACTCCAGCCTGGGCAACAGGAGCGAAACTCCATCTCAAAAAAAAAAAAAAAAAAAAAAATACTGTGATTGCAAAACTAGTTTTTTTTAATTGAAATGAAATTCACATAACATTAGCCATTTTATTTTTTATTATTTATTTATTTATTTTTTGAGATGGAGTCTCGCTCTGTCGCCCAGGTTGGAGTGCAATGGCCGGATCTCAGCTCACTGCGAGCTCCACCTCCCGGGTTTATGCCCTTCTCCTGCCTCAGCCTCCCGAGTAGCTGGGACTACAGGCGCCTGCCACCTCGCCTGGCTAGTTTTTTGTATTTTTTTTAGTAGAGACGAGGTTTCACCGTGTTAGCCAGGATGGTCTCGATCTCCTGACCTTGTGATCCGCCTGTCTCGGCCTCCCAAAGTGCTGGGATTACAGGCTTGAGCCACCGCGCCTGGCCACATTAGCCATTTTAAAATGAACAATTCATTGGCATTTAGCAATCACCATTTCATATCTATTTTCTGAATACTTTCCTCTTCCCCAAATAAAGCCCTGTACCTGTTAGGCAGTTGCTACTCGTTTTCCCCTTCCTCCAGTTCCTGGTAACCACCAATCTGGTTTCTGTTTCTCTGGATTTGCTTATTCTGTGAATTTCATATATATGGAATCATACCATATGTGACCTTCTGTGCCTGGCTTCCTTCACTTAGCATGTTTTCAAGGTTCATCCATATTGTAGCATCTGTCAGTAATTCGTTTTTTTAATGGCTGAATAATATCCCATTGTATGTATAGGCCACATTTTGTTTATTCATTCACTCTTATTGGATATTTGAGGTTTTACCTTTTGGTTATTGTAAATAATGCTGCTATAAACATTTGTATGGAAGTATCTGTTTGAGTACCTGTTTTTAGTTCTTTTGGTTACTTACCTAGCAGTGGAGTTACTAGATCTAATGGTAACTTTATGTTTAACTTACTGAGGAACAACCAAATTGTTTTCCACAGTGGCTGAATGAAGCATTGTACATTCCTATCAGCAGTGTACGAGGATTCCAATTTCTCTGCATCCTTGCCAGCACTACTTATGCTGTGTTTGGTTGATTGAATTATAGCTATCCTAGTGAGTGTGAAGTAGTATCTCATTTTGGTTTTACTTTGCATTTCCCTAATGACTAATGATGTTGAGCATCTTTTCATGTGCTTATTAGCCATTTGTATATCTTCTCTGTAGAAATGCTGTTTATCTTTTCGTTGTTTTAAATACTGTACCTGTATTAAATATAGAATTTGCAGATATTTCCTCCTGTTGTGTAGGTTGTCTTTTCACATTCCTGATTATGTCCTTTGTTACACAGAAGTTTTTAATTTCAGTAAAGATCAATTTATCTTGTTTACCCTTCTGTTGCTCATGCTTCATATCTAAGAATTTGGCATATTTGCCAAATTCAAGATCATGACAGTTTACTCCTGTGTTTTCTTCTAAATGTGTTATAGTTTTAGCTCTTACGTTTAGATTGTTGGTCTATTTTGATTTTGTATAAGGTCTGAGATAGTCCAATGAGAGGATTTTTTTTTTTTTTTTTTTTGAGTTAGGGGTCTCACTCTGTAGCCTAGGCTAGAATGCAGTGGCTTGATCATAGCTCACGGCAGTCTCAAACTCCTGGGCTCAAGCAGTCTTCCCAAGTAACTGAGACCACAGGTGTGCACCACTAAGTCTGGCTAAATGTTGTATTTTGTTTTGTTTTGTTTTGTTTTTTTTGTAGAGATGAGGTCTCATCATGTTGTCCAGGCTAGTCTTGACCTCCTGGGCTCAGGCAGTCCTCTTGCCTTGGCCTTCCGAGGTGCCAGGATTACAGATGTGAGCCATCACACCTGGCTCTTATAGTACCTTTTAACTGAGTATATGTACATATCAACCAAAAACTGTGGATTTCATAGTATTTTAAATTATTTTGCATTGTATTAATCAAAGCAGAACTTAAAATATACTTGAAAAATAGTACTTGTAAGTTTAAGACAATTTTTCAGTCCATGGCTTATACACAAGTGACTGAATATGGATTCATGGATTTCCTTCCCATAACACCACGATCTTCTATGAATCTACAGATCACATATTTTGTAGATGAGCATCAGAAGAATCTCTTATGACAGGGAAAAGAGAGACTGAGGATGAAGGTAGAGTTTCCAAGGGTCCATAGCTGCAGAGACCTCAAGGAAGAAGCTGGGGATAACTGGAATGTCATTAACTAGAAGGCAGTGGTGGAATCTGTAAGGGCCAGAGAGGAAGTAGCATTTCATTTGAGGCAACAAGGATGGTTGCAGAGTTTGGTTTGTAGGCTCACAGGTCATCATCAGAAAGTAATGGTTTAGGGAGCAGTTGAAGATTCCTTTACTTCCTTTGGAAATAATGCCAACTCAACTCAGCCTCCAAACAGGGAGTCCAACTGACTTTGTTTAGCATCTTTCCTACAGAGAGGGATAAGGAAGGAAAAGGAACTAGGCAAATTCTAGATTTTTATTTCAACTCTGACCAGAATGCTGGCTGAGTCTTTAAAAAAAAGTCCGGTTTTATTTTAGCTGAAAATGTGATGAAAGGAATTTTTCTACTTCTCATGTGGCCAGGAGAATTAGGGTCCCTTAGAGTTTAGGGTGGTGTATTGTATTGGCCTGTGGCCATCTGATGGAGCAGGAACTGGGATACAGCTCCCAGTTCATGAGTGAGAAACTTGGTGGGGAAGTGTTGGATCACAATGGCAATCATGGTCAAGGGCCTTCTGTCTTCTGGCCAGCTTTTTCAGTGCTGACAGGCTTATCAGTGACAATCTTCTTTTTTTTTTAAGTCTTTTTTTCACTTTGTCAGGTCTGTGTCCAAAGGGCAAAAGGAACAAGGAGGGGATAAATGAGCAGGTGATTGAGCGTCTGAGGGGAGTGTAGAGATAATGGTCTTCAGATGCCCTTCTGCTTTTACTGGCTGATTGCCTATTTTTTCAAATAGAAACAAAAGCTACTTTGCAAGAAGTGATTTGGGAAGGCATAAACAAAGAATGGGTCTTGGTTACTTTGATGTTTGTGGTGTTTAAACTCTGAATTTGTGTGGATGTGTCTTTTTGAATTTTTAACCCCCCCCATGCAACCTTTGTGACTTAACAGGTGCTACTTGTGAGCAGTAGTCGCCATCCAGACAGATGGATTGTCCCTGGAGGAGGCATGGAGCCTGAGGAGGAGCCAAGTGTCGCAGCAGTTCGTGAAGTCTGTGAGGAGGTATGCATGGAGAAGAGAGAGCACAGCTATGCCTCGTCATCATGAACCTGTCGTATCTGTGTAGTTCTTTAATAGATCAGCACTCACTGAATAAATGTACAGTCACAGAAAAAGGGCAATGAATGGTTACCCGGTCCCTCCTTTATTACCGTGTGATGGAGTTGTGACATGGTAATGTTAACCAGGCACTCTATGCCAGACTTCCCATGACTTTTTATGCCAGACTTTTGTGACTTCCCATGGATTTCTTCCAACACTGCCTATTACCTGTGGCACAAAATCAAGAAGCAAATCGTTCCTCACCTCTAAGGAGTAAGAGGAACAGGCAGCATTAGTATAAATGACTCATTGTCATTAAGCTTTGGAGGAGGCCCTTGTTTTCATGTGCTTACTGCATCCTAGCCATGGAACTGTGGCTAAAGCAGTGACTCTGTTAGCCAGATACTGTTAATGGTACAACTTGAGAGATAATAGTATCTTCTCTTTTATTTAGTCACAAGATGTTCCACATACATGTGTTGAGTTTCTGGGCCATGATATCCTACTAGATACTCCAGAATAAATAGAAGAAATAAAGTCATGGACCCTTAGTTCTCTTATTTCAAGAATTTACAGTCTGGGGGAAACTGAGAAACAGATTGCAATTCAAAACCCAGAGAAACGAACTATTGTTTTCCCATAGCCTCTTGTGGTGACACCATGCTCTGCTCTTCTTGTTATCTCATTTAGGACTCATAACTCAGTTGTGTAAGCTTTATTGCCACAGTTTACTTGCCCTGGTCACATAGGTAGTGCTTTTGAAATCCATTTCCTTGTTCTAGAGGGAATTTAAGATTGATTCTAAGAACATATAAAAAAGCACTTACAGCAAGTCTAATTTCTGTGTTTCTTTTGGATCCAGCTTTTGGTGAAGTGCACTTAGAATAATCTTACCCTTGGAATATCCAAGGAAGTCTTAGTTCTCGCTCTGAATTCCTACACTTACATTGGCTTATGTTACTGTCGTTGTAGCATCTATCTTACACCCATAACTAAATTGTTCTCTCTGAGGGCAAAAATCACGTTTCCCATCAAAAATCCTTACTTTCCGTGCCTATTACACAGCTAGGTGAACAGAAAGTAATTAATATATGCTTCTTTGATAGATGGAACAATGGTTGGAACAATGCAGATGCTGAAGAAATACCCTAAATGGAAATTGTCAGAGTATAGAAAGTGATAAACATTGACAGAGAGGATATGAGAAGGCATTCTTACAGGAGGCTAACCCGCTTAGAACCAAATGGAATCAAGAGAGGGTGTAATGAAGAGAACATTGACGTGGGAATCCTGGTTTCTGTTACTGTCAGTTAATGACTGTGTGACCTATGAGAAAATAACTTTAAACACCCTGGACCTTTGTCCTTCATTTGAATATCTTCCTTTTTACTCCATCGTGGAGGGAGGGAGGGGAATATGAGGTTCAAA
The DNA here is from genome assembly GCF_000951045.1 of Mandrillus leucophaeus. Classification (NCBI taxonomy): domain Eukaryota; kingdom Metazoa; phylum Chordata; class Mammalia; order Primates; family Cercopithecidae; genus Mandrillus; species Mandrillus leucophaeus. Next base: position 1,252,964 of record NW_012103142.1, on the reverse strand, counting down.
TGAGAACATGAGTATGAATATCCTTTGTGAATTATGTATCACTCTACCACGTAGGATGTATGCAGCTGAAAATAATATTATGCCCATTACTGTTCTGTAACAGGCTTATTATATCACAATAAGTCGTCCCAGGTTGGCTGACTCAGCAGTATTAAGAACCCAGGTGCTTCCCGTCTTTCTGTTCTGCCATCCTTGGTACATTGGCTTTTGTTTGCGGGCTTGTCTCCTGTGGTGACAAGATGGCTATCACAGCTCTATCCTTACACATTCTTTTCAAATGTAGGGCACACAGTTTTACCTCATGGGTCTCTTTATTTGAGAGAAAAGAAATTTTCCCCAGAAGGTCCCCCAGCGGACTCTTTATGTTGGTGTTCCAGAGTTGCTTCGCATGCTTGTGCTTAAACTTCCTGGCAAAAGGTATATCAGTTCCATGTTTAAACTACTAGAGCCTTCACCGTCTAGGATTTGACTTTGAGAAATCTCTTAGACTTTAATTTAAAGCAATTGAAAAGCATGACCAATAAGAGAAGATAAAATGTTTATTTTGTTAGAAATTTAACTTATATTGGAATGTGCCAATACATGTTTACTCTAAAAAAAAATGAATAGATAATATATAATTTTAGAGTGAGAAAAAATTTATTATACAGGCCATACAGTCTCTGTCACAGCTACTTAACTCTGCCATTATAGGGCAAAAGTAACCATAGACAGTAAAATACATAAACAAATGGGCACGGCTATGTTCCAGTGAAGCCTTATTTATAAAAACTGTGGTGAACCATAGATAATGCCTGGTTTAAGCTCTTGCTACTCAGAGTGTAATTGATGGACCAGCAACATCAGCATCAGCCAGGAGCTTGTTAGAAATGGAAAATCTCAGACCCCAACCCAGATCTACTGTATCAGAATCTGATTCTAATAGGACCTCTGGTGATTTTGAGATCCTACTGCCTTAGAGTATTGAATTCTTACCAGTGAGTGTTCTGAGAATTCTTCCTGATGAATCTGTGGAGAGAAATGCTCTTTGAGGGATGGACTGTGGTTTGGTGGTCTCCACACCCATTCCAATGACTCTTCTGACATGGAGAGATTAGAAAGCTAAAAAGTACTTTTCCTAGACTCAGGTAAGGAATGCAACTAAGTCTCCTTGATGATATTTAGATATCCCCAATACAAAGCACTTGTACAAGATTGCTGTAGTCACGAGGAGGTCATGTTCTGAGAGCAGCGGGCCCATCTGTTTTGGTGGCACACATTTAGACAAAGGAGATATGGTTTTGGAATTGGCAGCTATAGTGTCAACTTCCTGATTTGGCTGGTGGCTTTTATTTGGCAGCTTCCTGATCCACCCCAGAGACAGCAACTCCCTTGGCAGTCCAGTTCTGCCATGTGGTTTTAAGAATTGTTCTTGGAACCTTGGTCTGTGTTTCTTGAACTCTCCCAGTGATTCTGTAAACTGTTTTTATCCCTTATAAACCATTATCTTAAACTAATCAGGTGGAATTCTGTTGTCTGCAATTAAAAATCTTGACCCAACCAGATTCCCTGTGAATGTTAACAGCTGCTTTAGTTGTATCAGACGTTCTCCTCTGCTTGGCCATGCTAACCCATCAAGGAATTGAGGTGTCTTTGCAAAGCATCCCCCTCTAGAGAAGAGTGTCCAGTGGCCCGTGAGAGAGGTGTCTGATCTACAGTGTGTCAGTAGTTTAATCAGGCAGACCTGTTTCTGTGGGAGAATGAAGCTGTGACAGAATCCAGTTCAGAATCTGCACCTTCCTCATAACTGTTTACTGATTGAATGTTACTAGTCTGTTCAACAGATATTGAGTGCCTATCCATCTTGCACAAAATACTGGGCCACAAATTGGGGATACAAAAATTTGGGTTCTGCCATCATCACATGAGCTTAACGTCTCACTAAGAATACAGAGTTAATAGGAAACTATAATTTGAAAATTCAACTTTGAGGGAACAGTTTGTACAGCATGCTAGGGCACTTGTTGGCAGAGTAGCCAACTCTGGCACAACGACTGGCTCCTAGGAGAATGTCTGGATGGTTATAGACCTGCTCATTTAAGATTTTTCCATTTTGGAGGGACTTTGGGGATACAGTAGGTAGTGTGATGGTGGTCTTGTACATGATATCCCCACATAAGGGAGATTAGATAGAGGAGGGATGAAGTAGCTGGTGAGCTTTTCTTTACTGTGAAGCAGAATTGGGTTCCCACTTTCCTGTCAGACCTGGGATAATGCAGAATTAGAAGGGTGTAGACACACCCTGAAGGCCAGGTATGATTCTGTACTTTGCATCCCTAGGCCTGAGGGCACCAGAAGCTTTGCCTAATTCTTTCTGTAGGAACTCGAAGTTTGACTGTTCAAATAAGTGGTGTGGTAGGGCCCGTTGGTAGACCTAAACTGAATAATTTTGATTTAAATCCAGTTGGCTTCTGTAGGTTCTAAGGTGCTTAAGGCAAAAATAGTATTTGAGAGTGACCATGCTGTTGTGGATTCAGACAGATTGTTACAAGACCTGAAATGGAGTGGTGGTTCTCTAGTAGAGAGAGAGGAAAAAGTTCAAAGACCTTGTGCAAAGACTTGATACTTGGTTTTGGGAGTTGTGGTTGGAATATCTCTGGCCGTTCTACTTTTGTAGAGCACATTTGGAATTTGTGTCTGTTTCAGGAAAGCTTACCTTATTTGTTGTCACTGTTGCTGTTCTGTGTTTGAGTGTTACAGTTGAGTTGTCCCTCGGTTATACAAGTGCAGCTAAGATGTAGAAAACCAGATGTTTGCAACAGGAAATGCATTGAGGGAGTAGGAAGGATATAGGGTACTGTACTTTTGTTTCCTGGAAATTGCATACTATCCTTCTATAGGTAAAAGGGAGAATAGTGTGAAATAGGAATAAAGTGCTCGTGAAACAAGGAAATGAAAAGTGCAGCACAAATAATTAAACTACACTCCTCATATGTTTAGTATCTTACCTAGCTCCTCTCTTGAAAGAATCCTGATCTTGAAACTTTATTCTCTCAGTAATACTAGAATAAAGTATGGGATATGATGATGTGATTCTTCTTTGACTGCAGGCAAGCTCTGCCTGCCATTCTCAGCCTTAAAGAATCCTTCCTGACTTTAGATCGAGACCATCCTGGCTAACGCGGTGAAACCCCATCTCTACTAAAACTACAAAAAAAAAAAAAATTAGCCGGTCGTGGTGGCGGGCGCCTGTAGTCCCAGCTACTCGGGAGGCTGAGGCAGGAGAATGGTGTGAACCCGGGAGGCGGAGCTTGCAGTGAGCAGAGATTGCACCACTACACTCCAGCCTGGGTGACAGAGTGAGACTCCGTCTCAAAAAAAAAGAAAAAAATCATAATCCTTCCTGACTTTGAGCAAATTTTTTTTCTGCAGTCAGAGGAGAATCATCTAATCTTATCCCATATTTTATTCCAGCATTATTGAGAGGATAAAAAAATGTCTGTGAACTGCTTTGAACTTTAGAATAAGTATCCAAATAAATAAAATGTACACACAATAAAAATAAAGAGAACATGTCATTACAAAAACAGAAACAGTTCAGTGGCTTCCATCAAAACAGAATGAAAGAAGTGGATTTTCCAGTTTTATTAACAGAGAATTAGACTTGAAATCAGAGACTTGAAATATTGATAGATGTTTTTTATTGTCCTTGAAGGGAAGCTTTTGTAAACAAAGCACTATTTAGAGGTTTATTTAGTTTTCAAGATGTTTATGCTTTCAGATCTGATTTTTTATTTGGAAATGTAGGAGATTTTAATAGCCACTTTTTGAGGGGCTTTGTGGATAATACCTCTATACCAATTAGTTGAAAACCTTCAGATGTTTCAGATTGCATTTATAAATTTAATATATTTGATTTTTTTTTTGAGAATTTCAGTTGTCCTACTTAAAAAAAAAACTTCATAAAGCTCTTCAATGAAAAAAAGTCTTGTGAAAAACTACTACAAGTAAACACAGGGGGAAGCATTTAGGGCCCTGGTCTGGACAAAGATTTCATAGGTAAGACCTCAAAAGCACACGTGACAAAAGCAAATATAGACAGATGGGATTGTATCAAACTAAAAACCTTCAGCACAGCAAAGGAAAGAATCAACAGTGAAGATAAGTCTACAGAATGGGAGAAAATATATATGCAAAATATTCATTCAACAAGGGATTACTATTCAGTATACAAAGAACTCAACAGCAAAAAAAGAATCCAATATTAAAATGTGCAAATGATATGAATAGACGTTTCTCAAAAGAAGACAAATAGCCAAGAAATACATTGAACAAGGCAGGGATTAGGAACAGCAACACCGCTCCCAAACTCCCCCACCCCACTCAAAAGTGTGTATATAACCTTTTGTTTGTTTTGAGACGGAGTCCCGCTCTGTCATCCAGGCTGGAGTGCTCACTACAACCTCCGCCTCTGGGTTTCAAGCGATTCTCCTGTCTCAGCCTCCCAAGTAACTGGGATTACAGATGCCTGCCCCCATGCCTGGCTAATTTTTGTATTTTTAGTAGAGATGGGGTTTCATCATGTTAGCCAGGCTGGTCTCAGACTCCTGACCTTAGGCAATCCACCCGCCTTGGCCTCCCAAAGTGCTGGGGTTATAGGCATGAGCCACTGTGCCCGGCCCTTATATCACTTTTGACTCTACAAAAACTTAACTGCTAACAGTCTAGTGTTGACCAGAAGCCTTACTGTTAACATAGTCAGGTAACACATATTTTGAATATTATATGTTATATATACTGTATTCTAGAGAAAAGAAAATGTTGTTAAGAAAATCATAAGAGAGAGAAAATACATTTGCTGTTCATTAAGTGGAAGTGGATAATCATAAGGTCTTTATGCTTGTCATCCTCACATTGAGTAGGCTAAGGAGGAGGAAGAAAAAAGGTTGCTCTTGGTATCTCAGAGATGGCAGAGGTGGAAGAAAATTCATGTATAAATGGAGCCACATGGTTCATACCTGTGCCGTTCAGGGGTCAAGCTGTATATGAAAAAATGTTCAACATCACTAATCATCAGGAAAATGCAAATTAAAACCACAGTGAGATATTATCTTCCCCTAGTTAGGATGGCTATTACTTAAAAAGACAGTAACAAAGCCAAGGACGCCGGGCGTGGTGGTTGATGCCTATAATCCCAGCACTTTGGGAGGCTGAGGTGACCAGATCACCTGAGGTCAGGAGTTCAAGACCAGCCTGGCCAACATAGTGAAACCTCCTCTCTACAAAAAATACAAAAAAAAATAGAAGATTAGCTGGCCTTGGTGGCGGGTACCTATAATCCCAGCTACTTGGGAGACTGAGGCAGGAGAATCACTGAAACCTGGGAGGCAGAATTTGCAGTAAGCTGAGATCACGTCACTACACTCCAGCCTGGGTGATGAGAGTGAAACTCCGTCTCAAGAAGAAAAACAAACAAACAAACAAAAACAACGCCAGGGAGGCTGCAGAGAAAAGGAAACTCTTATATGCTATTGGTAGGAATGCAAATTAGTATAGCAATTATGGCAGGCTGTATGGAGGTTCCTCAGAAAACTGAAAATAACTTTGGGAGGCTGAGGTGGGAAGATGACAAGATAAGGAGTTCAAGACCAGCCTGGCCAACATGGCAAAACCCCGTCTCTACTGAAAATACAAAAATTAGCCTGGCACAGTGGCATGTGCCTGTAATCCCAGCTACTTGGGAGGCTGAGGCAGGAGAATTGCTTGAACCTGGGAGGCAGAGCTTGCAGTGAGCCAAGATTGTGCCACTGCACTCCAGCCTGGGTGACAGAGCAAGACTCCATCTCAAAAAAAAAAAGAAAAGAAAACTGAAAATAGAACTACCATATGATCCAGTGATCTCTCTGGGTGTATATCCAAAACAAAGGAACTCAGTGTATTAAAAGTCTGCACTTCCATGTTCATTGTAGAATTATTCACAATAGGCAAGATATGGAATCAGCCTAAGTGCCCACCAACTGATGAATGGATAAAGGAAATGTGATATATATATAAGTATACACACACACAGCACTCACACATATACACACACAATGGAATAGTATTCATCTATAAAAAAGAGTAAAATAATGTCATTCATGGCAGCTGAACTTGGAAGACATTAACAGTAAGCGAAGCCAGCTGGGTGACTCACACCTGTAATCCCAGCACTTTGGGAGGCCGAGGTGGGTGGATTGCTTGAGGTCAGGAGTTCGAGACCTTCCTGGGCAACACAGTGAAACCTCCCCTCTACCAAAAATACAAATATTAGCCGGGTGTGGTGGCACACGCCTGTGGTCCCAGCTACTCAGGAGACTGAAGTTGGGAGGATTGCTGGAGCCCAGGAAGTCGAAGCTGCAGTGAGCCATGATCATGCCACTGCACTCCAACCTGCGTTACAGAGTGCGAGACCTGGTCTCAAAAAAATTAAAATAAAGGAGAAATAAGCTAGGCACAGAAAAGATGAACACCACGTGTTCTTTCTTGTATGTACAAGCTCTAGTGTTCTATAGCACTGTAAGGTAACTATACTTAATACTTACTGTGTTATTTTCAGATGAGATTGGGCACGTTCATGGTGGTATGGCCATAGAGAATTGTGTGTTTTCAGATAGCTACAAGTAAGGATTTTGAATGTTCCCAAGACAAACAAATGATAAATATTTGAGATGGTGGATATGCTAATTACCCTGATTTATCATCATTTGTTTGTTTGTTTTGAGATAGAGCCCTGCTCTGTCACCCAGTCTGGAGTGCAGTGACACGATCATGGCTCACTGCACCCTCCATCTCCTGAGTTCAAATGATCCTTCCGTATCAGCCTCTTGAGTACCTGGGACTCCAGGTACGCGCCACCATGCCCAGGTAATTTTTATATTTTTATAGAGGCTGTATTTCACCATGTTGCCAAGGCTGGTCTCCAACTCCTAGGCTCAAGCCATCTGCCCGCCTTGGCCTCCCAAAGTTCTGGGATTACAGCCACGTTATGCCCAACCAGATTTATCACTATATATTGTATACATATAGCAAAATGTCACTGTACTCCATAAATATGTACAATTATTATGTGTCAATTAAAATTAATGACAAAAATATTTATAGCCAGGCCTGGTGGTATGGGCCTATAGTCCCACCTGCTGGGGAGGCTGAGGCAGGATGATCACTCGAGCCCAGGAGTTCAAGACCAGCCAGGGAAACATAGCAAGACCTCATCTTAAAAAACAAAAAGAAAAACAAAACACAGCATTTTCAAAGAAATACAAAGTTTTATAAAACACAGAGAAACACTTTTTTTTTACAAACTCCTGTGACTCTCATATATTACGCTTAGAAATAAGATGTTTTAGAGTCTTTAAATATTCCCATGCTATATATAAGGTTTGTAAGATTTTTAACTTAAAATCATGAGTCAGAAATAAATTATTCAACTATATTTTTGAAATTTGAGGCCACAAGACTGCCAGCCAGAATAGATAACATTCTTGTAAGCATTACAAGATCTTAGATTATGTCTGGTCTCCTTAACACAGAAATACTTAATGTAATAAACATTATAATATTTAAGACTAAAGTATTATAAATTATAAAATACTTATTGATTCCCTTGAACATTTTTATATGTAATTCTAAATGTTTCTAGGATTGAAAGATGCTTACCTGCTGAAGAAACTGAGTCTTCCTATTAAATGAGGCCACAACTCTTAGGTGACCTGATAGGGCATGACTCTGTTCACTTTTGCTTCATCAAGACTCCATAACTTCACAAGGCTGGGGGTCATGGAGTTCACACAGCATGAATCAACATAGCTAATTTAGTGCATCAGCGTGAAGGTTACTTCATTCATGAAGCCTTTGTGATTCCTCCTAGTAGGTTCACTCATGCTATATGTTTCCATTGCAGTCTGTATTTCTAGCACTGTGGTATTGTTCATGCTTTATTGATGTTGCTTGTTGAATTATCTGTCTTTTGTGCTAGACTTTATACTCTGTATAGTCTCCTTCCTTCCTTCCTTCCTTCCTTCCTTCCTTCC
>NW_012103142.1:1215924-1244686 GCF_000951045.1 Mandrillus leucophaeus | reverse complement strand
CCTCCTTCCCTCCTTCCCTCCTTCCCTCCTTCCTTCCTTCCTTCCCTTCCTTCCCTTCCTTCCTGTCACCCAGGCTAGAGTTCAGTGATGTGGTCATAGCTTACTGTAACCTCAAACTCCTGGGCTCAAGCAATCTTCCTGCCTTGGCACCCTGAGTATCTGGGACTACAGGTACATGCCACCATGCCTGGCTAATTTATTATTATTATTATTTATCAGAGACAGGGTCTTGCTATGTTGCCAAGGGTCTCCTAGCTTCCAGCCCCTCCTCCCTCAGCCTCCTAAAGTGCTGGGATTACAGGTGTGAGCCATTGTACCTGGTCCCCATTTTTTCTTTTTTCTTTTTTTGAGATGGAGTTTCACTGTTGTCGCCCATGCTGGAGTGCACGATCTTGGCTCACTGTAACCTCTGCCTCCTGGGTTCAAATGATTCTGCTGCCTCAGCCTCCTAAGTAGCTGGGATTATAGGCGTGCACCACCATGCCTGGCTAATTTTGTATTTTTAGTAGAGACAGGGTTTCTCCATGTTGGCCAGGCTGGTCTGGAACTCCTCACCTCAGGTGATCCACCTACCTCGGCCTCCCAAAGTGCTGGGATTACAGGTGTGAGCCACCGCGCCCGGCCCCATTTTTTCTTGCTCGTTGTTGAATCTCCTGTGCTCAACACATATTTCAAGTGCTTCATAGAGTGCTACAATTATTGACCTAACTATTGGAACAGCTGCAGAAATGCAACTGCAGTATATCCTTTTAGGTGGTCAGAAATAGACATATTCTCCAAATGCATCAGTTAAGTGAGGAAGAACATGACGTTGTCACAGCACCTGCCCAGCCAAGGCTGTACAAAGTTGGAAACTTGGGTCACAGTGCACAGGCAGGCATCACTCGTGGCAGGTGGAACAACAGTGGGAATGCAGAGTGGCTCAAGGAGCCTGGTCACATGCCAATGGCTCAGCCCCTCTCTTCTACTGCGGAGGACCTGCCTATCTCATCTCTTCTCAGCCTCCTCGCTTACTGCTTTTATATTGTGTTTTTCCTCTCTTATGCAAAACTTACTGGTCTGTTGACCCTGTATTCAGCCTTCCTAAGAGAGGACCTGATTGGTTTTGCCTAGTGACAACTTCATGTAGTATTCCCCTTTAGGCAGAGCTGCCAGGCCACATCATCAGCGTCTGGCCATTTTGAAAATGTCTACCTTACCTTTGCATCAGTTGCTGATATTTAATTCTCTTAGCTGTGCTCAGAGTAGTGAAGTCACATGCTATAAAAGCATGGCAACCCATGGTTAAGTACCATCTGCAGCAGCTTTTCCAAAGGTCCTGTGTATGTAGTAGGAACTGTTATTATCTACATTTTACAGGAGAGAAAAGGCTGAGGTTGAGTGATTTGCCCCAACAAGTTGTGTCCAGCCTAATGTGCTCAAGATAAGATTTGAATCCAGGACATCTTTCGTCCCCAACACCCCTAATGCTATGGCTCCTTGAAAGATGTCCACCAAAATGTTTGCAGTGGTCATATTTATGTTAGTTTATAGGTTATCAAGTTCTCTGCACTGAGTGTGTGTTTCTTTTATTACTAGAAAAAGTTTCCATATAAACATGAAAGGATTGAGATTATTCAGTAGTTTATCATGGCATTGTCAGTCCTAGGTCTCATTAAATTCCACCTGTTCTAAAGCTTTGTTCAGCCCAGCTTAAAAATTGTAGCATATTGGCTGAATTTCAGAAACAGATAAATCTGAAGCAGTTGACACATTAGCAACCACATTTAAGGGGAGGGCTAAAATATTCCCTTTTGCAAATTAGCCTCGATTTTTTAGCTGCTCTTGGTCAAAATCCCATTAGAGTGACCCCTTACAGGGTTAGGGGAACAGGCTTGCTCCCATGGCCTGCCATGGGCTTTAGTAACAGTGCCTATTTAGACCAGGGCAGCAAAAGCTGTGTGAGCCAGCCATGTGATAGTCTTTCTGTAATAAAAAAGGAAAGCACCTCTTTGTATGATCTCAGAGCTATTCTTTCTTGCTAATTCAGTGGGAAAGGTAAAACTCTGGGCTGACAGGGAAAAAAGGGAAGCTGTGTCTGAAACTGTTCTGTTTTCTGTTTGTCTTACATTCCCATTTCCTTTACCTTTTCTCACCTCAGCCATCCCAAGAGTATTATCACAAAAATAGAGAACATCCAAAAACAGAAAAAGGAGGAGAAAATTGTGGGCCTAAGTATAGCCATTCATTAGTATCCATTCCTTCATATTGGTTTCAGGACCCCTGGTGGATATAAAAATCAGCAGATGCTCAAACCCCTTATATAAAGTGGCAAAGTGTTTGCATATGACCTACACATACCCTGCCATATACTTTAGATCATTTGTGGATTACTTATGATACCTCATGCAGTGTAAACACTATGTAAATACAGTTGACCCTTAAACAACAGGGGATTGAACTGCACGGGTTCATGTATATGTGCATTTTTTTCCAGTAAAAGTTACACTGTTACACTGAGTGTGCTTGCCTCTCCTGCTTCCTCTTTTACCTCCTTCACTTCTGCCTCTGAGGTGGCCCCTGAGACAGCAAGACCAACCCCTCCTCTTCCTCCTCTTCTTCCTTAGCCTACTCAATGTGAAGATGATGAGGATAAAAACCTTTACTGGACTCCACTTCCACTTAATGAATAGTAAATGTATTTTCTCTGCCTTATGGTTTTCTTAATAACATTTTCTTTTTCTAGCTTTATTATAAGAATATAGTAATAGTACACACAACATACAGAATATATGTTAATCAGCTGTTATTGGTAAGGCTTCTGGTCAGTAGTAGACTATTTGTAGTTAAGTTTTGGGGGAGTCAAAATTATATACCCACCGGACATGGTGGCTAGGGCTAGGAGTTTGAGAACAGTCTGGGCAACATAGTGAGACCCTATTGCTACAAAAAACAAAAAATTAAAAAAATATATTAGTTGGGCATGTTGACATATACCTGTAGTCACAGCTACTTGGGATTCTGAGGAGGGAGGATTGCTTGAGCCCAGCATCAAGGCTGCAGTGAGCCTTGATTGCGCCAGTACATTCCAGCCTGGGTGACAGATGAAGACCCTGTCTGTTAACAAAAAAAAGTATACACAGATGTTTGACTGTGTGGGAGTTGGCACCCTACCAACTTGTTCAAGGATCAACATTGTTCAAGGATCAACTATAGTTGTACTGTATTGTTTAGGAAATACAAGGGAACAAAGTCGGTACCTGTTCAGTACAGATACAATTTTTTTTAAAATTCTTGATCTGCAGTTGGTTGAATCCACAGATGTGTAGTGCACAAACACGGAGAGCCAACTGTATCTGCAGTCAGCCTGATAGTTTGTGACACAGCCATTGCTTTTTTAAAAAGTGTGATTAGTTCTCTGTGACTTCCTCACTTATGTCGTAATAGTAGTTCTGTGCTACTCCTCTGGCTCATGCCACCTGTTGCTTTGCTGTAGAAACAGTCCATCTTCAGGTTGGTGATGTCTGCTTAGATTTCCCTGTATCTTTGCTGCCCTCCCTCAAGTTTTTGTACAAGTTATGTATGTACAGTGTCATACATAAAATAATAACTCCACAGCATGTTTTACTTAATTAACCTTCATTAAAGAAAGTTTGTTAAAAAAAAAAAAGAAAAATCCAGCAGGTCATGGACAACTTAAAAAGAAAGTTTGAAAGTCTAAATACCTTAATGTAGAATAACTGAGGTTGCCTTCCTAATGGCACCACAAGAGTTCAGATCTGCTCAATTATCTCTCACTTTGTTAATCTATCTTATAGCAGCCTGTCAAGAAGTTATTTTCGTCCAGGCGCAGTGGCTCACCCTTATTATCCCAGCACTTTGGGAGCCCAAGGTGGGTGGATCACTTGAGGTCAGGAGTTCGAGACAAGCCTGGCCAATATGGTGAAACCCCATCTCTACTAAAAATACAAAAATTAGCTGGGCATGGTGGCACATGCCTGTAGTCCCAGCTGCTCGGGAGGCTGAGGCAGGAGAATTGCTTGAACCTGGGAAGCGGAGGTTGCAGTGAGCCGAGAACGTGCCATTGCAGCCTGGGCATCACAGGGAGACTCCATCTCAAAAAAAAAAACACAAAAAGAAAAAAATGAAAAGTTATTTTAACTCTTGATTCTGTTTATATTTTCTTTTCTTCTTTCTTTTTTTTTTTTTGGAGACAGTGTCTTGCTCTGTTGCTTAGGCTGGAGTGCAGTGGCGTGATCTCAGCTCACTGCCACCTCCACCTCCCTGGCTCAAGTGATCCTCCCACCTTGGCCTCCTGAGTAGCTGGGACTACAAGTAAACGCGCACCACCACACCCAGCTAATTTTTATATTTTTGGTAGAGCCGGGGTTCTACCATGTTGCCCAGGCTGATCTCGAACTCCTGAATTCAAGTGATCTGCCCACGACCTCCAAAAGTGCTAGGATTCTAGGCATGAGCCACCACGCCCGGCACCATTTGTATTTTCTAAGAAGAACATGGGAAATGCCTTAGTGAACTTTATTTTTAAAATATGTGTCTTCTTATCCTAATTCCTGTACCGTGTATTCCCTGTCCCTGCAAAAGAATCGTTGTTCTTGACCAGGCACAGTGGTTCACATCTGTAATCCCAGCACTTTGGGAGACCGAGGCAGGCAGATCACCTGAGGTCAGGAGTTCAAGACCAGCCTGGCCAACATGGTGAAACCTCGTCTCTACTAAAAATGCAAAAATTACCCAGGCGTGGCAGCAGACGCCTGTAATCCCAGCTACTTGGGAGGGTGAGGCAGGAGAATCGCTTGAACCTGGGACGTGGAGTTTACAGTGAGCCGAGATCGCACCATTGCACTCCAGCCTGGGGGATAAGAGCGAGACTTCATCTCAAAAAAAAAAAAAGGTTGTTCTCATATTCTCGTATATGTATTTTATATATATAAAATATATATTTGTATATATGTATTTATATGTATATCTCTCTATATATATATACACACACATAGCAACCAGAAGGCTCCATATGGTATCTCCGAACAGTCTCTAACAGGAAAGCAGAATTTCATGTTTCATTTTATACAAGAATAGAACATTTTTATTTTTAGAGATAGAGTCTCTCTCTATTGCCAGGCTGGAGTGCAGTGGCGTGATCTCGGCTCACTGTAACCTCCACCTCCCAGGTTCAAGCGATTTTCCTGCCTTAGCTGGGACCACAGGCACATGCCACCACGCCCAGCTAATTTTTTGTATTTTTAGTAGAGACAGAGTTTCACCATGTTGGCCAGGATGGTCTCGATCTCTTGACCTCGTGATCTGCCCACCTTGGCCCCCCAAAGTGCTGGGATTACAGGCGTGAGCCACCGCGCCCAGCCTGTCTTCAATCTTTCTGGTAAGTGCATAGAAGAAAACGCTGATGTATGCTGCCTTCCCTCTCTGATTCGGCTACCTATAAGAGAAGGGCCCCCGTCCTATGATCACATGATTTGCTTGACCTTATCAATCACTTGGATGACTCACCATCCTTACCCTGCCCCCTTGTCTTGTATACAATAAATATCAACGCGCCCAGCCATTCGGGGCCACTACTGGTCTCTGCGTCTTGGTGGTAGTGGTCCCCCAGGCCCAGCTGTTTTCTCTTTATCTCTTTGTCTTGTGTCTTTATTTCTTATGATCTCTCATCTCCACACATGGGGAGAACACCCGCCAAACCCCTTAGGGCTGGACCCTACATCTCACACCTGTAATCCCAGCACTTTGGGAGGCCACAGCAGGTGGATCACCTGAGGTTAGGAGTTCGAAACCAGCCTGACCAACATGGCGAAACCCTGTCTCTACTAGAAATACAAAAATTAGCTGGGCATGGTGGCAGGTGCCTATAATCCCAGCTACTTGGGAGGCTGAGGCAGGAGAATTGCTTGATCCTAGGAGGCAGAGGTTGCAGTGAGCTGAAAACACGCCACTGCACTCCAGCCTGGGCGGCAGAGCAAGACTCCATCTCAAAAAAAAAAAAAAAAAAAACAAAACTGGATTCTCATGTAAGATCTTCTGATCTTTCAATGTGAGCAACTAATTTTAAATATTGGCTTTTACAAATGTTAGAGTAATATCTGCATATGAATTAAAAAGACAACAACAACAGTAGGACTGAAAGGCTCATAGTGAAAAACAACCGAAGTATGTGTTAATTAAATGAATGAGCTGTGTTTCGAATTTTAACTTTATTTTAAACTGTAAATTGATAAACTCTAACCTTTTAGAAGATAGTTTTTGTTTTTGTTTTTTGTCTCCGAAAGCAAATAAAGGTTTTTAACCTTGGGAATATTTTACTGTTAAATAAAAATATTAAAATTAGAAAGTGTATCTAGATGTAAATTGCTATAAGAGAGACTGGGAGTTACCCCGTTTGTTTAAAAGCAGGCTTTATTTAGATGGAATTCTTGAACTTCCATTATTTAATTTTTAAAGGATTTTAAATCACATGAATATGAATTCCTAATAACAATGTACATGTATGGCCTGTGGCTTTATCTTTAAAATCAGAACTAAAATAGGCAAGTAATTTTTCTGTATGTTTGACATTTTTCAAAATGAAAAGTTGAGAAAATAAGCATAAATTCTTATCATATACCAGCTACATTCAAGATCTGAGCTGGAAGCTACAAAGGGCAGTGATGTGATAGATGCCACTTTCCCTAATATAGAGTGTGTGTTTGTCAGTATTGCCATGTCTGTCAGCACTACCGTGTCTTTATTTTTACTTGGTAAGAAGACAGATATTTTTAGCTCCTTTGGTCACAGCACTACAGTATATAAGAATCATCGTGTCTTAGTACATTATGTGTGAGGATCTTATTCTGACAAATTATTCTTTTTAAAGGATTTAGTGGGAAATGTGGATCCGTAATAAAAATTGCAGGAAGGCCTTTGTTCACCTAACATGAACATATATTTTTGTGTGAGGAAGCATCTTTATTCTGCCCTCCTAGGAAAACTCATCCACAAAAATATAGCAAAAGAAGTTAAAAGCTTATCCTTAGAAAAATAATTTTGTCTGGGTGCAGTGGCTCACGCCTGTAATCCCAGCACTTTGGAAGCCAAGGTGGGAGGATCACTTGAGCCCAGGAGTTTGAGACCAGCCTAGGCAACAAAGGGAGACCTTGTCTCTATAAAAATTTTTTTTAAATGAGCCAGACATGGTGGCTTGCACCTACAGTTCCATCTACTCAGGAGGCTGAGGAGAGAGGATCGCTTAAGCCCAGGAGTTTGAGGCTGCAGCAAGCTATGGGCAACAGAATGAGTCGCTTTTAAAAAAAAAAAAAAAAGAAAAGAAAGAAAAAAGAAAAAAAAATTGATTATATAAAGTGATCAGAAAAAGCATATCATGTTTTAATGTAGAAGGTGGTGTGAGGCAGTTTTACATTAGAGGACAGAATGAATCCCATAGATGTCTGGCATTACCTTTCAGACCCTTAAGTAAATTGGTATTGAATCCCATTTCTGGCAGCTGAGAACTTAGAAAGGGCCTTCCCTCTCAGTTACAGTTCAGGGATGAAGGCAAACCTTGGCATAGACACAGCCTCCAGTGAAGGGCCTGGCTGAGATGCAATTGCGATGATTCCTGTACTCAGCTTTTGCTCTGTGCTCATGTGGCTGAGTGTAATTCAACACTGGCCCCAGAGCCGTGTTCCTAGTAGAACCGCCTCTCTCTCTTTTCAGAGAAGCGTCTCTGCTCTGAGGCTGTTACAGAATGGTAAATGGCTGCCCCTGGATTATTTCCATGATTACTTCTAGAGTCATCCTTAAGATGATTGGCTTTTTAGTGACTGTCATTCTGGTTTTTGCAAAAATTCATGGTAGATACTATTGACTGTATGAAAAGTGGTATTCATAATGTTATTACATATTTGTGTTAGTGACCATTTTAGCTTTAAATATATAGGTGCTTTTGACTAAGACCATTAGAGTGATTTGTAAAGTTTTAACCCTAAAAATGGAGACACGCTGGGTGCAGTGGCTTATGCCTGTAATCCCAATACTTTGGGAGGCCAAGGCAGGAGGATCACTTGAGGCCAGGAAGTCAAGATTACAGTGAACTATGATCATGCCACTGCACTCTGTCCTGGGCAACCAAGTGAGACCCTATCTCAAAAACAACAGCAATAACAATAACAAAAAACTATATAATCTGAACAAGACTTTTATTCTGAAGGCTTTTTTTTTTTTTCGAGACAGAGTCTCGCTCTGTTGCCCAGGCTGGAGTACAGTGGCCAGATCTCAGCTCACTGCAAGCTCCGCCTCCCGGGTTTATGCCATTCTCCTGCCTCAGCCTCCCAGGTAGCTGGGACTACAGGCGCCCGCCACCTCGCCCGGCTAGATTTTTGTATTTTTTAGTAGAGACGAGGTTTCACCATGTTAGCCAGGATGGTCTCAATCTCCTGACCTCGTGATCCGCCCGTCTCGGCCTCCCAAAGTGCTGGGATTACAGACTTGAGCCACAGCGCCCAGCCCTTTTTTTTTTTTTTTAAGTGGAGTCTCACTCTGTCACCCAGGCTGGAGTGCAGTGGTGCAATCTCCGCTCACTGTAACCTCTGCCTCCTGGGTTCAAGCCATTCTTCTGCCTCAGTCTCCTGAGTAGCTGGGATTACAGGTGTGTGCCACCATGCCAGGCTAGTTTTGTATTTTTAGTAGAGACGGGGTTTCCCATGTTGGCCAGGCTGGTGTCGAGCTCCTGACCTCAGGTAATCCGTGCACCTCGACCTCCCAAAGTACTGGGATTACAGGCGTGAGCCACCACACCCAGCCCATTCTGAAGGTTTTTAAGTGCTCCTTGTAAGCACTTAGTGATGCTATTAATATATTAGTGTAGCCAAGTTTGATCACTTGATTAAGCTAGTGCCCACTATAGCTTACCATTTTTTTCTGTTTATAAAAATAATACATGTTCCTAGTAGAATGAAAAGACAGAAAGTGCAAAGAAGATTATATAGTACCCTAATTCCATGGCTAATTATTTTTTCCCAACTTTTCAATCATGAAAATTTTCAAACATGCAAGAAAAATTCAAAAATAGTAAAACAAACACTATACTTCTAGATATAATATCTTTTGACCTTTTGCATACTCGCTTTATCTTTCTATATTGTTAACTTTTTTTGGCTATTCCATTTGAATGTAAACTTGTAGATAGTGTGACACATCACTCCTAAATTCTATTCTTTAGCATGTATTTCTTTTCCTTTTCTTTTTTTCTCCTCTTTTCTTCTCTTCTCTTCTCGTTTCTTGTTTCTTTTCTTTTTTTGAGACAGGATCTCCCTGTGTTACCCAGGCTGGAGTACAGTGGCGCAATCTCTGCTTACTGTCACCTCCACCTCCTGGGCTCAAGCAGTCCTCCCTCCTTAAGTAGCTGGGACTACAGGCACGAGCCACCACACCCAGCTAATTTTTGTATTTTTTGTAGAGATGGAGTTTCACCATGTTGCCCAGGCTGGTCTTAAAATCCTGGGTTCAAGAGATCCACATGCCTTGGCCTCCCAAAGTGCTGGGATTATGGGCCACTGTGCCCAGCCTGTGTTTCTTTGTGCCCGCCCACCCTTCCTCCCTCTCTTTCCGTCTTTCCATTTTAAAATTTAGATTTGGGGGATATATGTGCACATGGGTATGTTTGCATGTTGCTGAGATTTTGACTTCTAATGACCGTGTCACCCAGGTAGCAAATATAGTACCTGATGGGTCGTTTTTCAACCTCCTCCCACCCCACTTTTAGAATCCCCAGTGTTAATTGTTCCCATGTTTGTGTGCATGTATACCCAGTGTTTAACTGCCACTTACAAGTGAGAACATGCAGTGTTTGGTTTTCTGTTTCTGTGTTAATTTGCTTAGGATAATGGGCTGCAGCTGTAACCATGTTGCTGCAAAAGGCATGATTTCATTCTTTTTTATGGCTGCATAGTATTCCATTTTGTATATGTACCTTTTCTTTATCCAGTCCACCATTGATGGGCACCTGGGTTGATTCCACCTCTTTGCTATTGTGAATAGTAGCATGCATCTCTTTGGAATAAGGCCAGTCTCCTGCATAACCGCATAGCATTGTCACACCTAAGGAGGTTTATAATAATTCCATAATATTATCCGGTATTGATTCTATATTCAAATGTCCCCAGTTATCATGAAATGTTTGTTACATTTGTTTCCTCACTAGGCCTTAACTTAGGTTCACACATTACTGTTGATTGTATGTCTTTTTAGGCTGTTTTATCATAGAACTGTATTTCCATTCTTTCCATATGCCTAGCCCCCATGATATTGACTATTTTATAAGAGTCCAGGGGCTGGGCACGGTGGCTCAGGCCTGTAATCCCAGTACTTTTGGAGGCTGAGGCAGGTGGATCACGAGGTCAGGAGATTGAGACCATCCTGGCTAACAGTGAAACCCGTCTCTACTAAAAATACAAAAAATGAGCTGGGAGTGGTGGTGAGCACCTGTAGCCCCAGCTACTCGGGAGGCTGAGGCAGGAGAATGGCGCGAACCCATTAAACGGAGGTTGCAGTGAGCCAAGATTGCACCACTGCACTCCAGCCCGGGTGACAGAATGAAACTCTGTCTCAAAAAAAAAAAGAGTCCAGGGTAGTTGTCTTATAAAATACCTCACATCTTGGTTTTGTTTGATTGTTTCTTCCTGGTTTCCTTTAACTTTTTCCCCCATCCTCTGTATTTCCAGCAGCTTAGTCTAAAACAGTGCCATCCAATAGAACTTTCTGAAGTGAAGGAAAAGTTATATATCTTCGTGTTCCATATGGCAGCCACTAGCTTATGTGGCTCGTTAAACTAATTAAGGCTTTCTGAGCACACTGCCTATGGGATAGTTCTGCTCCACAAGAAGCAGTAAAGCAACAACGACAAAAAGAAACTAATTAAAATAAATAAATATAAAATTCAGTTTCTTAGTTACACTGGCCACATTTCAGTGCTCAATAGCTACATGTGTATCATGGTCACCATTTTGAACAGCCCAGGTTTGGAGGCTTGATTAGATTTAGGATAAATATTTTTGGTGAGTTGCACATAGGTATGCTGTATGCTTCCTGATGCTCATGTCACTTGAGGAGGTTCTAGTACCTGGGCGCCTTGGTGAGAATGTAGTACTGCTGAGTGACTTGCACACCCGTGGAATGGATTGGGAAAGATAGTGATGGTCGATCTTCCCTGAGATTTGCCACTTCTAAGCAGAGAAGAAATAATAAGTGAAAAATATATATATTATACCTTACTGATATCAGATAAATGCAAATTAAAGCAAGCTGGTATCTTGCTCTTATTAGATTTTAAAACTAATTCTATTAATGATGAAGGAGACAACACATATTATTATCGTTGTTATTATTATTTTTTTTTTTTTGAGATGGAGTCTCGCTCTGTCACCCAGGCTGGAGTGCAGTGGTGCGATCTTGGCTCACTACAACCTCTGCCTCCCAGGTTCAAGCAATTCTCCTGTCTCAGGCTCTTGGGTAGCTGGGATTACAGGTGCACACCACCAGGCCCAGCTAATGTTTTGTATTTTAGTAGAGATGGGGTTTCACCGTGTTGCCCAGGCTGATCTTGAACTCCTCAGTTCAGGCAATCCACCTGCCTCGGCCTCCCAAAGTGCTAGGTTTACATGCATGAGCCACCGTTCCTGGCCTGAGATAGCACATATTATGACCTTAAGGATGTCTGTGCTATCTCGGACCCTATATGCCATTCTAACTGCTTTCCCTTCCAGGACCCCACACATCTGACATAATGCATGTGGTTCCCTCCTGTCCCTCCTTCTAGAAACCCTACCCTATCCTCTTGCCACCTAGAGACACCTCTTTTGGTTTTCATCTTAGTCACTACATTTTATCAAAGCTTCTATGACTTTCCGTGCTGATACATAAGTGCTTGTTTCACCATTTCATTGTAATGTAAATTTCAAGTGTTTTTCCTATATATTTAATGTGGACTATTTATTTATTTATTTTGAGACAGGGTCTCACTTTGTCCAGGCTGGAGTGGAGTGGTGTGATCATAGCCCACTGCAGCCTCGACCTCCTGAGCTCAAGTGATCCTCCCACCTCAGCCTCCCAAGTAGCTGGGACCACAAGTGCATGCCACCATGCCTGGCTAATTTTCTTGTATTTTTTGTAGAAACAGGGTTTCACCATGTTGGCCAGGCTGGTCTTGAACTCCTGGACTCAAGAGATCCACCCACTTTGACCTCCCAGAGTGTTGAGATTACAGGCATGAGTCACTGTGCCCAGCCTAGTGTGGACGTTTTAAAAGCAGAAAAGTAGGCGCTGGATGCAGTGGCTCACGCCTGTAATCCCAGCACTTTGGGAGGCCAAGGCGGGCAGATCATGAGGTTAGGAATTTGAGACCAATCTGGCCAACATGGTGAAGCCCCATCTCTACTAAAAATATAAAAATCAGCTGGGCATGGTGGCAGGCGCCTGTAATCCCAGCTACTTGGGAGGCGGAAGCGGGAGAATCGCTTAAACCCGGGAGGTGGGGGTTCCAGTGAGCCAAGATCACACCACTGCACTCCAGCCCAGGCAACAGTGCGAGACTCTGTCTCCAAAAAAAAAAAAAAAAAAAAGAGCAGAAAAGTAAAAAGAACAAATTTAAAATTTGCATACTCGCCACTAGTAACATTTTGATGTATTTCTTTCTGTCTGAGTTTTGGCCTATTAACAGCCTTCCTTCTTGACTGTGGGCTTTTCAAGAGTATTTTCAAATATTAGATACAGAAGTGAATTAGGAGGTTCATATAAATTATTAAAAAGGAGACAGAAGTTTCTCTTTACTGTTGTGATATTGAAACATATATATATGTTTTCGTCTCAGGTTCCCGGCTTCTAACTGTCATAGCCTTTTGGAGTTAACAGTGTTTTGTTATAATGTTGGAGCACTTTAGGCTTCAGGAGCAGGCCTCAGAAAACAGAATCTCTGTCTCTGACTTCCTCCTGCCCTCCTTTTACCTGCCCAAGACAGGGCTCTAATCTTTCCCTGCCTTTCTAATTGTGGGTCACAAGATCCTCATTCCAGAGAGGTTCATGCCCCATATGTTGGAGGAAGAAATCCTGCACAGAAAGGCCAAGAAGAATCTGAACAAACAGGCCTTGTTAGGTTTTCCTACTCGGTCGATTAGTATTAACTTATACCCTTTGTGTTCAATCACATTTCAACGTGGTTGTCCAATCATGCCTATCCAGTGAAATCTCCGTAAAAGGCCTTAGAGGACAGAGTTCAGGGAGCTTCTGGGTAACTGAACACGTGGAGGTTCCTAGAGAGCAGAACACCCAGGGAGGGCATGGAAGCTCTGTGCAGCTTCCCCCAACCTCACCCTGTGCATCTCTTAATCTGTATGGCTTATATTCATTGTAATATACCGGTAAATGTGAGTTTCCATGAGCTATGTGAGCTGCTTTAGCAACTGAGCCCAAATAGGGGGTCGTGGAAATCCCAACTTGAAACTAGTCAGTCAGAAGTTCCAGAGGCCCGGACTTGTGACTGGTAGGAAGGAAGGAGGGTCTTGTCGGACTGAGCCCTCAACCTTGGTTTCTGAGGCTGTCTCCTGGCAGATAGCTTCAGAATTGAATTGGATGACACCCTGCTGGCATCCCCTGCAGAACTGATCCCTGCTTGGTGTGGCAGAGGAAAACCCCCACACATTTTGTTACAGAAGACTTCTGTGTTGATTGTTTGGTGTGAGAGCACAGAAAAAACATGGTTTGAGTTTTCCCTGCCTCACAGCTGCCTTTTTCTACCATCCCAGCCCTTTTTTCCTAGAAGAGCCCTATCCTCTCTTGCCACAGGCTTGGACACATTGACCAAATCTTGTAACTTTCTGTGCCTTTTGGTTATATCTCACCCCAGCATTTTCACTTCTAAGTATATGCTGAGAAATGCTTATTTATGAGCAGAAAGAAGCATGTACAGGCTAGGCATGGTGGCTCACACCTATAATCTTAGCACTTTGGGAGGCCACGGTGGGAGGATCATTTGAGTCCAGGAGTTTGAGATGAGCCTAGGCAACATAGCGAGCCTTCATTTAAAAAAAAAAAAAAATTTTTTTAAAGAAGCATATACAAGAGGTTCATCACAACTTTATTTGTAATAGCAAAAAATTAGAAACAGTGTCCACTGATAGGAGAATGGTTGTGTCAAATATGACACATTCATATTTTGTATTATCCAGCAGTTTAAAAATAATATAGGAAATCTATATATCCCAACATAGAGCGTCCTGTAAGACATATAGTTAAATGTTCATTGAAGATAAGGTTAGTTGGCAAGCGTGATCCCATCTGGGTAAAATAAAATGTACGAAAACATATTTGTATGTGTTCATATATATGTAAATATATAGAGTGGAATCTGGCAGGGAAAATATTAAACTGATTAGAGTGATTACCTCTGGGGAAGGAATTGGGACTGGAAGGAAGCCATGGAAACTTTTACTTTATCTCAAGTTTAAAAAAATTTTTTACAACCCCGTCATCTTTTCCAGAGTCTGGGCAGAAATGTGAAGCAATCGTGCAGTTGTAAAGTTAGTATTTAAAGTGCTTAAGGATACAGCCACCCTTTCCCCCAAGAATTCTAAAGGGATATATTTGAGCTAGAAAAGTTAAAATTAGAATTGCTGAAATTCTGTTCTATATGTCTTCTCCTTGGGTACGAGGAAATGAAAGCAAAGATGTCTCTGGGGGCAGATGGCAGAGCTTCAGTTAGGTTTTTGCTTTTGATGCAAGTTTATTTTCGGCTTTTAAACCTGACCTTGCTGTTCTTAGAGTTTTAACTTTTAAAATTTAAATTAAAATGTTTTGTTTGTGAGGATAAGATTAGTTGGCAAAGAGGTGGTTCACATGGAGATCACTGAGATAACTGACTATGTTTCCAGAGGACTGGGTTAATCTTTAAAGGGGTAAAAGACACTTTGACTAGAAGTAATCCATGAAGAACTATCAGATGTGTTAATCAGCCTGAGAACTAGAGAATATTGCTCTTGTATAAATTTATGCTTTTGTGTATTGAGAAGCGATGAGTTATCTGTTGCTACCTAATAAAACTTAAAATAAGGATAATCATTTGTTATCTCATGCTTTTTGTTAGATATGAATTCAGACAACGTACAGGCATGTACCATGTTGTCTGGAGCCTCAGCTGAAAGAATCAAAGGCTGAAAGCAAAATACTGTGGGGGGAGAAAAGCTTGAATGCCTTTTCCATAGGCTTCCAGTAAGTTTTTCTCCTACATCTGAGTTGTCTTTGCTCACTTTTCTCTCTCTCTGCATCTCTTAACATTAGATACCTTAGGATTAGGTCCTTTGTCTTTTTTTTCTTTGTCTGCTTCTCATTTATTCCTTGGTGATCTCTCCCAATCTGGAGGCTTTAAATACAGTAAGTAGGTGGTTGGATTAGTGGGTAGGTAGGTAGTTGGGTGGGTGGGTGAGTAATCTATCCCCATCCACTGCTATCCTTGTCCTGCCTACTTGATGTTTCCATTTGAATGTTCAATAGCCATCTGAAACTCAATATGTATAAACCTTGATTCTACTGCCTTCCCCCAAACCTGCTTCTCCAGCAGTCTTCCCCATCTCAGTAAATGGCAGTCCATCCTTTAAGTTACTTAACCCGAAAACCTAGAAGTCATCCTTGATTTTTGTTCTTTTCTTACACCTAATACCTAGTTCATCAGCAAATCCTGTTGGCTCTACCTTCAGAATACGTGTGTCTAGAATTCAACCACTTCTCACCATCTTTTTCACTATCCCCCTGGTCCAAGCCACCATCACCACTCACCTCGATTCCTTAGCTATACCCCCTGCACTCTTGCCTTCTTCACTCTACTACTTTCAACACAGTAGGCAAAATGATCCTGTAAAAAGAAACCAGGTCAGATCATGTCACTCAAAGGCTTTCTAAGCTGAAGCCCTTAGACTGGCCTGTGATCTGTCTGCCTCTGGGACCTCAGCTCTCACTCCCCTTTTCTCACTGTGCTCCAGCAATACTGGTAGCCTCCTTGCTGCTCCTCTAATACCAGGCCTTTTCCCTCTCAGTGCCCTTGTGATTGCTGTTCCCTCTGCCTAAATCACTGTGGTTGGAAATAAGACAGTCTCACATTAAACCTGGAGGAGAGAGACTTCATCCTGTTGCTTTTTTCAGTGTTTTATTAAGTGCCTTTTATTGGTGAAGAAATGCCATGGTACTGAGGATGAGAAATTAAGTTTCAAATAACAGAATATGTTTATACTAGAAGTAGCAGGTCCAAGCATTCACACCTATGCCATATGAAATACTGTTTTTCATCTACCTACCTGCCATTCTTGCTCATTCATTTCTCTTCCATATGAAGCAGTCCTGTCCTTCAGATGAGGCGGGAATTTCTAGGAGACTCTCTTTGCCACTGAAGTGTTCATTTCATTTGGCTCCATTGTTCCTCTTTACTACCTTTTGTGATTGGGGGGAATTTGAGGGCAGTCTGGGATGCCATCTGAATAACTCATTCTGTCAGTTAAGAGACTTGGTAGGGGTCCACATCAGGCCCTAAAATAGATACGATTTTAGTTTCAAAATAAGCCATAAAAACTCAAAAGAGCCAAGCTTTTGGGCCAGGTGTGGTGACCGACACCTGTAATCCCAGCGCTTTGGGAGACTGAGGTGGGAGGATTGCTTGAGGTCAGTTCAAGACCAGCCGGGGCAACAGAGAGAGACCTGTCTCGACAAAACAAAGCGAAAAGAGCCAGGCTTTTGAAGTGGGTTTCTAGAGTGGAGAGTAAGGCAGTCAAAGAGGGGAAGAGATTGTTTTAACCAAGATGACGAGAGCTCCTCCATGACATGCTTTAGCAGAGATTTATGAAAGCAGGAAGAAAGACGATCAGCTATTTCTGGCCGTGTGACCAGCAAAGCTCTGGGCGTCAAACTGAATTGAGGACATCACTGAGAAAATCCTTAAACTTGAGAAGCCTAAGGTAGTATGCCTGTCATATATAGGGACTGTGATATTAAGTGGAATTTATTTTTATGGGGTCATAGAATCACATTGTTGAAAGGACGTCAAGAAGTTATCTAGTTTACTATACTTTTGGTCAAACAGAAACCTATAACTATGCAGGCCTTCAGTTTTTTCTTTTGAATACATATTTATAAAAGATATGTCTGTACATGATCTAAATGAGTAAACTCTTTTTGAGACAGGGTTGTGCCCTGTCTTAAAACAAATTTTAATGAAATAAATTACCTTTAATGCCATTGAATAGTGAGATGCCACTACATACCTATTTGTATAAAATTTAAAAATGATGTTATTTAGCAAATTGAGAATAAGAAAGGTAGGTGCAGCTTATTGCTGCTTTAAAATAAACTGTTCATCTCTGGTGAGTGAATAGATGTGATATTAAATGTTTCGGAAAGAACAAGACCACGTTTGTAGTGATATTTGGCAAAGTTGAATTTTTTTGTCATTTCAAACTGAAACTGCCAGTTCTGCCTTTAAAATGAAAGCTAGAAAATTGAGGAGGCTTTCGGGTAGTAAGAGAACCGGAATCACTTAAGACTGCAAAACCAGTTTTTCTTAAGTGTTTGTTCCCCCAACTCCCTTTTTAAAGCTGGCCCTTCATACGGATTTTTCAGGTAGTCTAAAAGGCAAAAGATTTATGTAATACCCCAATAGTAACTGCAAATTCAAAAAATAGTTTAATATTCCATTTAAATAAACTTATCTCCCCTGCAGAAAGTGTCCTGATTTATTTTCCCAGCAGCGGAGATGAGGAGGTTGGTACGTGTATGTGCTTTAAAATCGAAGACACCTAGGTTCTAGTCCTGGTGCTGATTATCATCTCTACATACCAGTTTTCTTGTGTGGAGCATAGATATCATGATATAATACCTGCTTCACAGGTAGACATTTAGTAAGAACTCAAATGCTAGGTATTATTCTTACTAGGAAAACAGACTAATTTGCCCTGAATCCCACAGTGACTTATGACCTGAACCCTCAGGACTGTCTCCCAAAGTCCTGGGCTTTCATGTTCCCTTTTCCCCTCCCATCACCCTATTACCTTTGTCAGGAGTATGCTAATCAAGTTAATGAACTATATGAATAATTTTAGGCTTCTTTACGTAGTTTGGAAAGAAACTACTTTTGGCATTATGGTTTAATGTTTTTTGTTTTGTTTTGTTTTGTTTTTTGTTTTTTAGACAGAGTATCACTCTGTCACCCAGGCTGGAATCAGTGGTGGGATCTTGGTTCACTGCAACACCCACCTTCCAGATTCAAGTGATTCTCCTGCCTCAGCCTCCCAAGTAGCTGGGACTGCAGGTACGCACCACCACGCCAGGGTAATTTTTGTATTTTTTTTCAGTAGGGACAGGGTTACACCATGTTGACCAGGCTGGTCTCAAACTCTTGACCTCAGGTCGTCCACCCACCTTGGCCTTCCAAAGTGCTGGGATTACAGATGTGAGCCACCACGCCCGGCCTTATATTTTTAGTAGAGACGGGGTTTCACCATATTGGCCAGGCTGGTCTCAAACTCCTGACCTCAAGTAATCTACTTGCCTTGGCCTCCCAAAGTTCTGGGATTAAAGGCATGAGCCACCACCCCCAGCCAGGGTTTATTTAATTTTTCTATGCTCACTTTTTTTTTTGAGTCTGAGTTTCACTCTCATTGCCCAGGCTGGAATGCAATGGTGCAATCTCAGCTCACTGCATCCTCCACCTCCTGGGTTCAAGTGATTCTCTTGCCTCAGCCTCCCAAGTAGCTGGGATTACAGGCATGCGCCACCATGCCCTGCTAATTTTGTATTTTTAGTAGAGATGGGTTTCTTCATGTTGGTCAGGCTGGTCTCGAATTCCTGACCTCAGATGATCCACGCGCCTCGGCCTCCCAAAGTGCTGGGATTACAGGGGTGAGCCACCACTCTTGGCCTAATTTTTTGTATTTGTAGTAGAGATGGGGTTTCACCGTGTTAGCCAGGATGGTCTCAATCTCCTGACCTCGCGATCCGCCCACCTTGGCCTCCCAAAGTGTTGGGATTACAGGCGTGAGCCACTGCACCTGGCCTTAACTTTTTTTTTTTTTTTTTTTAAGCCGTTTTAGGTTCACAGCAAAATTGAGTGCAAACCACACAGAGTTCCCATATATCTACTGACCCTACATGTGCATAGCCCCCATTATCAACATCTCACACCACAGCAGTACATTTGCTTCAATCAACGTACCGACACTGGCCAGACGCAGTGGCTCACGCCTGTAATCCCAGCACTTTGGGAGGCTGAGGCGGGCGGATCACGAGGTTAGGAGATCGAGACCATCCTGGCTAATACAGTGAAACCCTGTCTCTAGTAAAAATACAAAAAATTAGCCGGACATGGTGGCGGGCGCCTGTAGTCCCAGCTGCTCGGGAGGCTGAGGCAGGAGAATGATGGGAACCCCGGGAGGCAGAGCTTTCAGTGAGCCGAGATTGTACCACTGCACTCCAGCCTGGGTGACAGAGCAAGACTCTGTCTCAAAAAAAAAAAAAAAAAAAAAAAACCCAACACTGACACATCATAATCACCCCGAATCCATAGTTTTCATAAGGTTCCCTCTTGGTGTACTTTCTTTGGATTTGTAGAAAGACATAATGACATGTATCCAGAATTATAGTATCATACAGAATAGTTTCACTGCCCTATAAAAATCGTCTGTGCTCTGTATATTCATCCCTCCCTCCCCTAAACCCCTGGTAACCACTGATCTTTTACTGTTTTCATAGTTTTGCTTCTCCTAGAATGTCTTGTAGTTGGAATATACAGTATGTAGCCTTTTCAGATTGACTTTTTCCACTTAGTAATATGCATTTAAGATTCCTCTATGTATTTATTTATTTTTCTGTTTTTTTCTGAGACAGGGTCTCGCTCTGTCACCCAGGCCAGAGTGCAGGTGTGCAATCTCAGCTCACTGCTAGCTCCACCTCCCAGGTTCAAGCAGTTCTCCTGCCTCAGCCTCCCGAGTATCTGGGACTACAGGCCTGTAGTTGTGCGCCACTATGCCCAGCTAATTTTTGTAATTTTAGTAGAGAGGGGGTTCCACTATGTTGGCCAGGCTGGTCTTGATCTCCTGACCTTAGGTGATCCACCCACCTCAGCCTCCCAAAGTATTGGGATTATAGACGTGAGCCACCGTGCCCGGCCCCCTCCATGTCCTTACATATATAACTTGATAGTTCTTTTGTTTGAGCACTGAATAATAATCCTTTGTGTAGATGTACCATACCTTATTTATCCATTCACCTACTGAATTCACCTACTGAAGGGAATCGTGGTTGCTTCCGAGTTTTGGCAGTTATTAATAAAGCTGCTGTACAGTAATCAAGACAGTGTAGTTTTAGTAAGAGACAAATAAGTGGAACAATAGCGGGCCCAGAAATAGACCCACATTTATGTGTAGGTTTTTTCATGGACATAAGCTTTCACCTCCTAATTTAGGTAAACACCAAGGAGTGCAGTTGCTTTATCATCATATGGTTACTAGTATGTATAGTTTTGTAAGAAGCTGTCAATGTGGCTGTGTCATTTTGCGTTCTTTCCAGTGAGCAAATGAGAGTTCCTGTTGTTCCACATCCTCACCAGCATCTAGTGTTGTCAGTGTTTTAGATTTTAGCTATCCTTTTTTTTTTTTTTTTTTTTGATGGCGGAGTCTCTGTTGCCCAGGCTAGAGTGCAGTGATGAGATCTCAGCTCACTGCAACCTCCACCTCCCAGGTTCAAGCAATTCTCCTGCCTCAGTCTCCCAAGTAGCTGGAATTGCAGGCGTGCACCACCACACTCGGCTAATTTATGTATTTTTAGTAGAGACGGAGTTTTGCCATGTTGCCAGGCTGGCCTTGAACTTCTGACCTCAAGTGATCCACCCGCCTCAGCCTCCCAGGGTGCTGGGATTACAGGCATGAGCCACCCGTGCCCTGCCAATTTTAGCTATCCTAATAGGTGTTTTCTATTTTAATGAAGTTCACCTTATCAATTTTTTCTTTCAGGTATTCTGCCTTTGGTGTTGCATCTAAAAATTCATTGCCAAACCAAAGGTCACCTATATTTTCCCCTGTGTTATCTTCTGGGAGTATTATAGTTTTGTATTTTACATTTAGGTCTGTGATTCATCTTGAGTTAATTTTTTTGAAGGGTATAAAGTTGTGTCTAGATTGATTTTTCTGCATGTGGATGGCCAGGCAAAAATGCCAGCATCATATGTAGAAAAGACAATTTTTTTCTCCATTGTGTTGCTCTCATTCCTTTGTCAAAGATCTGTGTACTGTATTGATGTGGGTCTATTTCTGGGCTCGCTATTTGTCCATTTATTTATTTATTTGTCTCTTACTAAAACCACACTGTCTTGATTACTGTAGCATTATAGTAAGTCTTGAAGTTGGATACCCGTTCTCCAACTTTGTTCTCCTTTCTTACTGAGTTGGCTGTCTGGGCTTTTGCATCTCCTTATAAACTTTAGGATTACTTTTTCAATATTCACAAAATAACTTGCTGGGATTTTAATTGGGATTGTGTTGAATCTGTAAATCAAGTTCGGAAGAACTGACATAATAATGTTGAGTCTTCCTATTAATTAACATGGATTGTTGCCATTTATTTAGTTTTTCTTTGAAATCGGAAAGTTTTGTGGTTTTTCTTATATAGATCTTGTACGTGTATGTTATAAATTTATACCTAATTATTTCACTTTAGGAGGTGCTAATGTAAATGATACTGTTTTTAATTTCAAATTCTACTTGTTTATTCTTGGGATGTAGAAAAGCAATTGACTTTTGTGTATTACCCTTGTGTCTTGCAGCCTAAAAACAAGCTAATTGTTTTAATTTCACAATTTTTTTGTCAATTCTTTTGGATTTTTAAAAAATTAAAATCATGTCATCTCAAACGAATACAGTTTTGTTTTATTCTAGTTTCTCACCATTAAGCTTCTGGTTTCTCACCATTAAGCATGATGTTAGCGATAGTTTTTTGTACTTATTCTGTATCAAATTGAGGAAGTCTCCCTCTGTTCCTAGTTTGTTGAGAGGTTATTTTTTTCCTTTTTTTTTTTTTTCCTGTGTCCAACTATGATTGGAGATTGAGAGATTTTTTTATCATGAGTAGGTGTGATTTTGTCACATGCGTCTTCTGCATCTGTGCCTGACCATGTGACTTTTAGCTTGTTGATGTAATGGAATACATTAATTGATTATTGAACATTGAACCAGGCTTGGGAGAGATAAATCCCACTTGGTTGTAGGTATAATTCTTTTTACACATTGTTGGATTTGATTTACTACAAGATATTCGTCCGTAGTTTTCTTGTGATGTATTTGCCCTGTTTTGGTATTAGGGTAATGCTGGCCTCATAGACTTAAGTTAGGAAGTATTCTTCCTTCTAAAAGAAATTGTAGAGAATTGATATAATTTTTTCCTTAACTTGTAGAATTCACCAGTGGCCCATCTGGGCCTGGTGCTTTCCGTTTTGGAAGGTTATTATTATGGTTATTATTGTTGTTGTTGTTGTTGTTGTTGTTGTTATTATTATTTGAGACAGAGTCTCACTTTGTCGCCCAGGCTGGAGTGCAATGGCATGATCTCAGCTCACTACAACCTCTGCTTCCTGGTTCAAGTGTTTCTCCCGCCTCAGCCTCCTGAGTAACTGGGATACAGGCATGTACCACTGCGCCCAGCTAATTTTTTGTATTTTTAGTAGACACAGGATTTCACTATGTTGGCCAGGCTGGTCTTGAACTCATGACCTCAAGTGATCCTCATTCCTCAGCCTCCCAAAGTGCTGGGATTACAGGCATGAGCCACTGTGCCCTGCTCTTATTATTATTTTTGAGACAGGGTCTTGCTCTGTCACCCAGGCTGGCGGGCAGTGGCACAAACATAGCTCACTGGAGCCTCAAACTCCTGGGCACAAGCAGTCTTCCAGCCTCAGCCTCCTGAGTAGCTGGGACTACATGAATAGGCAACTATGCTAAGCTAATTTTTTTATTTTTTGCAGAGACGGAGTCTCACTGGTTTTGCTCCTCCTTGTCTCACACTTCTGGCCTCAAGCAATCTTCCCACCTCAGCCTCCCAAGTTTATAGGCATGCAGCAGGATTATAGGCATGCAGCACCGCACCCAGCCAGTTATTTATTATTGATTTAATTTCTCTAATAGATAGAAATTTATTGGGATTGTTTTTTCTTGTGTGAGTTTTGACAGATTCTACCTTTCCAGGAATTGGTCATTTCATGTAGATTGTGAAATCCATGGGCACAGGGTCGTTCATAGTTTTCTTTTATTTTCCTCTTTTTTGTTCATGGCATCTTTAGTGATGTCTCCTTTTTCATGTCTAATATTAATAATTTGTGTCTTCTTTTTTTCTTAATTAGCCTGGCTAAAGGCTTATCAATTTTTATATGATTTTATTTTTATTGTATATTTTAAACATACATTTGTATACTTTTAGGCTTTTTAATTTTACTGACCTTTTAAATAACCAGTTTTGGGTTATGTTCATCCTCTCAATTGATTTTCTGTCTCAATTTCATTGACTTCTGTTCTCATTTTTAATTATTTTCTTCTGCTTACTTGGATTTAATTTGCTCCTTTTCTAGTTTCCTAAGGTAAAAGCTTAGATTATTAATTTTAGATCTTTCTTTTCTAATATATGCATTTAGTGCTAAAGTTTTCCTCTAAGCACCACTCTCACTGCATCCCACAAATTTTGATGTTATGTTTTTATTTTTACTCAAAAATTTTCTTGAGATTTCTGCTTTGATTCATATGTTATTTGGAAGTGTGTTGTTTAATCTCCAAATACTAGGGGATTTTCCAGCAATCTTTCAGTTACTGATTTCTTTCTTTTTTTTCTTTCTTTTTTTTTTTTTTTTTTTGAGATAGGGTTTCATTATGTTGCCCAGGCTGGTCCCGAACTCCTGAGCTCAAGCAATCCTGCCATCTCAGCCTCCCAAAATGCTGGGATTACAGTTGTGAGCCACTGTGCCCAGCCAAGTTAATTGATTTCTTAACTCCATTGTGGTCTGAGAGCATACATTTTTATGATTACTGTTCTTTCAGATTTGTTAAGGTATGTCTTGTAGTTCAGAATGTGGTCTGTCTTGTTGGATGTTCCACGTGAGCTTGAGAAAAATGTGTATTCTCCTGTTGTTGGGTAAAGTGGTCTATAGAGGTCACTTATGTCAGTTTGATTTTCTGCCACCTAGATCTGCCTATTTCTGATAGAGGGGTGTCGAAGTCCCCAACAGTAATAATGGATTCATCTACTTCTCCTTGCAGTTCTGTCAGTTTTTGCCTCATATATTTTGATATTCTGTTGTTAGGCATATACACATTGACGATTATTATATCGTCTTGTAGAACTGATCCCTTTATCATTATGTAATGTTTCTCTACTCCTGATAACTTTCGTGCTCTGAAGTCTGCTTTTTCTGAGATTAATGTAGTTACTCCTGCTTGCATTTGATTAATGTTAGCATGGTATGTATCACTCTCTATCCCTTTACTTTCAAGGTATGTGTTTTTATACTTAAACGGGGTTTCTTGTAGACAACACATTAAACATACTAGATGACTCTTGTTTTGTGATACACTCTGACAGTCTCAGTGTTTTTTTTTTTTTTTTTTTTTTTTTGAGAGAAGATCTCACGCTGTGTCCCAGGCTGGAGTGCGATGATGCAATCAGTCCTCACTGCAGTCTCGACCTCCCAGGCTCAAGCTGTCCACCCACCTCAGCTTCTTGAGTAGCTGTGATTACATGTAGGCACACACTGCTATGCCTAGCTATTTGTTTATTTATTGTAGAGACAGAGTCTCCCCATGTTGACCAGGCTGATCTCGAAATTCTAGGCTCAAGCGATCCTCCACCTCCACCTCCCAAAGTCTTGGGATTACTGGTGTGAGCCACCGCACCTGGCCTTTTTTTTTTTTTTCTTTGAGACGGAGTTTCTTTGTATCTCCCAGACTGGAGTGCAGTGGGACCATCTTGGCTTACCGCAACCTCCGCCTCCTAGGTTCAAACGATACTCCTGCCCCAGCCTCCTGAGTAGTTGGGACTACAGGCATGTGCCACCATGCCCTGCTAATTTTTTTATATTTTTAGTAGAGACGGAGTTTCACTATGTTGGCCAGGCTGGTTTCAAACTCCTGACCTCAAGTGATCCATCTGCCTCGGCCTCCCAAAGTGCTGGGATTACAGGCATGAGCCCCTGCGCCCGACCCTGTCTTTTAATTGATGTATTTAGACCATTGATGTTTAAAGTGATTATTGATGTAGTTGGATTAATATCTCCCATGTTTGATAGCTTTCTATCCATTGCCCTTTGTTTTCTGTTCCTGTTCTTGTCTTCCATTCTTTCTCTGCCTTTTGTGGGTTTAACTGAGCATCTTATTTCATTTTTCTCTTTATTTTGTTCTTATCCTTCATTTTAATGGGTTCCTTGGAAGAAGAGATAATATACATAGTCTGCCACTACATTTTTTGTTAAAATTTTTAGAGACAGGTTCTCCCTCTTGCCCAGACTGGAGAGCAGTGGTGCAGTCATAGCTCACTGCAGGCTCAACCTCCTGGGCTCAAGCAATCCTCCCACCTCGTCGTCCTGAGTATCTGAGACTACAGGTGTGTCACCATGCCTGGCTAATTTTTTTATTTTTGTAGAGATGGGGTCTCACTTTGTTTCCCAGCCTGGGCTTTAACTCCTGGCCTCAAGCCATCCTCTTGCCTCGACCTCCAAAAGTGCTGCATTGCAGGCATGAACCACCACACCTGGCCTTAACTTTTTTTTAAGTTTTAGAATTAGTATTGTTTTTTATTATTGTTATTATTTTTAGAGACAGGGTCTTGATATGTTGCCCATGCTGGTCTTGAACTCCTGGGCTCATGCAGTCCTGCTGCCTAGCCTCCCAAGTAGCTGGGATTACGGTTGTGTACCACCACACCCAACATTTTAGAATTATATCTCTTTTTTTTCCTTTGACTTGAAAATAATGATATAAATGTTTTTGTTTCTCTAAGATACTACATAGGAGTATCTTGCTTTTAATAGACTACTCTTCACAAATTGCACATAGGCCACATTGTAAATTCACTCATTTCTGTGTATGATTTATCTCAAAAGCTAGTAGCATTTAAAAAATAATTGCTCCTTAGTCAAGGAACTGGTATTTTAAATTGACTAATTTAAAGGTATTTTGCTGTTAGCATACTTTTAGTACAAATAACTACCCTAAATTAGTTTTTAACCACTTTTTAACAATTGGAATGAAAGATATCTTTTTACTCCGTTTAGTGGTCTGTGTTATAACACATTGAATGCTACCTGTTGACGAATAGTAAGCTTAGTGGCTAAGTGTACAGATTAGAATGTGCCCTGTTAGAGAGAATATAGTACTGTATTTGAGCTGGTTTGTGTTGGAACCCTGAATAGAGGTGGAATTACTGGGACAGGAGCCAGTCGCCTTCTGCGAAATGAACTGAGTCCAGAAGAGTCTTCCAAAACAGTTGTGTTCGCTTTCCCATCCAGCTCCACATTCCAGGAAAGGATTTTTAGTCATTAGGAAATATATCCACAGCTTACTTTCCATTGACTTCAATATAATTAACAGTGGTTTCAGCAAACACTAAATGCAACCCTTGCCTCTGGAGATGCCACAATCATTAAACTACCAACAGCTGCTGGATTTAGACAAATCTAACTTATCCGGCCGGGTTGCCACTTAACAGCTTTCTCTTAATTCCATGGACTTACAAATACAAGCTGCTTATCACAAAGCTTGCTACACAGGAAGCAAATTTAAGACTGCCAAGACAGTATGGTAGTCATGAACTTATGTACACCTAGTAAACCTTCATCAATATAAAGTAAAAATTATCAGAGTTATGGGGAAAGTCGACAACTCAATAGCCATATTGAAGACTTCAAAACATCTCATTTTGTGCTTAATAGTCCCTATGAAGAACAATAAAATCTCATTTAGAAAGTGATTGAAAAAGTGGCAAACAGAAAAATAGAGGTTAAATAACACCATTAACAAGATTGAGCACGTAGCTATGTTGAGAGATAAGCTTCCACCCAACGAAGATTATGTAATTTTTTCAAGCATGCATGGAAGGATAAGAACATAACCATATGTTGTACAGGAATTATTACAAATTCCAGAGCATCAGTATTTATAGACTATGTATACTCTGATAGAATGCAGTAAAATTAGAAATCAACAAGAGAAGAAAGAGAAATCAAAAGAGAAACATAGGTTTGGAAACAAAAAAAAAATGTTCTAAATAATCCATGAATTAATCATAGAAATAAGCAAATAGAGCTTAAGAACTATGAAAGCACTTCACATCATGACTTAGGGGACACAGCTCAGTCAGTTCTTTGATGCTTAGATGCTTATATTAGAAAGTTAAATGGCCATTAAATAAATTAAGCCATCAACTCAAGCTGGAAAAAATAAGAGCAAGCCCAAAGGAAGTAAAGGGACAGAAATAACAAGGAAAGGAGTAGAAATTAATAGAAAAATAGAAATGATCAACAAAACCAAAAGTGGGTTATTTTTATTTGTCTAATAAAATAGATAAACCTTCTGGCAAGACTGATAAATAAGACAAAAATAAATGAAGAACCAAAAAGAGAAATAACCACAGATTTATAATAGAGGTTTTTAAATTATAAGAATGTTACAAAGAGTAACAAACAGAAAGATTTGAAAACTTTCATATAAATTTTCCAGAAAGTCCTACCCAAATTTACTTTTAGAATAATCCAGGCCAGGCGTGGTGGCTCACACCTGTAATCCCAGTGCTTTGGGAGGCCAAGGCAGTTGGATCACTTGAGGTCAGGGGTTCGAGACCAGCCTGCCAACATGATGAAACCCCATCTCTACTAAAAATACAAAAATTAGCCGGGCATGGTGGCGCGTGCCTGTAGTCCCAGCTACTAGGGAGACTGAGGCAGGAGAATCGATTGAACCCGGAAGGCGGAGGTTGCAGTCAGCCAAGATAATACCATGGCACTCTAGCCTGGGCGACAGAGCAAGACTCCATATCAAAAAAAACAAACAAAAATCAGACCAGGCACAATGGCTCATGCCTGTAATCCAGCACTTGGGGAGGCAAAGGCAGGAGGATCACTTGAGCCCAGGAGTTCAAGACCAGCCTGGGTGACATAGTGAGACCTCATCTCTACAAAAAAAAAAAAAGAAGTTTTTAATTAGCTGGGCATGATGGTGAACCCTGTTGTCCCAGCTACTCAGGAGACTGAGGTGGGAGGATTGCTTCAGCCTGGGTGGTCAAGGCTGCAATGAGCCATGATCTGCACCACTGCACTCCAGACTGGGAGACAGAATGAGAGCCTTTCTCAAAAACAAAAACAAAAACAAAGGAAAAAGAAAAATTTGAAAACCTACATGTAGATCATTAGTCCTTAAAGAAATTAAGTAGTAAGCACCTTCCTTCCTGCCAAAAAATACCAAGATCAGACTAGATTAATTTTACTAAAAATTTTAAATATGTATATTCTTGAAGACTATTTAGAGGATACTTACATACCTTTTGTAAGACTGGTAAGATCTTGATTAATGATTAGCAAACTCTTTCTTTCTTTCTTTCTTTCTTTCTTTTCTTTCTTTTCTTTCTTTTCTTTCTTTTCTTTCTTTTCTTTCCTTTCTTTCCTTTCTTTCCTTTCTTTCCTTTCTTTCCTTTCTTTCCTTTCTTTCCTTTCTTTCCT
>NW_012103142.1:1214634-1215649 GCF_000951045.1 Mandrillus leucophaeus | reverse complement strand
ATATATATAAGGGGGTCTCACTATGTTGCCCAGGCTGTTCTTGAACTCATGGGCTCACAGTCTTTCCACCTTAGCCTCCCAAAGTGCTAGGATTACAGGTATGAGCCATGCCTAGCAATAGCAAATTTTCTCTTTTTTTTTGAGACTGAGTTTCACTCTCATCACCCAGTCTGGAGTGCAGTGGCGTAATCTTAGCTCACTGCAACCTCCGCCTCCCAGGTTCGAGCGGTTCTCCTCCCTCAGCCTCCCGAGTAGCTGGGATTACAGGCATGCACCACCACACCCGGCTGATTTTGTAACTTTAGTAGAGATGGGGGGGTTTCAACCATGTTGGCCAGGCTGGTCTCAAACTCCTGACCTCTGGTGATCCACCTGCCTTGGCTTCCCAAAGTGCTGTGATCACAGGCATGAGCCACCGTGCCTGGCCTCATAGCAGACTTTCTTTGAAGGGCCAGATAGTAAATGTTTTAGACTTTAGAATTCATATGGTATCTCAGCTCTCCTGTTGTAATGTGAAAGCAGCCGTAGACAATACTTAAACGAATGACATAGCTATGTTCCAGTAAAACTTTAATTGTAAAAACTGATAGCAGGATGGATTTGGCCTGTAAGTCATAGTTTGCTGACCCCTGATCTTGATAATTAAAACTAGAAAGGAACAGTAAATTGTCATTTATGAATGAGAATTTGCACAAATTCTAAGTAAAAATTTATTAAAATTCAACAGCTATTCATTATAAAAACTATTAGCAAGCTAAAAATAAAAGGAACTCTCTTAACCTGATAGAGCATCTAATAAAACCAAGAGCAAACATCATATTTTTGAAATGTTCAAAGCATTTCCATGACAGATAAGAATAAGACAGTTCTGCTTGCTCTTATGCTAACATTTAATATTGAACTGTGATCCTAGCCACTGCAATTAAGACAATAAAAATAAATACAAATTGTAAAGATTCCAAAGAAACGGCCGGGCGCGGTGGCTCAAGCCTGTAATCCCAGCACTTTGGGAGGC
>NW_012103142.1:1208159-1213852 GCF_000951045.1 Mandrillus leucophaeus | reverse complement strand
GGCGAGGTGGCGGGCGCCTGTAGTCCCAGCTACTCGGGAGGCTGAGGCAGGAGAATGGCGTGAACCCGGGAGGCGGAGCTTGCAGTGAACCAAGATCGTGCCACTGCACTCCAGCCTGGGCAATAGAGTAAGACTCCGTCTCAAAAAAAGAAGAGCAGAGAAGGGTATTCCAAGTATTAAGATAAAGTTGTATTAGTTAAAATCATCAGGATCTGCTATTAGTACATAAATTAACAACTAGATTAGTAAAACAGTAATATCTATGGCTCTATTCTGGACTCTCTAGACCATTGGCTATTTGGAAATAAATTATAGATGGATCATATGATAAAACTCTCAGATAATTAGAAAAGATAATGTGACTCTAATTTTATGCCATAGGAATAGGGATGTGTTACCTTTTTTACTGAGACAGAGTCTCACTCTGTCACCCAGGCTGGAGTGCAGTGGTATGATCTCGGCTCACTGCAATCTCTGCCTCCTGGGTTCAAACAATTTTCCTGCCTCAGCCTCCCGAGTAGCTGGGACTACAGGCACATGCCACCACGCCCGGCTAATTTTTTGTATTTTAGTAGAGACGGGTTTCACCATTTTGCCCAGGCTGGTCTGGAACTCCTGAGCTGTGGCAGTCCGCCCACCTTGGCCTCCCAAAGTGCTGAGATTACAGGCATGAGCCACCGCACCCA
Source organism: Mandrillus leucophaeus (assembly GCF_000951045.1). Taxonomy (NCBI): domain Eukaryota; kingdom Metazoa; phylum Chordata; class Mammalia; order Primates; family Cercopithecidae; genus Mandrillus; species Mandrillus leucophaeus. Next base: position 1,213,166 of record NW_012103142.1, on the reverse strand, counting down.
GCCAGGGATGTGTTTCTTAAACAAGATAGCTAACACAAAAGGTAAAGATAAGTAAAATAAACTGTGTCTAATGAAACATGCTCAGGAAAGAACATTGTAAACAAGGGTAAAAGACAAGTGCCAGATTGGGAGAAAATATTTACCACAGAGCGTAAAGCATAAGTATCAAGAAGGAAGCTGAAATGGGAGAATAGTCTGAGCCCAGAAGTTTGAGACCAGCCTGGGCAACATGGCAAAACCTCATCTCTACAAAAAAAAAAAAAAAGCCAGTTGTGATGGCATGTGCCTGTAGTCCCAGCTACTCAGGAGGCTGAGGCAGGAGGATCGCTTGAGCCTGGGAGGTTGAGGCTGCAATGAGCCATGATTGCACCACTGCACTCCAGCCTGGGCTACAGAGACTGGTCTCAAAAAAATAAATTAATTAATAAAGACACAAAGAACTGCAGATTCATTATGATGGTCACCTGTCAAATAAGAATATGAATATATAATTCTCCAAAGAGGAAATCTGAATGTTCACTGAAGTAGGAAAAAGCACACAGTTTCAGTTAAAAACTTAATGTAATACAATTTCGCGCTCATTATATTGACCCAAAAGTGGGGAGGGAAAATGGCTAACAACAAATACTAAGTATTGAAGAACAAGAGTGATGGCACCTCATACACTGCCTGTGTACTTTGGAGAGTGTATCAGTTTGCTGTATAACAAACTATTCCAAAATGCAATGGCTTTAAATAGTACATATTACGACTTACAAGCCAAGGTCAACTTCTGGTGTCAGCTGGACTATTCAGATATCTGCAGCCAGCTCTGAGTTGAGTAGGCAACTCTGCTGATCTTGGCTATGCTCTCACACAGTTTGGAGGTTAGCTGGCTGTAAGCCACTCAGCCTAGACAGCTGTGGTCTTTCATCCTTTAGGAGCCTAAGCTCAGGGTTATTCATATGCCGATGGCAGAGTTCCAGGAGGAAAAGTGGAAACTACAAGGCCTCTTGAGGCCTAGGCTTGGACCTGGTAAACCATTCTTCTACATTCTGTTGGCCGAAGCAAGACACAAGGCAAGCCTAGATGTAGGGATGGGTGAGTAGATTCTATCCCTTGATAGGAAGAGCTGCAGAATTATGTGTCAAAGGATATGGATGTAGGGAGAGGTGGAGAGTGGTCACCATATCTGCAGTTGACCTACCAAAAGAGACCAACTTGAAATTATCTGGAGGTACTTATCCTCTGTGACTGAGAAATTTGACTTTTAGTGTAAATCTCAGAGAAACTCTTTCACTTGACAATGAGGAGATAGATTAGATCTACAAGAGAATTTTTTGCAGCATTTTTAATAATAGCAGAAGTAAACTGACAAGTGAGTGGATTAATAAATTATGGTAAATTCCTAAAATAGATAACTGTTCAACAATTAAAATGAATTACCTAGAACTACATGTGTCAATATAGCTAAAACTCTGAAACATAATACTGAGGGAAAAAGTTATAGAAGGTAAAATACCTTTTTTTAATTCAGTAGAGAAGCTTGCACAAATACTGTTAATAGTGGATACATACCCAAGTAGTAAAAGTATAAAAACATGCAAGAAAATGATAAACACCATTTTCAGGTGAGTAGTTGCCTCTTGCAGGGAGTGGGGAATACAGTTCTTGGTCTTCTCAGAGAGCTGCCTTGTAAATCAAGAGAAGAAGTGCAGGAAACTTTCAGCTGCGAATAATAACAGAACACCTGTCTAAAAGTGGCTTCAGCATCATCAGTTATGTGAGAAACATGAAGGGCCCAGACATTGGCCGTTATTACCTCATTGCTTCACAGCTCCCCAGCATCAGGGCGCTGGGTCAGCCTCGCACTAGATTTCTTTGGCCTTCCCCTTATGATCAGATGATGGTAGCAGCTCCAGCTTTCACATCCCTACTTGACAAGGAAGTACAGGGTTTCTTTTTGTGCAGTCTTTTTATCGTGGTGGGAGATCTTTTCCAGAAGTCCCTGAGAGACAGCCTCTAAGGAGCTGTTGAACATGCAACACCCGTGAAGCAGTCCCTGCAGAGGGGAGCAGAATTTCCTATGCCTTGCTTAGGTATGCCTTCTGAAAGTACGCCACAGCTCCCACCTGGACAGAATCTGGGTCTCCCTGGTAGCAGCAAGGGAAGGGGAATGCCTGTGGGCTGAGCCGACATCAGTGTTGGTCAAAATGTCTACTGTAGAGTGAAAAGCTGGTTACTGAAGATGGCGGTCCACTTTGTGCCAACAAAGTCAGGATTCCTTGTGGTAGATCATTTTAGACACAGGTTCAAAGGGCCATCACCCACATTAGTGCCTCTGCCTAAGCTTTTGTACATATACAGGGAGACTGCCACAGAGCAAGATGAGATCTAGCCCTTTCCAGAGGAATACCTCAATCCCAGTAGAACACCTCAAAGGAAAAAGAGACACTTGTGTTTTTTTCTCTTAAAAAAGTGGGGCCGGGCAGGTGGCTCACACCTGTAATCCCAACAGTTTGGGAGACCAAGGTGGGAGGATCACTTGAGACCAGGATTTCAAGACCAGCCTGGGCGACACAGCGAGACAGGGTTTCGCTGTGTCGCCCAGGCTGGAGCGCAGTGGCACAATCTTGGCTCACTGCAGTCTCCGCCTCCTGGGCTCAAGTGATTCTCCTGCCTCACCCACCTGAGTAGCTAGGATTACAGGCGTCTACCACAACCCCGTAATTTTTGTGTTTTTAGTAGAGATGGGATTTCGCCATGTTGGCCAGGCTGGTCTCAAACTCCTAACCTCAGGGGATCCACCCACCTCAGTCCCCCAAAGTGCTGGGATTACAGGCGTGAGTCACCGCACCTGGCCTTACAAAAGAAAAAAATTAAGAAAGTATCGGTTGTAGTGACACATGCCGGTAGCCCCAGCTACTTGGGAGGCTAAGACAGGAGGATCACTTGAGCCCAGGAGTTCAAGGCTGCAGTAAGCTATGACCATGCGCCCTAGCCTGGGTAACAGACTAAGACCCTGTGTCTTAAAAAAAAGAGAAACGGTAGGCAGTTGTTCAGATTATTTTTGTTAACCAGGCCTAAAGTACTAGAAAAGGGTGAAAGAACTATCTCTACTAAGATGGACTTTTAAATAAAGACTCCCTCTCCAGATTAGTGGTTTTTGACATATAGATTGAAATTGTAACTGCTTTCATATGACTTTGCAAAAGACAGATCCATACCAGCATCCTTATGGAACCGAATTTAATATATCCCTGAATTTAATCTTATCCCCAAATGTGTGAGCCAAATATCTGTCAGATGTGGCCCTGACACATATCCCGACCTGCATGCAGGAATCATGTGACAGATAAAAATAACTCACTCTCAGATTGCTTGTGGCAGCATTTGAGAAAAAACTAGGAGATGAAAGTTGGACTCTGAGTCTGGGAAATTTGTGAAAAAGTAAGATAGCTAAGGTAAACTGGGAGAACCTTTGCCTGTGAGAAATTTTTCTTTTTTGTCAGCACTGTGACCTTAAAGAACTGAAATCCTTTTACTAAAGGGGGAACCTCTTGCTGAGAAAAATGCTGAATTCCAATTTCTAAAATTGGTAAATAGGGAAATATTTATTTGCTTTATGGTATAGAATTATTGGTAAGATCACATTAAATAGATTCTGCTAATTAGATCCCATAAATACTATGAAAGAAAGGCTAAGGGACAAATAAAAAATATCTTTAGCCCTGTGTGGTGGCATGTATCTGTAATTCCAACTACTCAGGAGGCTGAGGCAGGAGAATTGCTTGATCCCAGGAGTTTGAGGCCAGCCTGGGCAACATAGACACCACCTCTTTAAACAAACAAGTATCATTACTTTCTACATTCTACAAGTTGGAAGACTAATTGGAAGTGAAAAATACCACTGAAATGTTGGTGCATAAATGGCAGCATAATTTGACTTACACTAGATTTTACACATTTGTGTCTATTTCAGATAGGTACTTTTACATTTTTCTTTTTTTTTTGAGACGGAGTCTCGCTCTGTCACCCAGGCTGGCGTGCAGTGGCCGGATCTCAGCTCACTGCAAGCTCCGCCTCCCGGGTTTAGCCATTCTCCTGCCTCAGCCTCCCGAGTAGCTGGGACTACAGGCACCCGCCACTTCGCCTGGCTAGTTTTTTGTATTTTTTAGTAGAGACGGGGTTTCACCGTGTTAGCCAGGATGGTCTTGATCTCCTGACCTCGTGATCCGCCCGTCTCGGCCTCCCAAAGTGCTGGGATTACAGGCTTGAGCCACCGCGCCCGGCTACATTTTTCTTAACTGCATCTGACACAGAGTGAATCATAGACACATGTTGGTGTCAAATGCAGAGGTACTATTACTAAACAAAAGTTTTGTGTTTTGAAGTTATTTTGTTTTGTTTTTTTGAGACAAGGTGTCTCTGTTGCCCAGGCTGGAGTGCGGTGGTGTGATCGTGGCTCACTGCAGCCTTGAACTTTCTGGACTTGGGTGATCCTCCCACTTCAGCCTCCTGAGTAGCTGGGACTATAGGCATGTGCCACCATGCCCAGCTAATTTTTTGTATTTTGTAGAGATGGGGTTTCACCTTATTGCTCAGGCTGGTTTCGAACTATTGGTCTCAAGCAGTCCACCTGCCTCGGCCTCCCAAAGTGCTGGGATTAGAGGCTTGAGCCACCGTGCCCAGCCAAACAAAGGTTTTAAATGAATTATATTGAGTTGTCATAATATTAAGTTGATATGTGCCCTAAAAGTTTGGAGATTGTTTTATAAACTTCTAGTTTCTTTAAGAAAAAAATAATTGGATAGTAGCTGCTAAAGAGAATGCTTTCTCTCTCTATCTCTCCTTTGCGGAGGAGAAAGGTGAATGATGGCCTCTTAAATCTTTTCTCGGGCTGGGTGCAGTGGCTCACGCCTGTAATCCCAGCACTTTGGGAGGCCGAGGCGGGCAGATCATGAGGCCAGGAGTTCAAGGCCAGCCTAGCCAATATGGTGAAACCCTGTCTCTACTAAAAATATATAT
>NW_012103142.1:1197494-1203223 GCF_000951045.1 Mandrillus leucophaeus | reverse complement strand
GAGAATCGCTTGAACCTGGGAGGCGGAGGTTGCAGTGAGCCGAGATTGCACCACTGCACTCCAGCCTGGGTGACAGAGTGAGACTTCATCCCCCCACTCAAAAAAAAGGTCTGACCACTGAAGTTGCCCCTCTCCCTGCCACTTCTTGTCATCACATCACTCTGTGTATTTCTGTCATGATACTTACCCATAGCAGAATTACCATGTTTATGTTCTTGTTGATCTAGGCTTTCCTGAGTTCTTGCAGGGTGCTGAACTCTCTTCCAGCATATTGTATGCGGACAGCCAAGTCAGACAAGGGTCTTATGGGATCTTGCATTCTAGCCGATTCATTGTTATACCTCTGGCACATACACTGTTTTCTGGTTCAAATTAGACATTTAGTATATATTTGTTGAATGAATAAGTGAATGAAGTAATTTGTGTGTGTATGTATGTATTTAGAGACAGGGTCTGGCTGTGTCACCCAGGCTGGAGTGCAGTGGTGTGATCTCGGCTCACTGCAACCTCCCCCTCCTGGACCCAACAACCCTCCCACCTCAGCCTCCCGAGTAGCTGGGACTACAGCCGTGCACCATCATACCCAGCTAATTTTTGTATTTTTTGTGGAGACAGGGTTTCACTATGTTGCCCAGCCTAGTCTTGAGCTCCTGAGCTTAAGTGATCCACCCGCCTCAGTTTCCCAAAGTGCTGGGATTACAGGCGTGAGCCATAGTACCTGACCAATTAATTAATTAATTAATTAATTTTGAGACATGGTCTCACTTTGTCACCCAGGCTGGAGTGCAGTGGTGTAGTCATAGCTCATTGCAACCTTGAACTCCTGGGCTCAGGTGATCCTCTCACCTCAGCCTCCCCAGTAGCTGGGACTGTAGCCACATGCTACCATGACTGGCTAATTTAAAAACAAATTTTTAGAGGCAGGGTCTCACTATGTTGCCCAAGTGGATCTTGAACTTTTATCCTCAAGCGATCCTCCCAATTCAGCCTCCCAAAGTGGCAGTGCCTGACCTGAAGTAATCAATCCCTCAAAATATTTTTGGTATGGTGGCTTCATGGCCTTGATTATCTTGCTAGGTTTAGCTAGCTTTGCAGTAGGGAGAGAGACCAGAAGAAATGAAAGGCATTCTAACTTCCCAGAGCATACACTGCTGTTAGCAGTCTGTGACACATAGGAAACACTGGTATCACTTCACAGATGTGAGTCTGCCCAAGCTGTGTCCTCTTGTTTTTTGTTTCTATTTTATAAACTGCTTAAGAAGACTGAGAATGAGACCAGCAATATAATACTATCAGTGCATTAATTATTCTTTTCACTTTCCAGGCTGGAGTAAAAGGGACATTGGGAAGATTAGTTGGAATATTTGAGGTAAGTCTGTTAAAATCTTTGGTACAAATGATATGTATTAATAACCACACAGATATTAACATAGGAAAAATGCTATCTCTGTTTCAGCGAGTTTTTGGGTGTTTTTTAGTTATTTTTAACTTTCTGAGACAAGGTCTCACTGTGTCGCCCAGGCTGGAGTGCAGTGGCACAGTCATAGCTCACTGCAGCCTTGAACTCCTGGGTTCAAGCAATCTCCTGCTTCAGCCTCCCAAGTAGGTGAGACTACAGGAACACACCACCATGCCTTCTAAATTTTCAAATTTTTTTGTAAGAGACAGGGTCTTGCCAGGTTGCCCAGGTTGGTCTCAAACTCCTGTGCTTAAGCGATCCTCCTGCCTCAGCCTCCCAAAATGCTGGGATTACAGGCGTGAGCCACCGTGCCCAACCTCGGTGAGTTTTTTAAAGAAAGCAGCACCAACAGAGGATAACATGCTTTAAAACAAAAAGAAAGAAAGAAATCCCATAGTCTTGTCCCCTAAACTACTAGAATTATTTGTAAGTATTATTTTACCCCATTCCTACCTTTCTTCCTCTCCTACCAAGGTAGGAGGAAGGGTAGCTGAGTGTAGAGAGACAAGAAAAATAGAAGATAAGTAACTATAACAAAGAGAGGAAAAACAAGGAAATAAGCTGCGATACAAATTTGAAAGAAGGCAGGAAAAAAGGTGAGAAATCAGGAGAAATAAAGATGAGCAGATGCTGGGCATGGTGGCTCACCCCTGTAATCCCAGCATTTTGGGAAGCTGATGCACAACAATCTCTTGAGGGTAGAAGTTCAAGACCAACCTGAGCAAAAGAGTGAGACTCTATCTCTACAAAAAGTTTTAAAAATAAAAATATCAGAAGAAAGATCTCTAATGAAAAAATAGATATGTAAATAAATAATTTTTTTTTTTTTTTTGAGACAGAGTCTTGCTCTGTCACCCAGGCTGTAGTGCAATGGCACGATCTCAGCTTACCACAACCTCCGCCTCCTAGGTTCAAGCGATTCTCCTGCTTCAGTCTCCCAAGTAGCTGAGATTACAAGTGCCCGCCACCACATCTGGCCAATTTTTGTATTTTTAGTAGAGACAGGGTTTCACCATGGTGGCCAGGTTGGTCTGGAACTCCTGACCTCAGGTGATCCGCCTACCTTGGCCTCCCAAAGTGCTGGGATTATAAGCATGAGCCATCGCCCTGGCAATAAATAAAATTTTTTAAAAGGTGGCTGGGCACTGTGGCTCATGCCTGTAATCCCAGCATTTTGGGAGGCCAAAATGGGAGGATCGCTTGAGCCTAGGAGTTTAAGACTAGCCTGGGCAACATGGTGAAATCCTGTCTCTACAAAAAAAATACAAAAATTGGCTGGGCACGGTGGCTCTCATAGGTAATCCCAGCATTTTGGGTGGCCTAGGCGTGCAGATCACTTGAGGTCAGGAGTTTGAGATGAGCCTAGCCAACATGGTGAAACGCTGTCTCTACTAAAAATGCAAAAATTAGCCGGGCATGGTGGTGCGTGCCTGTACCAGCTACTCAGGAAGCTGAGGTGAGAAGATCACCTAAGCTCAGGAAGGTCAAGGCTGCGGTGAGCCATGATCATGCCACTGCGCTCCACTCTGGGTGACAAAGTAAGGCCCTCTCTCAAAAAAACAGGTAAGTGGGGTTAGTGGGAAAAGGGGTGGGTGGGTGTGGGGGTGTGTGTGTGTGTGTCACACTCAGCTTGTTTGCCTTGCTGGGGTCACTGAAGTGTGAGAGCTCTGTGGTGGCCCACCCATCGACAGTCCTTTCCCTGGTGTTCTAGCTGGTTAAATGTACATGATGCCTTTTTCTTAAGGAGTCACAGCATTCCTGTGAAATTGTGTTTAGGGGAAGGGGAGGAAAAAACAATATAAATACTTGGTTTTAGAAGTCCAGGCAAAGAGCACACCCTCAAATTCAAGTGTGGCCTGTTTTAAATCATGTAGGACCATAAAAAGTAAAAGTTTAGAATCTTTGTGTCTAAGCTCTCTGGACATGTGCTTAAGAGTGTGTTTCATTTAAGTAATTCCAGCTTTCTAAGGAAAAACTCTCTCTGTCCTTCTCTCTTTGCCCTTCAGAACCAGGAGAGGAAGCACAGGACGTATGTCTATGTGCTCATTGTCACTGAAGTGCTGGAAGACTGGGAAGACTCAGTTAACATTGGTAAGCCATCTTCAGACAGCCTGGAAAGGGCTCCTCACAACCAGCCCTTGCCATGCCACAGGTCATTACCAGAACCAGAAACAAGAGCTTACCAGGCTCAGTGGCTCACACCTGTAACCCCAATACTTTGGAAGGCCAACACAGGAGGATCACCTGAGCCCAGGAGTTCAAGACCAGTCTGGGCAACCTAGTAAGACCTCATCTCTACAAAAATCAGAAGAATTAGCTGGGTGTGGTGGCACATGCCTGTGGTCCCAGCTTCTCAGGAGGCTGAGGCAGGAAGATCATTTGTGCTTGGGAGGTTGAGGTTACATTGAGCCATAATCATGCCACTGCACTCCAGCCTAGGCAACAGAGTGAAACTGTCTCAAAAACAAACAACAACAAAAACAAGAACTGGATAAAGAATAGAAATAATTGAGGGATGTGTATAATAAAACAAGCATGTACATTTTGAACCAGATAGTATTTTGAAATGTTTAAATGGAATCTGAAGTGAGTATATGGTCCACAAATAGAAGCATGACCCCTAAAAATAAGAAATGTTGCTTCTAAAATCAAACTGAGTCCTTCCCAAACAGGCTATACTTCTGCACCTCCTGAACAGATACTGATTGAGGGCCTCCGCCATGCCAGGCTCACTGCTGGCCGTGGGGACCGTAAGTGAGAGCAGGACCCTGGTCTTGTTCCTATTGAGAAAATTGTTTGGTAGTGTGAGTCCCTCTAGAAATTTAGTAGATGCAGAATAGTGCAGGTAGTTTCTAGTTTTATTCTTATATGATATATCTACAATATATATTTTTATATTTTTCATGTTTTATATGAATATAAAAATGATAAAATTTATGAACTTTTTTTTTTTTTTTTTTTAAGGCAGAGTTTCACTCTTGTTTGCCCAGGCTGGAGTGCAATGGCACGATCACGGCTCACCACAACCTCCGCCTCCCAGGTTCAAGCGATTCTCCTGCCTCAGCCTCCCTAGTAGCTGGGATTATAGGCATGTGCCACCACACCCGGCCAATTTTGTATTTTTAGTGGAGATGGGGTTTCTCCGTGTTGGTCAGGCTGGTCTCGAACTCCCAACCTCAGGTGATCCACCCTCCTCCGCCTCCCAAAGTGCTGGGATTACAGGCGTGAGCCACTGCGCCCGGCTTATGAACTTTTATAAAAGGGTGCTGAGTGCACTCTTTAGGTACACCCAGCTTTCTCCCAAAGGAGTCATTTTCTTTTATCTCAGATGGCCATTGTGTTTACATCTTTTGAACTATAAACTGTGGTGGTGCAAAGGTTGGTTCACGGTTTGATTATTTACCTCTGAAGAAAAGTATATTCTAGAAAGTAGAACACTAATTTCCGTTACAAATTGGCAGACAGATAAAATTTACTTGCCAACATTCTCCCTTTAATGTTAGTGTTTTCCTTGCTGCCATGCCCCTCACATTGTTACTCTGGGCAGTTCGTAGCCCTTTGGCTCTTGATGGCTTTGTATCTAGTAATAATGCAGGGTGCTCAAGGAAACAAATTCATTGTGGATATGCTGAAAACAGACTCCCTGACAGCTGTGCTAGCGCCAGAAAAGGAGACAGCAGTGGATGTGTGGTGTGGCCCTATCCTCAGAGCACTCTGTCAGGCAGGAGTCACACACTTGTGATACTAATTTTTTTAGGTACCGTTGCTCTATTAATAATAAAACAAACCTTTCACCTTGTACTCCCACTTCTGAGAATTGACCCTAATGAAATAATCTAAAATATGACAAGCCTATGGAGCCTTCCTTCAGATGATCTTACTACCATTTTTCTTACCGGTTAAAAATTGCATCTTAAATGTATAACTCAGTGAATGACAAATCAATGAATGACATGTGTCTGATGGAATGTTATACAGCTGTTAAACACCATAGTTTAACACCACCTGGTGCAGTGGCTCACGCTTGTAATCCCAGCACTTTGGAAGGCTGAGAAAGGCAAATCACTTGAGGTCAGTAGTTCGAGACCAGCCTGGCCAATGTGGTGAAACCCCGTCTCTACTGAAAATGCAAAAATTAGCCAGGCGTGGTGGCACACACCTGTAATTTCAGCTACTCAGGAAGCTGAGGCAGGAGAATCGCTTGAACCCGGGAGGTGGAGGTTGCAGTGAGCCAAGAGTACGCCAGTGCACTCCAGCTTGGGCAACAGAT
>NW_012103142.1:1195304-1196949 GCF_000951045.1 Mandrillus leucophaeus | reverse complement strand
GTGGTTGTGTACACCTGTAGTCCCAGCTACTTGGGGACTGAGGCAGGAGAATTGCTTGAACCCGGGAGGCAGAGATTGCAATGAGCTAATGCCACTGCACTCCAGCCTGCATGATAGAGTGAGACTCTGTCTCAATAAATAAACAAACAAAAATTAGCTGGGCGTGGTTGTGGGTGCCTGTAATCCCAGCCACTTGGGAGGCTGAGGCATGAGAATCGCTTGGGCCTGGGAGGCAGAGGTTGCAGTGAGCCAGGATCACATTGCTGCACTCCAGCCTCGGTGACAGACTGAGACTCTGTCTCAAAAATAATAATAATCACAGACAATTGATGTCCAGTGATGTGGAAATGGTTAAATGAATGATAGTACATCCATGCTAGATATTAAGATATAACGCAGCCATAAATGTCTGACCAAAAAAAGACAGGGTCTCACTCTGTTGTCCAGACTGGAGTACAGTGGATCACAGCCCACTGCAGCCTCAAACTCCTGGGCTCAAGCAGTCCTCCTGCCTTAACCTTCCTAGCAATGGCAATCTCATATTTTTTTCATAACATAGATTGCTTAAGAAATAGTGTGACGTAGGATAGGCGTGGTGGCTCATGCCTGTAATTCCAAGTACTTTGGGAGGCTAAGGCAGGAGGATCATTTGAGGCCAGGAATTTGAGACCTCATTTACACCAAAAAAAAAAAAAAAAAAAAAGCAGGTGTGGCGTGTGCCTGTAGTCCTAGCTACTTGGAAGGCTGGGGCAGGAAGATTCCTCGTGTCTGGGAGCTTGAGTTTGCAGTGAACTATGATCATACCACTGCAATCCAGCCTGAGATCCTATCTCTGGGGGAAAAAAAAGAAAAAAGAAAAGAAAAAATAATGTGAAGAAAAAAAGAACCAGTAACAAAAATTAAAAAGCAAATCCAGTAGTACATACTTTTAGCAGCCAGGTACTCTTCAGGTGCTTTGCATACTAATCGTCACAACAAACTTGTGAGATAGGCCCTATTTATTGTCTGTTTTATAGATGAGGAAAATGGAGCAGGAGCACAGCTATCTGAGGCTGCACAGCTCATTGGAGCCATTTATGTGATTGGAGCCCAGCACTTTGGCTTCAGAGTCCTTGTTCCTGACCGTAACACTCTAGCAGAGCTGGTCAGGATTCAGAGCACCTGAAAGCATGATCCAATTTTAGTTATCTCAAGATTGTTTCTTTTTCAAGTATATGCAAAAAAGGCAATTGTGCTAGGGTATTGAGAGTGGTCTTCTCTGGTTTACAAAATTATGGGTACTTATTACTTTTATAAGAGAAAAAATATAAAGGATTTTAAAGTGTGGACTAGAAAAGAGTAAGAAAATAAACTGAAAAATAAAAGTGTGATTGTATTGAGATTGTTTTTTCTTATTTTAAAAAATATTTTCTGGCTGGGGGTGGTGGCTCACGCCTATAATCCCAGCACTTTGGGAGGCCGAGGTGGACAAATCACGAGGTCAGGAGATCGAGACCATCCTGGCTAACATGGTGAAACCCCATTTCTACTAAAAATACAAAAAATTAGCCAGGAGTGGTGACGAGCGCCTGCAGTCCCAGCTACTCGGGAGGCTGAGGCAGGAGAATGACATGAACCCGGGAGGCCACTGCACTCCAGCCTGGGC
>NW_012103142.1:1177315-1195116 GCF_000951045.1 Mandrillus leucophaeus | reverse complement strand
AAAAAATTTTTTTCTATTATGTCAATACATTCACTCTTATAAGAAAACTTTTAAATAAATTAGTGATTACAAACCAGCCATCCTAGTAATTCTGGAAGCTGATGTTTGTGTTGATTTTCTTTTTCCCCCTGCTTGGATCAGGGTGTCACTCTGTCACCCTGCCGGAGTGCAGTGGCACAATCACAGCTGACTGCAGCCTCAACTTCCCGGGCTAGGGTGATCCTCCCACCTCAGCCTCCTGGGTAGCTGGAACTACAGGCTTGTGCCACCATGCCCAGATAATTTTTGTATTTTTTGGAGAGACAAGTTTGTCATGTTGCTCAGGCTGGTCTCAAACTCCTGGGCTCAAGCGATCCGCCCACCTTAGCCTCCCAAAGTGCTGGGATTATAGGCATGAGCCACCTCGTCAGGCCCTCATGTCAGTTTTTTACAAGAGATAGGGATGCTGCTGAGCTTTGATCCCTATGTATGTGCAAGCAAGGAAAGCTCAGAGACCCAGGAGGGCAGGAGGAAAACACTAGCCATAGTTCTCTCTGGAGGGCAGGTTTGACACAATTACTCTTAGCTCTTCAGTTTTCAGGTTTCTCGCCTATTTTCTACATTAGACATTTGTATAATATTTGAAGCATACGAAGTGCGCTTGAGTTACTTTTGTAAGGAAAAAAAGTATTAAGAAACATTGCTTTAACATTTTCTACATTTTCTCAAAAGTTCTAGGCTCAGAAACCTTATTGCTCTTGTACTAGTTTCTTTTCTCTCTGCCTCCACAGGAAGGAAGAGGGAATGGTTTAAAATAGAAGATGCCGTAAAAGTGTTGCAGTATCACAAACCCGTGCAGGCATCATATTTTGAAACATTGAGGCAAGGCTACTCAGCCAACAATGGCACCCCAGTCGTGGCCACCACATACTCGGTTTCTGCTCAGAGCTCGATGTCAGGCATCAGATGACTGAAGACTTCCTGTAAGAGAAATGGAAATTGGAAACTAGACTGAAATGCAGATCTTCCCTCTCACCCTGGCTCTTTCCACTTCTCCTCACAGGCCTCTTCTTTCAAATAAGGCATGGTGGGCAGCAAAGAAAGGGTGTATTGATAATGTTGCTGTTTGGTGTTCAGTGATGGGGCTTTTTCTTCTCTTTTTATTGTGGGGTGGGGGTTGGGTGTGTAATTTGTAAGTACTTTTGTGCATGATCTGTCCCTCCCTCTTCCTACCCCTGCAGTCCTCTGAAGAGAGGCCAACAGCCTTCCCCTGCCTTGGATTCTGAAGTGTTCCTGTTTGTCTTATCCTAGCCCTGGCCAGACGTTTTCTTTGATTTTTAATTTTTTTTTATTAAAAGATACCAGTATAAGATGAAATCTTTCAAGAATTTGTCCTATAATATGCTGTACAGTTCAGTAGAGTGGTCACTTCCACTGCAGGATACATTTATCTACACATTATATATCGGACATATAATATGTAAATAAATGACTTGTAGAAAGAGAAATTTGTTTAATTTTTCAAGATTTTTTTCTCTTTTAATTTGGACATTTCTGGAATTGAGAGCCTCACAATTAATATACCTTTTCGTTTTTGATGCTAGTGGCTGGGCAGGTTGCCCTGTCCTCTCTCTATTTCCCAGTCGTTGACTGTAGGTATGGGAAGTGTTTAGCTACCTTCATAGTGCTCCCAGGACTCATGGCCTTTCCTTCTTTAAGCTGTATTTCCATACCAAGAAAGAAACAGGAAGAAACCTTTATTTTATTATTATTTTTTTAACCAAGCTAGGAACAAATGTCTCAGCCCAGATCTGTAAAAACAATGATAGAAATTGAATTCTGCCCCACATGTTGACAGTAGGGTTTGAACTGGATTCTTGGGATTGCTTATCTAAAAAACTGGAGCATCAGGTACCATTTCTGTCCTGCTGGTTTGGAATCTTTTCCGTAATGCTACTTATTACCGACAATGACCTCTCTTTGTGTCCGTATATGCCTTACACCGTGCTGACCTGGATATTGTCCTTGTGCTCTGAAGCATCCAACTGTACTTTGCAGGTGCATCAATGTAGTCCCGTCCCCGAACTGGGTAACCGTGTTCCTGAAAAGTACACTGGGGAAATTCACCTGCTTGCTTGTCTTTGTAATGGCACGGCACTTGTGATTGCACCATGAAGCATGCTCAGAGCTATTAAACTGGTCTCCCGTCTCCCACCAGGATATGAAAGGTCCATATGGGAAGCCACGTAATCACTTATTACAGTGGTTACATAATACACTGGCTCACTGCAGACTCTTGTTGTTTTTTGATACAGGTTTCGTGCTAGCTTCATTTGCCAATTGTGTTGTTTAGTTCGGAAGTAAGAGGGTCTTGAGATTGAGGGATAGGGAGGAGTACACTGACTGATCCCTGGCTTAGAACAAGAGATTATCTCTGTACCCCAGTGTCATCTCCTTAGCCAAGATGTGAAATTAAAATAGTAGTTCTCCTTATTTAAAAATTCTAATAAAGCACTCAAACTTTGAAAAACTTTTACTTTTCCCTCCTACTAAAAGAAATGTATGTACCTCATAGGCCTGTGTCATTTAGTGTTCAGCACTTTTGGGAACATCAGTTGGTGAACTTTAAATTTTGTTGTCTACTCACCAGGCATGGTGGCTCACACCTGTAATCCCAGCACTTTGGGAGGCCAAGGCAGGCGGATCATCTGAGGTCAGAGGCTTGAGACCAGCTTGGCCAACATGGTGAAACCGCTGTCTCTACTAAAAATACAAAAATTAACTGGGCGTGGTGGGCGCCTACAATCCTAGCTACTTGTGAGACTGAGGCGAGATAATCGCTTGAACCCGGGAGGCAGAGGTTGCAGTGAGCCGAGATTGCACCACTGTCGTCCTGCCTGGGCAACAAGAGTGAAACTCCATCTCAAAAAAGAAAAAAAAAAATTGCTGTGTACTCTTAGTTTACATCCTCTCTCCCAATCTTGAAACACAGAGCCAAAGAGCAGTTGTATTCTTGGGATACCATGATACCTCTGGGAAAGGAATTATATCCCCAAGGAGAGGTCCCATTGGAGAAGAACACCACTGTGGAACTTGAGTCTGAATGCCAACTTCCTATTCACATATCCTTCTTAAAAACGAACACACTGTTTCTTATCCTGACCTAGAGCATTCTAAAGTTCTGTTCAAATAAAGAGCAAAATAAAGTAGATTTAACCAAGTGCTAAATGGAATTCAAGAAACACATTCTTCCAGATAAATACTACCTTTATGGTATGGATGTGAAAGTCCTTTGCAGGAAAACAGTCAATACTCTTTAAAAAAAGGAACTGCAGGGCCGGGCATAGTGGTTCACACCTGTAATCCCAGCACTTTGGGAGGCCAAGGCAGGTGGGTCACTTGAGGACAGGAGTTTGAGACCAGCCTGGCCAACATGGCAAAACCCTGTCTGTACTCAAATACAAAACTTAGCTGGACGTGATGGTGCACGCCTGTAATCCCAGCTACTTGGGAGGCTGAGGCATGAGAATCACTTAAACCTTCCTGGGAGGCGGAGGTTGCAGTGAGTCAAGATCACGCCACTGCACTCCAGCCTAGGTGACAGATCGAGACTCTGTCTCAATAAATAAATTAGAAAATAAAACAGACCTGCAGTGCTAACAGTAATGTATACATTTGTTAATGGTCTGAGTGTGTTTTGACTGGGCTAGTGTAATAATATACTACCCTGAAAGGGCAGTTTTGATTGTTGTTGGTGTCTTTGGGTCAGGAAAGTGAACTGTGCCAACAAGTATTTTTCAGTGACATGAATGGATTCCTGTTAATGCAATTAACTGAGACACTGTGCTTATGCTTTCTTAACTGACAAAAAGAGGCTTTGTCCAACATCAGAATTGTTGAAACTGGTGCTGTTTTCTGTTGCACTGGGATTCTGATGATCTGGGATTTTCCCTCCCTGGCACTGTAAACACCATGGCCGTCTTTACTGAGAATATCATCACAGTCCTTTAGTGATACATTAGTTAGACCCATGGTTGCAATACCTTTATCTCCCCAAAGAAAAGAATCAAAAGAAAGTACAAAAACTACCCTGTTTGTAGAATATTTCATTGACATTGATTTGTCATTAATTCTACCAGTGCTGACCTCATTCAGACTTGGTAGAAAC
This sequence comes from Mandrillus leucophaeus, assembly GCF_000951045.1. NCBI lineage: Eukaryota > Metazoa > Chordata > Mammalia > Primates > Cercopithecidae > Mandrillus > Mandrillus leucophaeus. The sequence continues at coordinate 1,190,969 of NW_012103142.1, read as the reverse complement.
AGATTCCTATGTTTAGGGCAGATCCCTAGCCTCTTGCTCACAGTGAATTTGCATGTCCTAGATTCTGGTTATTGCTAGAGCATCCATTAAAGTCTACCAAACTCAGGACAGAAAAAGATAGCAGTGGATTTTTAAAAATTTTTAGTTTATAAATTACAATCATTGGGGAAACACTAGTAAGGTCATGTGGTCTTTTGGACCAGGATTTTCTCCTCTCTTCTGTGTGTGTGTGTGTGTGTGTGTACGTGTGTGTGTGTGTACAGAAGGGCTACCAGGAGGTGTCAACCATGTTAGATTTTCTGTAGCCTTCCAGAAACAGTGCAGCCCGTGAAACAGGAATCTTAATTTTCCTCATTGCACATATAACAGGATGGAACAGTTAGTGAATTGACTGTTTTGTTTTTGCAAGTGTCCACCACTCCATCCGCCCTGCATGGAGAGGGCTCTCTCACTGCTAGGTCTAGGCTGAGCCATCTGGAAGGATCAAAGGGTGTGGGAGTATCACTGCCTCTCAGGCTGCAGAAGGTCTCGAGGGTGGTGTCACAGCAGGATTTCCGCCTTCTGCATTGCGCTGCACAGCCCCATGGAACGTGAGGCACTTGAGGCCTTGCTTCTTGCAGCCTCTGGGGAACAGAGTAGGTCACTGCCCTCTGGGAGTGTTTTGCAGTAGTTTTGTAAATGTGTTGCTACATAGTCAAGTTCCTTTGTGGCAAAGAAATATTTTGTTTTGATATTAGGAGCCAGCCCATGTATTGTCTCTTAGGCTTGCTTGCTTAGAAGAAAAAAGTCACCCTCTGTGGTTTTTAAAAGAAGAAAAAAATTCTGTGCCAATCCGTTCCTCCCCCTGCTCCTTCCCTTTTCTCTACATACAGTGCTCATTGGGGGCTCCTGCTAAACCTTCTTAACCAGAGAAGTAATAGGTACTTGTTAGACCTGAGTGTACGTTTCACGTTATCCTTCACCTATTTCTCATTTCATCTAGTACTTTCTTAATGCCTTTGTTGGAGTCCCCATCCTCATCTTTAAAAAAAAAAAAAAAAAAAAAAAACAGCTGAGCCTAAGCCACATGCACATTTTTTAGTTCACAAAAAGGATTTAATAGCCACATTGTGATTTTTGCCACAACTATGTGATTTTAATATTCTCTAATATCAAGGGTGGATTTAGAATTAAAGGAAATACCTGGAGAAATCACAGTGGGATGAATTTTTGCTTTAAGAGAAATGAGAGTTGGCTGTAATTGATAATACAGCTTTATCCTAGTCTCATCTGCATTTCAGAAAATAACCCTCATCTTTACAAAACATAGGACACTTGTGAGACAGTTAACTCAAGCAGCTATGGGGAGGGAGGACATTATTGAACGGTGATTAAATAATGCAGATGGCCCTTCTGTTTCTTAAAGACGGTGGAAGAGGTCAGACTGCCCAGTTGAGGTGGCAGGCATTTACTCGGAGTCCTGTTGGATAGAGTCTGTCTCCTCAAGGCTCCAGAGGCTTCCAGGATGTGGAGCTGTGCATGTTAGTGACTCAGCCTTGCCTTCATCAGGGCACCCACCTAACTGGGAGCAAGTGGGAGAGGACCCCAGAGTCATCCTCTGTGCTGTTTGGTGAGTTTTGCAGCGGAGACTTCACCATCCAGGAGAGCTGTGTTTCTGTGTCACTTGGAATATCACCTAAAAATGAAACACTTGATATTTTAAGGTATTAAAACAAAAAAAAGTGAATTGGGGAGCATTGGCTGCAATCCCTAAAAGATACTGTTATCTGTGCATCAGGTTGACTTGAGATCACCACCGGTCCTGGGAGCCCAGAGAGTTTAGGCATGCTGTCCTTTGGAGGCCAGCAGCCTTTCACAAACCCTGCCTCTAAAAGGGTGGTTTCACATCTGACCATGTTTTTGCATTAGCCTCAGAAACTCTTGTCTTTAGCTGATAACCTTTGAGGGATGTGAGAAGCCTAGTTGGAGTATCTGAGAAAATGATACCTCTCACCTTCAAATTAATCAAATAGTTTGTCCTCCTAGTCCCCTTATAAATTAATAAATGGAGGACCGGGCACAGTGGTTCACGCCTGTAATCCCAGCACTTTGGGAGGCCAAGGCGGGTGGATCACAAGGTCAGGAGTTCAAGACCAGCCTGACCAGTATGGTGAAACCCCGTCTCTACTAAAAATAGCAAAATTAGCCAGGCGTGGTGACACACTCCTATAGTCCCAGCTACTCGGGAGGCTGAGGCAGGAGAATCGCTTGAACTTGGGAGGCAGATGTTGCAGTGAGCCGGGATCCCGCCACTGCACTCCAGCCTAGGCAACAGAGCAAGACTCTGTCTCAAAAAAAAAAAAAAAATTAATAGGAAGAGAATCCCATTTTGTGATGATTTGGGCACACTACTTGAGCTGAGGCTAGCAGTCATGTGATTTTGGCTGTCTCTGACCTGAAGCTTTTGAAGTAAGAGTTATGTCTCTTCCCTGAAGCTTTGTTTACGGTGATAATTTGGTGAGTTTGAGCTTGTCTTAGAAAATAAGACTGTCCACCTGGGGAGGGGAGCTTATAGGGAACCCATGTTAACTCAGAATGCTGAAGAAAGTGCTTTTAGCCAAAAAAGTAAGATTACTACCTAGAAGGTAGAAAGAAGTCATTGCTTCTGTTCCTCCAGCAGTCAGTTGTTTAATAACTCTAGGTTTCCTTTCATTTTTATCCCCAGTTCTTACTACTAAAACTTATTTGACTTCCTATCAGGAAGCAGACAAAAAAAGCGCCATTTAAAACCCTGGATAGAGGCTTTAAAGGATACACAAACAGCAGCATTGTCATTTTGTTCATCACCACTTTGATGTGCTACCCATTCTTCCACCCTCCCTTTCCTGCCCCCAAGCCTCCCAGCCAGGCCAGATGTGAAGATTATATTAATCACTGATTCAGAGAACATTAATTCTTGTCTGGATTAATTATCTACTAAATTGCTTATTATCTGTGACTATCTTGCAGAGAATATCTCAACAGTGCAGTAAATTAGCTCTCCTAGACTTGAGCTTCCAGCCAGGCATTTAGATCACTCTTAAGCCTTTGTGGAATTCTGAGGGAAAAAAGCAAGATGCCTCAATGCCAATGCTGGGCCTTAAGACTCTACTCCCCTCCCTGTAGGGTGGGGCAAGTGGCTCAGCTTTGGAAAATCATTTTGCCAGTAAGATTGCCTGTGAATCCCTTTTAAGAAGTCGTCCTGATCTGAGCCTGTCTTCCTGAGCACTTTGGTGCTAAATTGAAAATGGTAAGCTAAAGCAGTGACAGATCCACATAGCCTCTTTAACCTCTTTATTGTCTTGCCAAAAAAAAAAGTTTCTCAGGTTAAACCTTGGTCTTTAACCTCCCTTTGTTGTGGAGAAAATGTGTCACTAATCAGTGGTCCAAAGGATATCTAGCTTTGGTTACTCAGTTCCTGCAGCATAACAGATACGACTTATGCCAGGGAAGGTAGAGGCTGATTATGGAGACACCCAGGAGCAGGAATAAGAAGGGATAGGTCTGTTCTACATAGAACTTCTCCAGATCTGAAGTTAAGTCTTGGAGAATTTCCAAAGTGCTGAAGTAAAAAGGAGACTTGGAGGGCCTTTGCTTAATGAACAAGAGGCTTATGTCCTCCCAAGAACATGGAGTTCAGAAGGGAGTAACAGGTACCTAAGCTATAGCTCACAGACTGAAACCTGCCCGCTCACCCCGTCCCTGGTGACTGAGAGCATTTTTGCTCAGGATTTTCTAAGAGGACTCTCCCTTCAGAAATCCAATTTGCTACCAGAATTTTGTTTAGACTCTGAGAATCTTACCCTTTCACTTCCATCTGTGAATGGACATAGATGTGTTGCTCAGGGATCAGAAACATCAGAGTCTAGGGCCCAGTGGCATGGTGTTGCATTAATAGTTAGAAAAGTGATTGGTCAACTCTACTGTAAAAGAAGTAAGTAGTACAGTTTTGTAAATGTCAGGTCTGTTCTATTGTTTTATGATCTGAAGACTATCAAACTGGTTGATAATCAAAGAAAAGGTTGGTGGTTAGAATAAGTAAAATTTCAGTTAGAAAGATAGCTTACCAGTTTTCCCTGTGCTTAATTAAGGAAATCAAGAGTATTTCAGGATGTTGAGAACTGTTGTAAAATGGAATTGAAGTAAGTGTCTCTCAACTTCTTAGGTGTATCAGAGAGAGGAAGTGGAAGGACAGTAGTAGCATCTTCATACTTACTTTTGCCAGCCCAGCCTCCATTTCAAAGACTTTGTCTTCCATCCTATCCAATGACATGGTCAGGGATGGGCTCTGAGGTGGCAGTGAGGCCCCCACCTTGGTTTGCTCAGCTGTGATGTGTAGTCTCCACACAGCTTAAGGGTTTTTAAGGAGTTTTCTCACAGGATTACCTCCACTCCACTCATCTACCATCAGCATCAGAAAGGTTAACATCCCTGGGACCATTCCACTTATAAAAGAGATGAACTAGTGTGCTTTCTCCCCTTTTCCAGGTGTGCCATCTATATACAGTCTCCTCTTGGCCAGGTTCAACAAGTGTTTCCAGGGAACCCTGTGGCTTGAGCCTAAGTAGCCAAAATGTATTGAGTTTACGTTTTTCCAGAGGACAAAAGTATTTCTTGTCCCTTTTCCCTCATGCTCATATGTTTTAGCTGAGGCTTAAAAGGCCAAGTTGAGTAATGTCTCTGGAACTGAGACAGAGCCAGGGACCCATGTACCCAGGGACCAGTCCCCTGGGGAATCACACAGTGGCTCAGACTAGACTGCTGTGTCCCACCAGAACTCTGCTGCTGTTCATTTCCATCAGGACCACCCAGGAAAGCAAGTAAGTTGGCCTTCTCATCATTAGATCACCTAATCTCTTGGGCTGCAGGGTAACAGCATATATAGATCTCCTGTTTAGACAGTGTGTTCATAATTGTAGAAAGGGATAGAAAATGGAACCACCAAGAGGCTGCGTCATTTTTGAAGAAGATGGCAAGGATGACCCCAAATGAGCTCAACAAAACTGGGAATCCAAGGAATGGTGCTTGTAGGGAAAGAGAGGTCAGTTTTCGTCCTTAAACCTCTTGGCACCTGGTGTGGGTTATAAAACAAGGAGCTGGAGTAAAATTGTCCTTACCTCCAATCCAAATGCTGTCCAGGATTTGGGAGCTACCCAACCTGTGGGTATATGGTGTTGGTTTCCATTTTTTGTTTGCGTGTTTCCAAAACAATCTTGCTTGGTACTGCATGGAAAGTTCAAGCTTTTCTTCTTGCCCGCTCAGGACCACCTGTCTGGGCTGGCCTCTTCCCCGTGTCTTCACAGCGTTCCTAAGGAAGATTTTTGCAGCGCTCTCTGGAGCTGAGGGGAGTGGAATTTGGTCCAGAGAAGGCGGAAGGAAATAGTTTTCCTGTTTCCTTTTCTCGAGGCGGATGTTCTCAGGCTTCCTTCACACCTCCTTCCCATGGGTGCGGCTGGCAGTACAGTCAGGTTGTGGAGGAGGGCTCAGAAGAAAGGGGCACTGGTTCAGCCCCAGGTTTGGTCTGAGACAGGCACACAGCAGATACTATCCCACCTTCCTCTCTTAAGAACAGGCCAGCCACACATATAACCCTTTCCCTACTTTACTAATATGTCCCTTATGTGGTATCAGCAACGGAGGACAGGCAGACTTACCCCCTGCCATCTGGAGAGAATGTTGTTACTACCCGTAAAACTTGACCACCCCCATATCCCACTCCTTTTTGTAAAAACAAATGCTTAAACCTGTGAGCCTGCCATTCCTTTCTATGTGTTAATCAGTTTCCTTCCATTTGAGCTGTGTGGGAGGGAAGGGCATTGAAACTGTAGATTGTAATCTTGTGCCAACCAATAAAAACCAGTATTTCACACATATCCCTTTTAGTGTCTGGTGTCTTCTTTCCAGAGGTTTCCCTTGAGTCCTTCATGTCAGTCTTTTGGTTTCCCCCACTCCTCTGCTGGATTCTTGGGAATTGCCCTAGAGGTCAAGGGTGATCCCATGGAAGATTTGGTGTGCAGGGCATTCAGGTGAGAAATGCAGTGGAGAAGCCAGAGGCTATTAAAATCAGCATGTTGTTGTATCTTGCCATCCTTGCAACCAGGTGCCCAGAGAGAGCCCTGGTTAGACGGTCAGTGCCCAGTGCTGAGGAGAGGGCCTGTCCCCCTTAGCCAGGGAGGCTTTCTAGGGGGCGCAAAGGAGCTGGAAGGGGAAAGAGGTGAGCCACTTCCAGAATAAGGAAGCGTCGCAAGAAGTTGCTTTCCTCTGTGTGGGGTGGAATCAGGAAGGGTGGAGCCATTTTTGAAGTTGTGTAGTTGTAGGGCTTGCAGGCAGAGAATGGGTGTCTTCAGTGGGAGAGCAGCATTAAGTGAGCTCTGTCCCCTGGTCCCAAAATGGAAGGAACAGTTTGAGCTGTAATGGAAAATAAAGTCTGATGAGATCAAATTATGGAAAACCACAGAAGCCAGTCCAGAGAGTTTGGTTTTATGCATGGGCGTGTTCCTGAACAGGGCAGTCATGTGGTATCAACCATGTCTGAGGAGGAGCCAGCAGGAGAGTTTGGAGTGGAACAGTCTGGAAGCCGTTGTGATACCATGCATGAGGCTCTGCAGACTCAAAAAGTGCACTGGAAATGCAGTGGGGGATATAGAAACAAGAATGAACAGCATATCACAGAGAAACACCCATCCGCCAAGACAAGCTGGCTTCTCTAGGATGGCACTTTGTTGGCATCACCACTGGTCAAGTATTTTAAGCCAAGAAACCTGATGGGATCAGTGGAAGAGAGTCGCTTCCAGGAACAAGACTCACACAAATCTAACTCGTAAGAGACTAATGTATATGCCCAGGTGCTAATCGGTTCATTTATATGATGGTAAACATCAAAGTTACCTGGTTTGTGTACTGGCTGGCTGTATGGGAGGCCAAAACTAGGCAGAAAGTGGGTTACTGAGCAATAATAATAACCTGTTGACCATTCTACCACAGGACGAATTCCCTTTCAGTTGGTCAGAGAACTCTCCCCCTAAAATTCTGATTCTGCAGGCTTCCTTTGTCCATTCCATGATGATCACCCTTCATTCCTCCATCAAAGGATTCTTCCTTTTGCCAGATTTAGTGTGTATGATGAGGCTATGAGCTCATACATGCTGATACAGGTGATGTACTCAGGAAACCACCAACTGGCCACCTCTAATTGGGATTTGAGTGTTCTGGAAACTCCCCACTCGCCCATGTCAGATCATTATGGACCATTCTAAAGCTGATCCATCATCACATCTACTACATGATTCTATTTCATTTGCAGAGGGTAAATTGCAAAGTTCAGGATTACCTTTCTGCAGCCTAGTCTTCCAATGGCCTGCAGGACTTGTGGCTAGAGAGAAAGAACTCTAAAGAGACACCCCAAAACTTCGGACATGGGTGGAGAGAGAAAATCAGCCCTGAGGACACCATTGCAGCTCCTGTCATTGTGGGGACCAGCATTGCACTTCCTCCATCCTTTGTTGACATGCCAGGTGGTAGCACTGACCGTCTAGGCCAGTTTGAGTTGGTAGAATAACTGCTCATCCCTAGTCGGGGTGGCTTCCATCTCTGGACACCTGATAACTGTTCCAAGAAAGCCTGGTGTTACAGGCCATGGCTTTGCTTGCTTTCTGGTTTCCAACAGATTGAGACTGTGAAGGGTTTATTTTATATCCTTGATCTTGTGACACCAAGCTAACATCTCAACATCTGAGGATGTAGCCATGAGGTTCCATGTTCCATGTTCTGAATACCAGCAATGTGCTAAACCTAGGACACACAGTCCTCACAGAGGCACCTGCTTGGGTGACAGATGGCATGAAATGGGAGAGGTGACAACCTGGGAAAAGTAAGTCTCGTGGGGGGGGTGAAGTAGAAAGGACCAATATCAGAGAGAGCTCAGGTGGGAGGACCATGGAAGGATGAGATGGAGATAAGAAATTGAGAAAAGGGAAGAAGGACAGTCATCCGAAGGCTGCCTGCTGTAATAGAAGATACAAATGTTGGGAATTAGCCCAGGATGCAGGTCTCTGCTCCTCTGCTGACAAGCTCTTTGATCTTGAACAAATTACCATCCCTGCTCCCTCCTGTTCAGTGGGGGAGAAGTCTACTTCGCAGGATTATTGTGTTAAATAAGTGAAGGAGTGTGTGTGACACCAAAGTCAGGGTGTGATTATCAAATGGTGGCACCTCTTTGGAAATGCCAAGGCCTGTGCTGAGTTCACTAAATAAGACACAAAGTCACAACAGACGCAAGTAATCACAATGCAAAGCGATACATGCAATACAAGAAGCCCGAGGGAGTGCCTAACTCCTCAAAGGAGGCATCATCTAAGAGGATCCATGAGGGACGCGTGGGATCCCAGCGTGAAGGGACAGCATGTTCGAGGGCAGAGCACTGTGTTCAGGGAACATGATAGGGATAGTGGGCAGGGAGGAGGGAGAGGCAGGTGGTGCCATGGGAAAGGTTAGCTGGGGTCAGGTGGCTTAGCAGGCTGTGTTTGAACTTTACTCTGCATGCCTGGGAAGCCAACAATGTTTTTAACAGAACAGTGACTGCATCAGGTTGGGCATTTGGGGAAGATGATACTATCTACTCAGTGTTTCTTGTGTTCCTGGCCAGGTGGTGTTCACTGTTTTACACTTAAGTCTTTGCAGTCCTATGAGGCATAGGTCATGGTAAAGGAAATGGAGGCTTAGGGAAGCTAACTGTTTTCTAAAAGACCTAGACAAACTTGTCTAAAAACCACAGGGTAAAGCACCAAGGATGTCTAAGACAATTTGGAGAAACTGCCAGGGAAAACACAGGACTACAATGGAAGTCCTATGTTCAATCAGTATCAAGACTTAATATAAAGGTACAGTAACTAAATATGATAAATGGAATAGCTGGATAGAAATAGAAGTCAATTAGACAATAAAAGTGAGCAGGGGACCAAAAAACAGACCTGTGCATACATGGGAATATGGTAGGAGCCAGAGGAACCATGCACCTGAGTGGGGAAAGGAAGAGATCTTTAGCAAGTGGTGTTGGGACTATCAATTAACCAAACAGGAAAAAATGATATAGCGGCCAGGCACAGTGGCTCACACCTGTAATCCCAGTGCTTTGGGAGGCAGAGGCAGGAGGATTGCTTGGGCCCAGAAGCAGGGGGCTACAGTGAGCTATGATTGCACTAGTGCCTAGGACACAGAGGGAGACCTGACAAAAAAAAAGGCACAGTGGCTCACGCCCTGTAATCCTAGCACTTTGGGAGGCCAGATCACCTGAGGTCAGGAATTCAAGAGCAGCCCGGCCAACATGGTTAAACCCCATCTCTACGAAAAATACAAAAATTAGCTGGGCATGGTGGTGGGTGCCTGTAATTCCAGCTACTCATGAGACTGAGGCAGGAGAATCGCTTGAACCTGGAAGGCGGAGGTTGCAGTGAGCCGAGATCATGCCACTGCACTCTAACCTGGGCAACAGAGCAAGACTCCGTCTAAAAAAAAAAAAAAATCCCTACCTCACACACCATATGAAAATAAATTCACAAATATGAAAAAAGACTCATAACGTTTAGGAGAAAATGTGGAAGTTAAGTAACATATCCAAGGTAATAGAAGAACTGCAGTTCAACATGGGGGTCTGGCTCGCCAGAACCTGCCCACTTGGCAGTTCTTTCTTGGTCACTTCAGACTGTAAGAAGGACCAGGACAAGGATAAATTGAAGGTGGGGAGGGGCAAATGAGGGCTGGATGTGCACCTGGTCCCTACACACCTCACAGGAAGGGTTGCAAGGGAGGCAGAGGGAGGGACTTGCTCATGACATCGCCATCACTCAATAAACAGGCACTGGTGATGGGCCTAGATGCTGAAGGGTTCTTGTGTGAGAGAGACCATCAGGTACTCCACAAACATCTATTGAGGGCAGATGGGTGGTCATTATGCTTAGGTAGGTGTGAAGAGGATGCAGATAAAGCAATAGCAGTGAATCCTTGCATGATAGAGCAGGAAGGATTTTAGGGATCATCTAGTCCAATCCTCTGTTTCACAGATTTAGAAATAGACACAATGAGAAGGGATTTCACCAGTATTCTAATTTGGAACTCTAAGTGGAAAATACAGATCACTGGCCATGCTGTAAATAGCTGCTCTGTTTCTATTGACATGAAAATCTTTTTTTAAAAATGGTTATCCTGGCTGGGCATGGTGGCTCACACCTGTAATCCCTGCACTTCGGGAGGCCAAGGCAGGTGGATCATTTGAGCTTGGGAGTTTGAGACCAGCTTAGCCAACATGGCAAAATCCCATCTCTACTAAAAATACAAAAAAATTAGCAGGGTGTGGTGGTGCATGCCTGTAATCTCAGCTACTCGGGAGGCTGAGACACGAGAATTGCTTGAACCCAGGAGGCGGAGGTTGCAGTGAGCCAAGATCGCACCACTGCACTCCAGCCTGGAAGCCAGAGTGAGACTCTGTCTCCAAAAAAAGGGTTATCCCACTCTGGCCACCAAACTCTATCAGCCAGTGCCACATCAAGACCCATGCCCGTGACTTCATCACTCATTCACCATTAATTACTCCATCTTTCTTGTCCCCATGTTCTTCCAGTGTAGTCTCCCTCAGAATCCCAGACCTGAATTAATCCATCTTATTTTATTTTATTTTATTTTTTTCTGAGATGAAGTCTTGCTCTGTCACCAGGCTGGAGGGTGGTGGCGCAATCTTGGCTCACTGCATCTCCGCCTCCTGGGTTCAAGCAGTTCTCCTGCCTCAGCCTCCTGAGTAGCTGGGACTACAGGCGCATGCCACCACAGCCAGCTAATTTTTGTATTTTTAGTGGAGACAGGCTTTCACCATGTTGGCCAGGATGGTTTTGATCTCTTGACCTCGTGATCCGCCCGCCTCGGCCTCCCAAAGTGCTGGGATAATCCATCCATTTTCATCCCCTCCTATGTGAGAGCTGAGCCTGCCCAGAGAAAACCATATATACCATGGGGTCACTATGGGTTCATGTCTCCCCTCCACTCCACCTCCAGTGCTTTCCATCAATAGCCAGTGACTATCACATTGACAAGTCCAAAGGTCACTTATCAGTTCTCATCTGACCACTGGCCCCTAAATCCTGTGGTGTCCTTGGCAATATTTCTTGTTCTCTTCCTACCCATAGCTTTTAGGTGAGGTTCCACCTCCTTAGATTAGTACCCAATACCTTTTGTGAGTTGGCCCCTGCCCACCTCACCAGACTAATTTCTTACCACTGTCTCATCCTTGTTTTCCCCTGGCCTCATAGAACTTCTTACAGTTCTCCAAATGCATGCTACACCATCACACTGTTTCACAATTCACATGTTCTGTACCCTCCTTTGGGAAAGATCTCTGAGATACTTCTTCCTATGCTGGACTGTGTGTCTGCTTGGACATGCCCCTGTTCTGAAGGTGCCTTCTGAAGGAAAGAAAGATATTTCTCCATTGTGGTATCCAGCTAAGTGACGCAGAGCAGGTACCCTGGAAATGAAATACGGGTTGGAACAAGCAAAGAGCCAAATGACATTTTGGGGATGTCTGCCGCACAAGAAATGTGTGCCAGTGTCACCGGGTCCCCTCAACCCCCTCCCTCCACATACCCCTTCACTTCCCCCAAACCCTGGAAGCAAATGCAAGGTTCCCTGGGACCCGGTGCCAGAGACGTTTGGAGCAGGTGGAGGAGGTGGGGAGAGCCAGGTAAAGAGGCTCTTCCCTTTGGGGCAAGGGTGACATTCAAATAGTGTGGCACTCACTGACCAGTCAGAACAAACACGCGATGGAGGCTTCTCCTCTGAGGCCCCTTCCCCAGGTTTCTCTTCCTGCCTTGAGTCTGGAGGGCAAGGGAGTAGGAAGAAGAGGTGCTTTTCTAGGATAAGGAAACCCTCAGTTCCTGCTGCTCCTCTTAGCTCAGCTCAGCAGCCTGTGAACTCTCCCAGACCTGGGGCAAGAGCTAATGGGAGGCTGGTCACTTCCTGCCAGGCTTGTGCCCGGGCAGAGGAAGCCAAGTTTGGGTGAGCCTGGAAAGGAGGAGAAGAAGAGGGGAAGTTATGGGGGCTTGCAGTTTATGGGGTGGAGTTGAGGAAAATTTGTTTTGCTTGGGGCAAACTCCATCTGAGGACGTTGAGTGGACCAATTATAAGAGCTAATATTATTTTTCTAATGTTTTTCAACTTATAAAACACTCTCCCATCAATTCAGACCATTCCTTGAACACCTACTACCTGCACAGGCCCAGGACCCAGACCTTCACATCTACCTTGAGGGGCAGGTACTTCCATCCCCGCCTCGCTGCAGAGGCAGCTGAAGCCTGCAGGGAGCTGGAGGACAGGAGGGAAAATCAGTTGAATGTGAAGCAGGTTGGGAAGGTGAAGGAAGCTGGGGACGGATAACAAATACCTTGCAAGTCAGGCCTCTGGTGTTCTCAGGGGCTGGTCAGTGAGGGGTTCCCTCCGTTAAATCTTCAGGACTCACTTAGTCCCTGCTCACTTGTCCCTTGCGGGTATGCAGGCCCGGCATGGGCACCTCATCCTCCCTCCCCCTAGCCTGGGCCCTTCCCAGCCCCGCTGACCCCTTACCTCAGAGTGGGGTGGGAGCCCAAGGCCGACCTGGACCCAGGTCCAGCCTCCCACAGGAGACCAACAGGCTTCTTACTGGCTGAGATGGTGGGAAAACCGCTCGAGCGAAGGCAGGAAAGTGGGAAAACACAGGGGCTGCACAAGGAACACCAAGTGATTTCACAAAGAAGTGAGTCAGTGTAGGGAAAAGCCTGGAAGGAGGCGCCCCTGGGGTCAGGACACTGTGGGCTGGCCTGACAAGGCTGGGCCTGTGCAACAAAATGGCAGGCAGGAAGAGTCCGCGGGCAGCCTCAGCTCTTCTTCCTTACTGTGTCCGCCCCTTCCCAGTCCTTGGAGCTTGGTCTGTGGAGTCGTCAGTCATTCATTCCACTATTTAATTTTTAAAAGACTCTTTAAGAAACAATTTTTTTTGGCCAGGCTCAGTGGCTCACACCTGCAGTCCTAGCACTTTGGGAGGCCGAGGTGGGAGGATGGCTGGAGCCCAGGAGTTAAAGACCACCCTGGGCAACAAACTGAGACTCCTTTTCTACTAAAAATAAAAACCTGGCCAGGCATGGTGGTACGGGCCTGTAATCCCAGCTACTTGGGAGGCTGAGGCAGGAAGATCCCTTGAGCCCAGGAGTTCGAGGCTGCAGTGAGCTATGATGGTGCCACTGGGTGACAAAATGAGACCCTGTCTCTAAAAAAGTTTTTTTAATTAAAATTAATTAATTAAAATACTTAAAATAAATTTAAAATAATTTTAGGACAGGCACAGTGCCTCATTCTAGCACTTTGGGAGGCCAAGGCAAGAGAATTGCTTGAGCCCAGGATTTTGAGACCAGCTGGGACTAAAGGCACACGTCACCGCGCTCTGTTAATTTTTTTTTTTTTTTTTTTTTAGTGGAGATGGGGGGTGTCACTATTTTGCCCAGGTTAATCTCCTGTTTCCTAGCTCAGGCAGTCCTCTTGCTTGGTGTCACAAAATAATGGAATTATAGTCATGAGCCACCCCACCCGACTTTAAAAGGCATTCTTTATTATTATTATT
>NW_012103142.1:1174489-1176707 GCF_000951045.1 Mandrillus leucophaeus | reverse complement strand
AAGATTGTATGACTGCACTCCAGCCTGGGCGACAGAGTGAGACTCCATCTCAAAAAAAAAAAAAAAAAAAAGTATTGAGCTATAGAGCTATAATTAACATACAATAAGCTGCACATATTTAAAATGCATAATTTGAAAGGTCATGACATGTTTGCCTATGAAACTATCACTGCAACCAAGATAATGTACATATCCATCACTGCCAAAAGTTTCTTTGTGCCCCTTTGTGCCCTCTCCCCTGGCCCTTGGCCCCCTAACCCCAGGCAAACACTAATCTGCTTTCTGTCACATTACATTAGTTTGCAAGTTCTAGAGTTTTCTATAAATGGAATCATACATAATAAATGTTGTCTATGTTGTGAGGTATAGAGCGCCAAATTGATTTTTTTCCATGTAGATATCCAATTATTCAACACCATTTGCTGAAATCCTTTTATTCCTAGTTTGCTGATTTTTCAATCATAAAAGGGTGTTGAATGGTCAAATGCATTTTTTGGCATCCATTGAGATGATCATGGCTGGCACAGTGACCCACGCGTGTAATCCCAGCACTTTGGGAGGCCAAGGCTGGAGGATTGCTTAAGCCCAAGTTCAAGATCAGCCTGAGCAACATAGTGAGACCCCCTATCTCTACAAAACATTTTTTTAAAAAAGTTAGCTGGGCATGGTGGTGTGCACTTGTAGTCTCAGCTACTTAGCAGGCTGAGGCGGGAGGATCACTTGAGCCCAGGAAGCTGATGGCGCAGTGAGCCATGATCATGCTACATTATCCCACTGCACTCCAGCCTGGGCGACAGGTGAGATTTTGTCTCAAACATAAATAATATAATATTTTTATTAAAAAAGAGATGATCATGTGGACAGTCTTGTTTCCCACCGTCACACTGCCTGCGCTCACCCTTGCCAGATTGGCATGGAGTACCCTGACCCCACTACTCACTACCCTTGGAGCCTCCAGTCACTTAGTACCTTAATCTCAGTGTCCCTAGCTTCAAAATGGAGATAATGACAGCTACCTCATAAAGATTATTAGTAGATTGAAAGAAATAACATACACAGGATATGTTATTGTCTCACTGTCCTATTAATGTGGTGTATGACATTGATTTTCTGGTGAACTACCCTTACATTCCTAGGATAAATCTTTGGTCATGGTATATAATCCTTTTTGATATGCTATTGGATTTTTTTTTTTTTTTGGAGATGGAGTCTTGCTCTGTCGCCCAGGCTGGAGTGCAGTGGCGGGATCACTGTTCACTGCAAGCTCCGCCTCCCGAGTTCACACCATTCTCCTGCCTCAGCCTCCTGAGTAGCTGGGACTACAGGCGCTCGCCACCGCACCCGGCTAATTTTTTGTATTTTTAGTAGAGACGGGGTTTCACCATGGTCTTGATCTCCTGACCTCGTGATCCTCCCGCCTCGGCCTCCCAAAGTGCTAGGATTACAGGCGTTTTATACTAGTTTACTAGTAGTTGGTTGAGGGTTTTTTGTTTTGTTTTGTTTTTTGTTTTTTTGAGGCAGGGTCTCACTCTTTTGCCCAAGCTGTAGCGCAGTGGCGCTATCACGGCTAACTGCAGCCTCAACCTCCCTGGGCTCAAGTGATCCTTCCACCTCAGTCTCCCGAGTAGCTGGGACTACAGGCGCATAACACGATGCCCAGCTAATTTTTTTGTATTTTCTGTAGAGATGGGGTCTCACCATGTTGCCCAGGCTGGTCTTAAACTCCTGGGCTCAAGTGATCCTCCCTCTCAGCCTGGCAAAGTGCTGGGATTACAAGCATGAGGCACCACATCCAGCCTCAAGCAACTGTCTTGGCTCAATGTCCCAAGTGGCTAGGACTGCAGGCATGGGCCACGACGCGTGGCTAAAAAAAATTTTACTTGATTGATCGATTGATTGATTGATTGGTTGATTGCAGACAGTGTCTCGCTCTGCCGCCCAGGCTGGAGTACACTGGCACAATCATAGCTCACTGCAGCCTCGAACTTCTGGGCTCGAGGGATTCTGCTGCCTCAGGCTCCTGAGTAGCTAGGACTATAGGTGCTTGTTGAGGATTTTTGAATCTATATTCATAAGGAATATTGGTCTATAGTTTTCTTGTGGGCTCTTTCTCTGGCTTTGGTATCAAGGTAATGCTGGCCTAATAGAATGTGTTAGGAAGTGGATCCTCTTCAATTTTTGCAAGAGGTTGTGTAGGGTTGGTATCCATTCTTTTTTT
>NW_012103142.1:1167230-1172019 GCF_000951045.1 Mandrillus leucophaeus | reverse complement strand
GGAGATGGAGTCTTGCTCTGTCGCCCAGGCTGGAGTGCAGTGGCGGGATCACTGTTCACTGCAAGCTCCGCCTCCCGAGTTCACACCATTCTCCTGCCTCAGCCTCCTGAGTAGCTGGGACTACAGGCGCTCGCCACCGCACCCGGCTAATTTTTTGTATTTTTAGTAGAGACGGGGTTTCACCATGGTCTTGATCTCCTGACCTCGTGATCCTCCCGCCTCGGCCTCCCAAAGTGCTAGGATTACAGGCGTTTTATACTAGTTTACTAGTAGTTGGTTGAAGGTTTTTTGTTTTGTTTTGTTTTTTGTTTTTTTGAGGCAGGGTCTCACTCTTTTGCCCAAGCTGTAGCGCAGTGGCGCTATCACGGCTAACTGCAGCCTCAACCTCCCTGGGCTCAAGTGATCCTTCCACCTCAGTCTCCCGAGTAGCTGGGACTACAGGCGCATAACACGATGCCCAGCTAATTTTTTTGTATTTTCTGTAGAGATGGGGTCTCACCATGTTGCCCAGGCTGGTCTTAAACTCCTGGGCTCAAGTGATCCTCCCTCTCAGCCTGGCAAAGTGCTGGGATTACAAGCATGAGGCACCACATCCAGCCTCAAGCAACTGTCTTGGCTCAATGTCCCAAGTGGCTAGGACTGCAGGCATGGGCCACGACGCGTGGCTAAAAAAAATTTTACTTGATTGATCGATTGATTGATTGATTGGTTGATTGCAGACAGTGTCTCGCTCTGCCGCCCAGGCTGGAGTACACTGGCACAATCATAGCTCACTGCAGCCTCGAACTTCTGGGCTCGAGGGATTCTGCTGCCTCAGGCTCCTGAGTAGCTAGGACTATAGGTGCTTGTTGAGGATTTTTGAATCTATATTCATAAGGAATATTGGTCTATAGTTTTCTTGTGGGCTCTTTCTCTGGCTTTGGTATCAAGGTAATGCTGGCCTAATAGAATGTGTTAGGAAGTGGATCCTCTTCAATTTTTGCAAGAGGTTGTGTAGGGTTGGTATCCATTCTTTTTTTCCTTTTCTTTTTTTTTTTCTTGAGGAGTCTCACCCTGTCGCCCAGACTGGAGTGCAGTAGTACAATCTCTGCCTCCCTGGTTCAAGCGATTCTCCCACCTCAGCCTCTCAAGTAGCTAGGATTACAGGCACAAGCCACCACGCCAAGCTAATTTTTGTACTTTTAGTAGAGTCAGGGTTTCACCATATTGGTTAGCCAGGCTGGTCTTGAACTCCTGACCTCAGGTGATCCAGCTGCCTTGGGCTTCCAAAGTGCTGGGATTACAGGCATGAGCCATCGTGCCCAGCTATTGGGAGATTTTTGAGTACTGATTCTATCTTTTATTATAGGTCTGTTGAGATTTTTTATTTCTTCTTTAGTCAGTTTAGATAATTTGTGTGTTTCTAGGAATTTTTTCCATTTCATCCAGATTATCTTATTTGTTGGCATAAAATTGTTCTTAGTATTTGCTTATAATCCTCTTAATTTCCGTAAGGTCAGTAGCAATATTTCTGCGTTTATTTCTGATTTTAGGTATTTGCATCCTCTCTCTTTTTCTTAGTCTAAAGTTTTACTTTTTCTTTGGTCTTTTCAAAGAACCAACTTTGGTTTTACTAATTCTACTTTTTTTTTTTTTTTTAATTGAGAGAGGCTCCCTCTGTCACCCAGGCTGGAGTGCAGTGGTACGATCTCAGCTCACTGCAACCTCCACCTCCCGGGTTCAAGCAGTTCTCCTGTCTCAGTCTCCCGAGTAGCTGGGACTACAATAGGCACATGCCACCACACACAGCTAACTTTTTTGTATTTTTAGTAGAGACAGGGTTTCACCGTATTGGTCAGGCTGGTCTTGAACTGCTGATCTCAGATGATCTACCCACCTCGGCCTCCCGAAGTGTTGTAATTATAGGCGTGAGCCACCAAGCTCGGCCAATTCTATTTTTTAAAATTCTCTACATCATTTATCTGTTATCTAATATTTATTGTTTCCATCCTTCTGCTGGGTTTAGGTTTTGTTTGCTCTTCTTTTTCTAGTTCCTGAAGGTGTAAAGCTAGGTTGTTGATTTCAGATCGTCCGGCGTTCACAGCTATAAATTTTCCTCTGAGTACTGCCTTTACTACATCTCATCAGTTTTGGTATGCTTTCATTGGTCTGAAAATATCTTATATTTCCCTAGTAGTTTCTTCTTTGACTTGCTGGTTTAAGAGTGTGTGGTTTACTTTCCACATATTTGCAAATTTTCCAGTTTTCTTTCCACATGTGATGTCTAGCTTCATTCCACTGTGGTCTGAGAAAGTACTTTGTGTGAGTTCAGTCCTTTGAAATTAATTGAGAATTCTTCCGTGGGCTAACACCTATGTTAGTAAGGGATGTTGACCTATAGTTTTCTTTTGCACCTTCGTCTGCTTTTGATATCAGAGAAAAACTGAGTCAGAATGAGTTAGAAAATATTCTCTCCTCTCAATTTTTTGGAAGAGTTTAGGAGCAATTGGTATTAATTCTCCTTTAGATGTTTGGTTACAAAAAAAAAAAAATTCACCAGTGAAGTCATCTAATTCTGGGCTTTTCTTTGTTGGAAGGTTTTTAAGTTTATTAAGATCTGTTTTGTGGCCTAACATACCATCTATCTGGGAGCGTGTTCCATGTGCACTTGAGGATACTGTATAGTCTGCTGTTGCTAGTGGAGGGCTCTGTGTGTGTCTGTTAGGTCTAGTTGGTTTATACTGGTTTTCTTTTCTTTTTTTTTGAGACAGAGTTTCACTCTTGTTGCCCAGGCTGGAGCGATCTTGGCTCACTGCCATCTCCGCCTCCCAGGTTCAAGCGATTCTCCTGCCTCAGCCTCCCGAGTAGCTGGGATTACAGGCATGTACCACCATGCCCGGCTAATTTTGTATTTAGAGATGGGGTTTCTCCATGTTGGTCCAGCTGGTCTTGAACTCCCGACCTCAGGTGATCACCCACCTCTGCCTCCCAAAGTACTGGGATTACGGGCGTGAGCCACTGCGCCCGCCTGGTTTATACTGGTTTTCAAGTCCTCTGTTTCCTTATTGATCATCTCTGTAGGAATGTATTCCACCCATTATTGAGAGTAGGGGATTGAAGTCTCCAACTACTATAGAACTGTCTATTTCTAAACAAATACCTCATGTTCCTACTTATATGTGGAAAATAAAACAATCAAACTCACAGAAGCAAAGAGTATATTGGCCAGGCATGGTGGCTGACGCCTGTAATCCCAGCACTTTAGGAGGCCAAAGCGGGCGGATCACGAGGTCAGGAGATCGAGACCATCCTGGCTAACATGGTGAAACCCCGTCTCTACTAAAAATGCAAAAAATTAGCCAGGTGTGGTGGCGGGCGCCTGTAATCCCAGCTACTCGGGAGGCTGAGGCAGGAGAATGGTGTGAACCCGGGAAGGGGAGCTTGCAATGAGCCAAGATCACGCCACTGCACTCCAGCCTGGGCGACAGAGCGAGACTCTGTCTCGAAAAAAAAAGAAAAAAAGAAGCAAAGAGTATGTTGGTGGTTACCAGAGGCTGGGGGTAGGGAGAATGGAGAGATGTTGGTCAAATGGTATAAAGTTGCAGTTAGACAGGAGGAATAAATGATAAGTATTTAAGGAGATGGATATGTTAATTAGCTTGATTCAATAATTCCACACTATATACATATATCATAATATCACTTTGTACCCCTTAAAGATGTAAAATTATAATTTGTCAAAAAATTAAAAATTTTAAATAGCAACTAAATAAAATAATGCTGCACAGGCCAGGTACCGTGGTGCACGCCTGTAATCCTAGCACTTTGGGAGTCCGAGGTGGGAGAATCACTTGAATCGAAGAGTTCTAGACTGGCTTAAGCAATATAGTAAGACCTCACCTCTACAGAATTTTTTTTGTTTGTTTTTTGAGACAGAGTCTTGCTCTGTCGCCCAGGCTGGAGTGCAGTGGCACGATCTCAGCTCACTGCAAGCTGCAAGCTCCGCCTCCCAGGTTCACGCCATTCTCCTGCCTCAGCTTCCTGAGTAGCTGGGACTACAGGCGCCCACCACCACACCAGGCTAATTTTTGTATTTTTAGTAGAGATGGGGTTTCACCGTGTTAGCCAGGATTTTCTCGATCTCCTGACCTCATGATCTTCCTGCCTTGGCCTCCCAAAGTGCTGGGATTACAGGCGTGAGCCACTGAACCTGGCCAAAAAAAATTTTTTTAATTAGCCAAGCATGGTGGCACACACCTGTAATCCCAGCTACTCAGGAAGCAAAGATGGGAGGATCACTTGAGCCCAGGTGGTGAAGGCTGCAGTGAGCCAAGACAGCACCACTGCATTCCAGCCTGAGTGACAGAGTGAGACTCTGTCTCAAAAAATAATAATCTGCTATAAATATTCTTGTACACATTTGTGAAGATATATATTTTCATTTTTTTCTGGGAGGGCACTTGTTGTGTCATTAGGTAAGTTTATATTTAAATGTATAAGAAAATTCTAAACAGTTTTCCAAAGTACCATGCCACACTACTACCAGTGATGCATGAGAATTTCAGTTGTGCCATATTCTCTTAAAAATTAAGTATCTTTATTTCTTTTTTGAAAACTCTATTTCTCCCCTCAACTCTATCAGTATTTGCTTCATATATTACGGGATTCTGTTGTTCAACATGTATATTATTATACTTACTGTATCTTCTTGATGAATTGACTCCTTTATCATTATAAAATGTCTTCCTTTATCTTAACAATTTTTTACTTAAAATTGATTTTGTCTGATATTCCTTTTTTTTTTCTTTTT
>NW_012103142.1:1157905-1166202 GCF_000951045.1 Mandrillus leucophaeus | reverse complement strand
AGCCTCCAGAGTAGCTGGGACTACAGGCGCCCGCCACCTCGCCCGGCTAGTTTTTTGTATTTTTTAGTAGAGACGGGATTTCACCGGGTTAGCCAGGATGGTCTCGATCTCCTGACCTTGTGATCCGCCCATCTCGGCCTCCCAAAGTGCTGGGATTACAGGCTTGAGCCACCGCGCCCGGCACGTTTTCTGTTTTTTTAAACAGAGCAAGACTCCATCTCAAAAAATAAAATAAAATAAATAAAAATAAAAATAAAAATAAACATTTCTGGCCAGGTGCAGTCGCTCACACCTATAATCCCAGCACTTTGGGAGGCCAGGGTAGGCAGATCGTGAGGTCAGGAGTTCGAGACCAGCCTGACCAACATGGTGAAACTCTGTCTCTTCTAAACAAAATACAAAAAGTAGGTATGGTGGCACATGCCTGTAATCCCAGCTACTCAGGAGGCTGAGGCAGGAGAATCACTTGAATCCAGGAGCGGAGGTTGCACTGAGCCAAGATCACGCCACTGCACTCCAGCCTGGGCAACAGAGCGAGGCTCCATCTATAAATAAATAAATAAAATAAAATAAACATTTCAACCATTTTTCAGTCTACAGTTCAGGGGCATTAAGGACATTCACATTGTACAACTATTGCCACCATCCACTTCTGGAATCTTTTTCCTCTTCTCAAACTGAAACTCTGTACACATTTAATAATAACTCTTATTCTCCTCTCCTCCTAGTCCCTGGAAAGTCCTATTCTTTCTATGAATTCGCCTCATGAGTGGAATCATACCGTTTTTGTTCTTTTTTTGATGGGCTTATTTCACTTAGCACACTGTCTTCCAGGTTCATTTCTGTTGTGGCACGTGTGAGAATTCCATTCTTTTTGAAGGCTGAATAAAACATTCCATTGTATGGATATACATAGTTTGCTTATTCACTCAGTTGTTGAGGAGCACTTGGGTTGCTTCTGCCTTTTGGCTGTTGTGAATGCTGTGAACGGGGGTGTACAAATATCTGTTCAAATCCCTGCTTTCAGTGCTTTGGGTATATACCGATATGGTTTGGCTGTGTTCCTACCCAAATCTCAACTTGAATTGTATCGCCCAGAATTCCCACGTGATGTGGGCCCAGAGAGAGGTAATTGAATCATGGGAGCCAGTCTTTCCCATGCTATTTTCGTGATAGTGAATAAGTCTCACAAGATCTGATTAGTTTGCCGCAGGGGCGGGGCCCTCATGGAGAACCTCTACTAAGGCAGTGAGGAAGGGAAATGTGGGGTCGGAGCCCCCACACAGAGTCCTTCCTGGGGCACTGCCTAGTGGAGCTGTGAGAAGAGGGCCACCGTCCTCCAGACCCCAGAATGGTAGATCCACCTACAGCTTGCACTGTGGACCTGGAAAAGACACAGACACTCAATGACAGCCTGTGAAAGCAGTGGGAAGGAGGCTGTTCCCTGCAAAGCCACAGAGGTAGAGCTGCCCAAGACCGTGGCACCCCCATCTTGCATCAGCATGACCTGGATATGAGACCTGGAGTCAAAGGACATCATTTTGGAGCTTTAAAATTTGACTGTCCTGCTGGATTTCAGACTGCATGGGCCCTGTAACCCCTTTGTTTTGGCCAATTTCTCCCATTTGGAACGGTTGTATTTACCCAATACCTGTACACCTCATTGTATCTAGGAAGTAGCTGGCTTGCTTTTGATTTTATACGCTCATAGGTGGAAGGGACTTGCGTTCAGATGAGACTTTGGACTGTGGACTTAAGGGTTAATGCTGAAAAGAGTTAAGACTTTGGGGGACTGTTGGGAAGGCATGATTGGTTTTGAAATGTGAGAATATGAGATTTGGAGGGGCCAGGGACAGAATGATATGGTGTGGCTGTGTCCCCACCCAAATCTCAACTTGAATTGTATCTCCCAGAATTCCCATGTTTTGTAGGAGGAACCCAGAGGGAGATAATTGAATCATGGGTACCGAACTTTCCCGTGCTAGTCTGGTGATAGTGAATAAGTCTCACATGATCTGATGGGTTTATCAGGGGTTTCCCCTTTTGCTTCTTCCTCATTTTTCTCTTGCTGCCACCATGTAAGAAGTGCCTTTTGCCTCCTGCCATGATGCTGAGGCCTCCTCAGTCATGTGGAACTGTAAGTCCAATTAAACCTCTTTTTCTTTCTAGTCTTGGGTATGGCTTTATCAGCAGCGTGAAAATGAACTAATAGAATATCCAAAAAAGTAGAATTGCTGAGTGATACGGTAATTCTATTTTTTTTTTTAAAGATGGGGTCTTCCCATGTTGCCCAGGCTGGTTTCAAACTCTTGAGCTCAAGCAATTCTACCTCGGCCTCCCAAGTAGCTGGGACTATAGGCACACACCATAACGCCTGGCTTATTTTTAATTTTTTGAGGAACTTCCATACTGTTTTCCTTAGTGACTGCATCACTTTACATTCCCACCAGCTGGGTACAAGGGTTCTAATTTCTTCACATGTTCATGAACACTTTTTCTGTTTTTTAAAAATATATTATTTTAAAAATGTATTATTTAGAAAATATGCATCCTAACGGGTAGGAAGTGGTATCTCATTGTGGTTCTGAATTTTATTTTATTTTTTGGTAGAGATGGGGGTCTCAAAACATTGCCCAGACTGATCTTGAACTCCTGGGCTCGAGCAATCTTCCCATGTCAGCTTCACAAAATGCTGGCATTACAGGCACAAGCTAACATGCTTGACCCATTATGGTTCTGATTTGCATTTCCCTAATATTAGTGATGTTGAACATATTTTTATTTGCCATTTGTCTTTCTTCTTTGGATAAATAATCTGTTCAAGAATAGATGGATCATTTTAAAATCCATTCTGCCAATCTCTGTCTTGTATTCTGAGTGGTAAAATATAAATAATAGGGCGAACATGGTGGCTTACGCCTGTAATCATAGCACTTTGGAAGGCCGAGGTGGGGGAATCATTTAAGGTCAGGAGTTCAAGACCTGGCTGGCCAACATGGAGAAATCCTATCTCTACTAAAAATATAAAAATTAGCCGGGCATGGTGGTGCGAACCTGTAACCCCAGCTACTTGGCAGGCTGAGGCACAAGAATTGCTTGAACCTGGGAGGCAGAGGTTGCAGTGAGCTGAGATCATGCCACTGCACTCCAGCCTGGGTGACAGAACAAGACTCTCAAAAAAAAAAAAGTCTCAAAAAAAAAAATATATATATATACACACACACACACATATGTATACATGTATACGTGTGTGTGTGTATGTATATATATATAAAATACAAAATTTACCATTTTTACCTTTTTTTTGAGATGAAGTTTTGCTCTTTTGCCCAGGCTGGAGTAAAGTAGTATGATCTCAACTCACTGCAACCTCCACCCACTGGGTTCCAGCGATTCTCCTGCCTCAGACTCTCGAGTAGCTGGGATCACAGGCGTGCCTGCCACCACACCTGGCTAATTTTTTGTGTTTTTAGTAGAGAAAGGGTTTTACCATATTCGCCAGGCTGGTCTCGAACTCCTGACCTCAGGTGATCCACCCACTTCAGCCTTCCAAAGTGCTGGGATTACAGGCATGAGCCACTGCACCTGGCCCATTTTAACCATTTTTAAGTGTAGAATTCAGTGTCATTAAGTACATTCACTGTCTTTTAATTGGTTAATTTAATCCATTTACATTGAAAGTGATTACTGATCCCGAAGGACTTACTTCTGCCATAGTGTTGTGTTCTATTGTCTTACCTCCCTTGTTTTTTTTTTTTTTTTTAAGAAAGGGTCTTGGCCAGACATGATGGAGCATATCTGTAATCCCAGCACTTTGAGAGGCCAAGGTGGGAAGATCACTTGAGGCCAGGAGTTCAAGAAAGAGAGAGGGTCTCACTGTGTCACCCAGGCTGGAGTGCACTGGTGAGATCATGGCTCACTGCAGCCTTGAACTCCTGGGCTCCAGTGATTCTCCTGCCTTAGCCTCTTGGGTACCTGGGACTACAGATTCATAACACCACACCTGGCTGATTTTTTTTTTTTTTAGAGATAAGGTCTCACTATGTTAGCCAGGCTAGTCTTGTACTCCTAGCCTCAATCATCTCCCACCTTGGCCTCCCGAAGCATTGGAATTACAGGCATGAGCTACTGCACCCATCCTGTCCCATCTTTTTTGTTCCTCAATTTCTTCATTACTGCCTTCTTTTGTGTTTGGTCGATGTATTTTTCTACTATACCATTTATATTTCATTTTCTATATATTTCTTAGTTGTTTTCTTTTCTTTTAAATTTATTTTTGTAGAGACAGGGTTTCACCATGTTGCCCAGGCTAGTCTTGAACTCCTGGGCTCAAGTGATCCACCTGCCTCAGCCTCCCAAAGTACTGGGATTACAGTCATGAGCCACTGTGCCTGGCCCTATTTCTTAGTTGTTTTCTTAATGGTTACTATGGGAATTACAGCTAACTTATCAATATAAATAGCCTATTTGTCATAAACAACTATGGAGGCCAGAAACCAATGGGCTGGTATTTTAAAGTACTAACAGAAAAAAATTTTCAACCAGGAATTCTAGGCAAGGCATGGTAGCTCATGCCTATAATCCTAGCACTTTGAGAGGCTGAGGCAGGAGGAATGCTTGAGCCCAGGAGTTCAAACCCAGCCTAGGCGACACAGTCAGACCACATCTCTACAAAAAAATAAAATTAGCTAAGTGTGGCGGTGTGCGCCTGTAGTCCCAGCTACTCTGGAGGCTGTGGTGGGAAGGCCCATCTCTACAAAAAAATAAAATGAGCTAAGTGTGCTGATGTGCGCCTGTAGTCCCAGGTACTCCAGAGGCCACGGTGAGAAGACTGCATGACCCCAGGAGTTCAAGGTTATAGTGAGCTATGATTGCACCACTGAGCTCCAGCCTGGGTGACAGAGTGAGACTTTGTCTCTAAAAAAATAGAATTCTATATCCAGCAAGACAATCCTTTAACCTGAAGTAGAAATTAAAGACATTCCTGGAAAACCAAAAACTAAGGGAATTTGTTTCTGGTAAAGAAATGCTAAAGGAAGTCCTTCAGACTAAAACAAAAGGACACTAGACAATAACTCAAATCTATACAAAGAAATAAAGGTCATTGGTAAAGGTAACTACACAGGTAAATATAAAAGCTAGTATTAGTGTATATTTGGTATATAATTCCTCTTTTTGTTTCCTGTATGATTTAAAAGACAAATGCATAAAACAATTATTATTATAATTGTTATTTTTGAGGTGGAGTCTCGCTCTGTTGCCCAGGCTGGAGTGCAGTGGCTCAATCTCGGCTCACTGCAAGCTCCGCCACCTGGGTTCACACCATTCTCCTGCCTCAGCCTCTCAAGTAGCTTGGACTACAGGCACCCACTGCCACATCCGGCTAATTTTTTGCATTTTTTAGTAGAGACGGGGTTTCACTGTGTTAGCCAGGATGGTCTCAATCTCTTGACCTTGTGATCCGCCCACGTCGGCCTCCCAAAGTGCTGGGATTTCCCGCGTAAGCCACTGTGCCCAGCCCAACAACTATTATAAATCTGTGTTAATATGTCCACAATATATGAAGATAAATTTTTTGTTTGTTTTTGGGTTTTTTTTTTTTTTTCTTTTTTTGAGACAGGGTCTCAATCTCTCACCCAGACTGGAGTGCAGTGGCACGATCTCAGCTCATAGCAACCTCCGCCTCCCATGCTCAAGCGATTCTCCTGCCTCAGCTTCCCAAGTAGCTGGGATTACAGGTGTACGCCACCGTGCCCAGCCTGAAGATAAATTTGTAACAATAACAACATAAAGGGAGGGGCAGAATTGAATAGGAGCTGTTAATGTACATTATTTATGTATTTATTTACTTTGAGATGGAGTTTTAATCTTGTTGCCCAGGCTGGAGTGCAATGGTGCGATCTCGGCTCACCGCAACCGCTGTCTCCTGGGTTAAAGCGATTCTCTTGCCTCAGCCCCCCGAGTAACTGGGAGTACAGGCATATATGCCACCATGTCCGGCTAATTTTGTATTTTTAGTAGAGATGGGGTTTCTCCATGTTGGTCAGACTGGTCTCGAATTCCCGACCTCTGGTGATCCTCCTGCCTCGGCCTCCCAAAGGGCTGGGATTACAGGCATGAGCCACCGTGCCTGGCTGTTAATGTACATTATTAAAGCTGAGGTGGTATCAGTTCAAACTGATTATGATTATTCTAAGTTTATCTATATTTTTCTTCTTTTATTTTTTAGACATGAGGTCTTGCTATATTGCCCAGGCTGGACTTGAAACTATTTCTTCTTAAGTACACTTTAGCAGTTGGTGTCTTTCCATGTATTCTCCACTTAGCCTAAACTGCCAAATGTATTGGCATAAAGTTGTTCCTAATATTCCCTAATTATTCTTTTATTATTATCTGTGAAGTCTGTAGTGAAGTTACCTATCTCTCTCTCTCTCTCTTTTATTCTTTTTTCTGAGACACTCTGTCAGCCAGGCTGGAGTGCAATGGCGCAATCTCGGCTCACTGCAACCTCCGCCTCCCAGGTTCAAGCAATTCTCCCACCTCAGCCTCCTGATTAGCTGGGACTACAGGTGCGTGCCACCACTCCTGGCTAAGTTTTGTACTTTTTTAGTAGAGACGGGGTTTCGCCATGTTGGCCAGGCTGGTCTCAAACTCCTGACCTCAGGTGATTCCCCCACATTGCCTCCTAAAGTGCTGGGATTAGAGGTGTGAGCCACCACGCCCGGCCCTCATTTTTGATATTAGTGATTTGTGTCTTTTTTCCTCATCAATCTGGCTAGAGGCTTATACATGTTTTTGATCTCAAGAAGCAGCTTTTGATTTCATTGATTTTCTGTATTTTTTTATTTTCTAATTTTTTTTATTTCTGCAGGTTTTTTTGGTATTTCTTTTCCTCTTCTTACTTTGTTTTTAGGTGGTAGCTAAAGTCATTGACATGAGACCTTTCTTTTTTCTGTAATACAGGCATTTAGTGCTATAAGTGTCTCTTCATTTTAGAGGCATCCCACAAATTGCGATATGTTATTTTCATTTGCATTCAGTTCAAAATAAATTCTAATCATTCTGTGATCCAGAGGTGTGTTAATTCAGTTTCCAAGTATTTGGGGATCTTCCAAGAATCTTCTTCTTTTTCTTTTTTTTTTTTGAAACGGAGGCTCACTCTGTTGCCCAGGCTGGAGCGCCGTGGCGCGATCTCGGCTCACTGCAAGCCCCGCCTCCCGGGTTCACGCATTCTCCTGCCTCAGCCTCCCAAGTAGCTGAGACTACACGCACCCGTCACCACGCCCGGCTAATTTTTTTGTTGTATTTTCAGTAGAGATGGGGTTTCACTGTGTTAGCCAGGATGGTCTCAATCTCCTGATCTTGGATCCGCCCGCCTTGGCCTCCCAAAGTGCTGGGATTATAGGCGTGAGCCACCGCGCCCAGCCCCAAGAATCTTTATGTTATTCATTCCTAATGTAATTTCATTGTGATCAGATAACATACTTTGTGTTTTTTTGTTGTTTGTTTTTTTGAGATGGAGTTGAGCTCTTGTTGCCCAAGCTAGAGTGCAATGACACGGTCTCGGCCCACTGCAACCTCTGCCTCTTAGGTTTAAGAGATTCTCCTGCCTCAGCCTCCTGAGTAGCTGAGATTACAGGCACGCGCCAACATGCCCAGCTACTTTTTGTATTTTAGTAGAGACAGGGTTTCACCATGTTGGTCAGGCTGGTCTCAAACTCCTGACCTCAGGATTCACCCACCTCAGCCTCCCAAAGTGCTGGGATTACAGGTGTGAGCAGCCACACCCACTCCATACTTTGTATTATTTGAATATTTTTTAATCTTTAGAGACTTGTTTTATGGACCAATATATTATCTATCTTGATAAATGTTCTCTCTGCACCTATTATTAGGTGGAGTGTTTTATAAATGTCAATCAGGTCAAGTTGATTGATTGACAGTGTTGTTCAAGTCTGCATGTCCTGGTTGATTATACTCTCTACTTGTTTTATCAATTACTGAGAGGAGTATTTAAATCTCTGACTATAATTGTGATTTTTTTTTTCCTTGCAGTTCTTCTTTTTAAAAAATATTTATTTATTTATTTAGAGACATGGTCTTGCTGTGTTGCTCAGACTGGAGTGTAGTGGGTATTCGCAGACACTATCATAGTGTCCTGCAATCTTCAGCTCCTGGGCTCAAGCAATCCTCATGCCTCAGCCTCCAAGTAGCAGAGACTACAGGTGTGCCACCACACCTGGTCATTTCTTGCAGTTCTATCAGTTTTCGTGGCATATATATATATTTTTATATAT
>NW_012103142.1:1157329-1157855 GCF_000951045.1 Mandrillus leucophaeus | reverse complement strand
GCCCGCCTCGGCCTCCCAAAGTGCTGGGATTACAGGCGTGAGCTGTTTCATATATTTAGAAGCTCTCTTATTGGGCACATGGACATTTAGGATTGTTATGTCCTTGATTAACATTTTTGTTATTATGAAATTACCTTCTTTATCTCTGGTAATATACTCTGCTCTGAAATTAACTTTGCTTGATATCATAGCCCTTCCAGCTTTCTTTTGATTAATGTAAACATAGTGTAAGCATCTTTCCACCCTTTAACTTTTAGCATATTTGAATCTTTACATTCAAAATGCATTCTTGTGGGCAGCATGTATTGAATCTTGCTTTTTTATCCAGTCTAAAAATCTCTGATATTTAAATAGGTTGTTTAAACCATTTACTTTATTATTATTATTATTTTTATTTTTATTGAGACAGGGTCTCACTCTGCTTCCCAGGCTGCAGTTCTGTCATGCGATCCCAGCTCACTGCAGCCTCAACCACCTGGCCTTAAGTGATCCTCCCACCTTAGCCTCCAGGTAGCTAGGATTACAG
>NW_012103142.1:1148234-1152309 GCF_000951045.1 Mandrillus leucophaeus | reverse complement strand
GCAGGAGAATCACTTGAACCAGGGAGGTGGAGGTTGCAGTGAGCCGAGATGGCACCATTGCACTCCAGCCTGGGCAACAAGAGTGAAACTCTGTCTCAAAAATAAGTAAATAAAAGCAAACAAACAAAAATGGTAGTGTGTGTGGGGGGGAATATATGTGTATGTGTGTGTGGAATATATGAGCATATGTGTATGTACATATATACACACTGACACATATAAATATATTTACATATATATTTACTCACATAACTACCATTTTCAGTACTCTTCATTTCTTTAGGTAGGTCCATTTTTTTTTTGTTTTTTTTAAGTAGGTTTTTGGGGAACAGGTGGTGTTTGGTAAGTTCTTTAGCAGTGATTTCTGAGATTTTGGTGCACCCATCACCTGAGTCATGTACACTGTACCCGGTGTGTAGTCTTATATCCCTCACCCCCTCCCACCCTTTCTCCCAAGTCCTCAAAGTCCACTGTATCATTCTTATGCCTTTGCATCCTCATGGCTTAGCTCCTACTTACAAGTGAGAACATAGGTGTTTGATTTTCCATTTCTGAGTTACTTCACTTAGAATAGTGGTCTCCAACTCCATCCAGGTTGCTGCAAATCCCATTATTTCATTCCTTTTTATGGCTGAGTAGTATTCCATGGTGTGTGTATATATATATATATATATATCACATTTTCTTTATCCACTCGTTGATTGATGGGCATTTGGGCTGGTTCCATATTTTGGCAATTCCAAATTGTGCTGCTATAAACATGTGTGTGCAAGTGTCTTCTTTCTTTCTTTCTCTCTCTCTTTTTTTTTTTTTTTTTGAGACAAGGTCTCGCTGCGTCTCGTTCTTTTGCCCAGGCCGGAGTGGAGTGCACTGTCGTGATCTCGGTTCATTGCAACCTCCACCTCTTGGGTTCAAGCAATTCTCATGCCTCAGCCTCCGAAGTAGCTGGGACTACAGGTGTGCGCCACCATGCCCAGCTAATTTTTGTAGTTTTAGTAGAGATGGGGTTTCACCATGTTGGCCAGGCTGGTCTCAAACTCCTGAGCTCAGGTGATTCGTCCACCTCGGCCTCCCAAAGTGCTGGGACTACAAAGTGCTGAGCCACTGAGTCCAGCTGCAAGTGTCTTTTTTCATATAATGACTTCTTTTACTCTGGGTAGATACCCAGTAGTGGGATTGCTGGATCAAATGGTCGATCTACTTTTAGTTCTTTAAGGAATCTCCACACTGTTTTCCATAGTGGTTGTACTAGTTTACATTCCCACCAGCAGTGTAAAAGTGTTCCGTTTTCACCACATCCATGCCAATATCTATTGTTTTTTGTTTCTTTTTTTTTTGAGGCGGAGTCAGTCTGGCTCTGTCGCCCAGGCTGGAGTGCAGTGGCACGATCTCAGCTCACTGCAAGCTCCACCTCCCAGGTTCAAGTGATTCTCCTGCCTCAGTCTCCCAAGTAGCTGACATTATAGGGGCATACCACCACACCTGGTTAATTTTTTGTATTTTTAGTAGAGATGGGGTTTCATTGTGTTAGCCAGGGTGGTCTCAATCTCCTGACCTCATGATCCGCCTGCCTAGGCCTCCCAAAGTGCTGGGATTACAGGTGTGAGCCACCATGCCCGGCCTGTTTTTTGATTTTTTGATTATGGCCATTCTTGTAGGAGTAAGGTGGTACCACATAGTGGTTTTGATTTGCATTTCCCTGAACATTAGTGATGTTGAGCATTTTTTCATGTTTGTTGGTCACTTGTATATCTTTTTTTTTTTTTGAGAATTGTCTATTCCTATCCTTAGCCCACTTTTTGATGGGATTGTTTTGTTTTTTTTCTTGCTGATTTGTTTGAGTTCCTTGTAGAATCTGGATATTAGTCCTTCGTTAGATGTATAGATTGTGAAGATTTTCTCCCATTCTGTGGGTTGTCTGTTTGCTGATTATTTCTTTTGCTGTGCAGAAGCTTTTTAGTTTAATTAATCCCATCTATTTCTCTTTGCTTTTGTTGCATCTGCTTTTGGGTTCTTGGTCATGAAGTCTTTGCCTAAGCCAATGTCTAGAAGGGGTTTTCTGATGTTATCTTCTAGAATTTTTATGGTTTTAGGTCTTAGATTTACAACTTTGATCCATCTTGAGTTGGTTTTGTAAAAGGTGAAAGATGAGGATCCAGTTTCATTCTCCTACATGTGGCTAGCCAATTATCCCAGCTCCATTTGATGAATAGGGTGTCCTTTCCCCACTTTATGTTCTTGTTTGCTTTGTCAAAGATCATATCATCGGCAGTGACAGTATGACTTCCTCTTTACCGATTTGGACGCACTTTATTTCTTTCTCTTGTCGGATCATGTTTTTATTTGGTACAATTACCTTTTTGCCTGAAGAATTTCCTTTAACAGTTCTTGTAGTGCAGGTCTGCTGGTGATGATTCCTTTCAGTTTTGTATATCTGAAAACATGGTTTTCAAAAATTTTTAAATTTGATGGTTCAATTTTTATCTATTTATTTATTTTGAGACTGGGTTATGAGACTGGCTAATGTTTGTATTTTTAGTAGAGACAGGCTTTCACCATGCTGCCCAGGCTGGTCTCAAACTCCTGGACTCAAGTGATCCACCCGCCTCGGCCTCCCAAAGTGCTGGAATTACAGGCGTGAGTCACCACGCCCAGCCTGAAAACATCTTTATTTCTTGTTTTTGACAAATTTTTTTCGCAATATTCTAGACTGAGAGTTTTTTCTTTAAGTAGTTAAAAGATGTTGCTCCACCATCTTCTCACCTGGATTGTTTCCAGTGAAATCTTATGTCATTCTTAACTTTGTTCCTCTGTGTGTAACATCTTTACCACTGGCTTTGAGCAATTTGATTACGATGTGCTTTGGCATAGTTTCTTCATGTTGCTTGTGCTTGGGTTTATCGTGCTTCCTGGGTCTGTAGGTTTATAGTCATCTTTAAGTTTGAAAAGTTTTGTGTTGTTGTTGTTTTGTTTTTTTGAGACAGAGTTTTGCTCTTGTTGCCCAGGCTGGAGTGCAATGGCATGATCTTAGCTCACAGCAACATCTGCCTCCCAGGTTCAAGCAATCCTCCTGCCTCAGCCTCTCAAGTAGCTGGGATTACAGGCATGCACCACCACGCCTGGCAAATTTTTGTATTTTTCAGTAGAGATGGGATTTCTTCATGTTGGTCAGGCTGGTCTTGAACTCCTGACCTCAGGTGATACACCTGCCTCGGCCTCCCAAAGTGCTGGGATTACAGGAGTGAGCCACCACGCCTGGCTCAAGTTTGGAAAGCTTTTGGTCATGATTTCTTCAAATATTTTTCTGTTCTTTTTTTCTTCTCCTTTTGGACCTCTAATTATCCATATATTAGGCCATTTACGGTTATCCCACAACTCACTGATCCTTTTTAAATTTTTCTTTGTTTTTTTTTTTAATTTTTTAATCTTTGGGTTTCATTTTGGATAGTTTCTATTGCTATGCCCTCAGGTTCACTTGTCTTTTCTTCTGTAACATCTAACCTGCCATTAATCCTGTCCAGTGTAATTAATCCTGTCCAGTATGGTTTTTTTTTAAAATCTGATATTGTAGTTTTCATCTCTAGAAGATCACTGGGATATTTTTCATACATTCCTTGTCTTAAGTGCTGGGATTACAAGTGTGAGCCACTGCACCCAGCCAGGGCCCTTTTTTTTTTTTTTAATTTTTGAGACAGAGTTTCACTCTTGTCACCCAGGCTGGAGTGCAATGGTGTGATCTTGGTTCACTGCAACCTGTGCCTCCGGGGTTCAAGTGATTCTCCTGCCTCAGTCTCCTGAGTAGCTGGAATTACAGGCTGCCGCCACCATGCCCGGCTAATTTTCGTATGTTTAGTAGAGACAGGGTTTCACCTCTTTGGCCAGGCTGGTCTCGAACTCCTGACATCAGGTGATCCACCACCTCGGCCTCCCAAAGAGCTGGGATTAGAGGCGTGAGCCACCGCACCCGGCCACCAGGGTCCATTTTTTAACGGATGTCAGATATTATAAAAACTGGGTATTTTTGCCTTCCTATAAATCTTCTTGAGCTTCATTCTAGAAGTTAACCGAAAATAGT
>NW_012103142.1:1145452-1147644 GCF_000951045.1 Mandrillus leucophaeus | reverse complement strand
TTTTTTCTTTGAGACGGGGTCTCACCCAGGCTGGAGTGCAGTGGCGCGATCTCCGCTCACTACGAGCTCCGCCTCCCGGGTTCACACCATTCTTCTGTCTCAGCCTCCTGAGTAGCTGGGACTACAGGCGCCCGCCACCACGCCCAGCTAATTTTTGTTATGTTTTTTAGTAGAGACAGGGTTTCACCATGTTAGCCAGGATGGTCTTGATCTTCTGACCTCGTGATCCGCCCGCCTTGGCCTCCCGAAGTGCTGGGATTACAGGTGTGAGCCACCGCGCCCCATCCCCCCGTTCCTCTTTTTCTGCCTTTTTTTTTTTTTTTAAGATTTCTTATTTTATATTCCACTTTATTTTCTTTGTTGATATCTATAACTCTGTTACTTTATTAGTTACTTTAGGGTTCATACTATATATATCGTCAACTCACTACAGTCTATCATTAAGTGATATTATACAACCTCATATATATATGAATATAGTAGTATATTCCCATTTCTTTCCCAACCTTTATGCTATTAAAGTAATACATAAATTGCATCCTTTATATTTATTGAGACTTGTTTTTTGTTTTGTTTTGTTTTTTCTGAGATGGAGTTTCACTCTTGTCACCCAGGTTGGAGTGCAGTGGTGTGATCTCTGCTCACTGCAACCTCCGCCTCCAGGGTTCAAGTGATTCTCCTGCCTCAGCTCCCAAGTAGCTGGAATCACATGCATGTGCCACTACACCTGGCTAATTTTTGCATTTTTAGTAGAGACGAGGTTTTACCATGTTGGCCAGGCTGGTCTGGAACTCCTGACCTCAGGTGATTCACCCGCCTAGGCCTCCCAAAGTGCTGGGATTACAGGCATGAGCCACTATGCCCGGCCAAGACTTGTTTTGTGGCTCAGAATATGGTCTGTCTTGATAAATGTTCCATGTGCAAAAGTCCCACAACACAATATTGGGTTTTTTGTTACAATCTATTACTTTTTTTTTTTTCTTTTTTTTGAGATAGACTTTTGCTCTGTCTCCCAGGGTGGAGTGCAGGGGTATGATCTTGGCTCACTTTAACCTTCGCCTCCCAGGTTCAAGCAGTTCTCCTGCCTCAGTCTCCCTGAGTAGCTGGGACTACAGGTGTGCGCCACCACACCTGGCTATTTTTAGTAAAGACGGGGTTTCACCATGTTAGCCAGGCTGGTCTCAAACTCCTGACCTCAGGTGATCTGTGCACCTTGGCCTCCCAAAGTGTTGGGATTACAGGTGTGAGCCACCGTGCCTGGCCTCAATTACCTCTTTGAAAAGATTTAAATAACAAGACGGGGCAAGCTGGGCGTGGTGGCACGCATCTGTAATCCCAGCTACTTGGGAGGCTGAGGCATGAAGATTGCTTGAACCAAGGAGTTCTAGACCAGTCTAGGCAACATAGGGAGAACTGGTCTCTAAAAACAAATAGGCCAGGCGCAGTGGCTCACGCCTGTAATCTCAGCACTTTGGGAGGCTGAGGCGGGCGGGTCACCTGAGGTCAGGAGTTTTAGACTAGCCTGGCCAACATGGTGAAACCCTGTCTCCATGAAAAATACAAAAATTAGCTGGGCATGGTGGTGGGTGCCTGTAATCCTAATTACTCAGGAGGCTGAAGCAGGAGAATCACTTGAACCAGGGAGGTGGAGGTTGCAGTGAGCCGAGATGGCACCATTGCACTCCAGCCTGGGCAACAAGAGTGAAACTCTGTCTCAAAAATAAGTAAATAAAAGCAAACAAACAAAAATGGTAGTGTGTGTGGGGGGGAATATATGTGTATGTGTGTGTGGAATATATGAGCATATGTGTATGTACATATATACACACTGACACATATAAATATATTTACATATATATTTACTCACATAACTACCATTTTCAGTACTCTTCATTTCTTTAGGTAGGTCCATTTTTTTTTTGTTTTTTTTAAGTAGGTTTTTGGGGAACAGGTGGTGTTTGGTAAGTTCTTTAGCAGTGATTTCTGAGATTTTGGTGCACCCATCACCTGAGTCATGTACACTGTACCCGGTGTGTAGTCTTATATCCCTCACCCCCTCCCACCCTTTCTCCCAAGTCCTCAAAGTCCACTGTATCATTCTTATGCCTTTGCATCCTCATGGCTTAGCTCCTACTTACAAGTGAGAACATAGGTGTTTGATTTTCCATTTCTGAGTTACTTCACTTAGAATA
>NW_012103142.1:1138638-1139877 GCF_000951045.1 Mandrillus leucophaeus | reverse complement strand
AAAAAAAAAAAAAAAAAAAAATCCCAGAATGATAACCTTTTACAAAACTGTAATAATCACAACCAGAATATTGACACTGGTAAATTCCACTGGCCTTAGTCAGATTTTCCCAGTAAATGTGTGCCATTTTAATGATAAGACCACAAAAGCTTTGACCCAAGTTTACCAACTTAGCAAGTTGCCTTTGACGCAGGGGAACCTCACCCCGCCGCTTGGTGTGTTCCCTAAAACCGAAAACAGGTGAACAGGAGTAACTTAACATTTCAGGGGATATTATGTGGTAAGCTCCCTGCTCATGTCATCATTTAATCCTCACAATAGGCCGGGCACGGCTGCTCACGTCTGAAATCCCAGCACTTTGGGGGGTTGAGGCAGGCAGATCACTTGAGGTCACAAGTTCGAGACCAGCCTGGCTAACACGGTGAAACTCTGTCTCGACTAAAAATACAAAAAAATTAGCCGGGCGTGGTGGTGCGCGCCTATAATCCCAGCTACTGGAGAGCTGAGGCAGGAAAATCGCTTGAGCCCAGGAAACGGAGGGTGCAGTGAACCAAGATCGCGCCACTGCACTCCAGCCTGGGCGACAGAGCCAGACTCCATCTCAAAAAAAAAAAAAAAAAAAAGGCGCAGAGAGGGTGGGCGTGCCAGGGCCCCCGGTAGCCCAGTCCTGCCGCACTCTACCAGTCGAGCACAGCCCGAAGGCCAGGGAACAAACACAGAAGGAGGCCGAGAGGGCCCGGAGCAGGGTCCTGCCGCGAAGGGCCTGGGCTCAACGTTAGAGCGCGGCGCGACCCTACTCTGGCTGCAACGAGACGGGTGAGTGAGGTGGTCGCCCGGGATCTCCCAGAATCCGAGCTCCTGACGCGGGAGGGCCAGGGGCCTCCGGAAAACTGCGCGCGCCCCGCCCTACCCAATCCTGCCCCGAGCCGCCCGCTCCTCCCCCGCTGCGTAGCCCTCGGCTGCCCCCTGCCGCCGCGGGGCGGACCCTGCAAGCCCCGCTGTCCCCGCCTTCGCACCGCCCACCCCCGCCTCCGGATTGGCGGCTCCAGAAATCTCCAGGCCACCCGCTTTCCGCTACCGGATTGGCTGCGCCCAGGCGCTAAGGCCCGGCCCATTTCCCCGGGTCCTTTGATCACGCGCCTGACGGCTTTTCCGGGGCCGGGGAGCCAACCGAGGGCGTTCCTGTCGGGGCTGCAGCGGCGGGAGGTAAGGCATGGCCAGGCCGGCTGGGCTGCAGAG
>NW_012103142.1:1132767-1133918 GCF_000951045.1 Mandrillus leucophaeus | reverse complement strand
GGGAGGCGGAGGTTGCAGTGAGCTGAGATCGTGCCACTGCACTCCAGCCTGGATGACAGAGCGAAACTCCATCTCAGGAGAGGGGGAAAAAAAAAAAAAGGAAAAGAAAGTAAAATCTTTACTGGGTCTCTGGCCCTGAGAGTGGCTTTCTCCACATACCCCTCTAAGCAATGTGACCACTGGGCCTGCTCATAGAGGGCCCTCAAGATTTGTGGTTAGAAGGCCTGAGGAACTGGACAAAAGTTGAATGTGTGGGCAGTCGTAAGGGCCTAAGTTCTCAAACCCCATCACTTACCCCCAACTTGCTTGCAAGGCGTGGCAGGCCCAGCTCTGTCTGACAGAAGCCTAGGGTGAGGGGTCTCCCTACTCTCCAGACTCAAAAGCTTGAGAGCAGTAGGAGATCCAACTGGAGCTTCCAGACTCACGCATTTCTTTCAATCCTTTCCCTCCATCCTTGATTCCCCATGA
The DNA here is from genome assembly GCF_000951045.1 of Mandrillus leucophaeus. Lineage (NCBI taxonomy): Eukaryota > Metazoa > Chordata > Mammalia > Primates > Cercopithecidae > Mandrillus > Mandrillus leucophaeus. The sequence continues at coordinate 1,133,450 of NW_012103142.1, read as the reverse complement.
CAGTCAGATGGTGGTGTCTGGAGACAAGGGATCAAAGTTCCCATCTGCCCTCTGACCTCTGCACCAGACCTGCCCTCATCCAGCCTTCCCTGGAAGGGCCTGAGGAAACCTGTAGCTGGACCAGACGAAGCAATTCACCCATGTTGGCACCATTGGCTGCCTCTAGCTAATAGGGCCTGGGCTCCCAGAACCTCACATCTGCCCCTAAGGGTTCCTCTGGCAAGAACAGGGTGACCTAGATCATGCCTTTTGCCCATTACCACCTGGTGATCCAGGAGGGCTTTAGCCTGGTTCAGCTGCCAGAACCTTGATGTTCTTGGGTGGTTTCCATAATCTGCCAGTCAGTTTTCCCAATCGTGTGTGATTTTGGGGGGGTAGAGGAGGGTCTGCTACAAAACTATATATATATAAAATATATATGCATATGTATATACACACATACACGTTTGACGTAACTGTAGATTCATATATAGTTGTAAGAAATCATACAGAGAGGGCTGGGTGCGGTGGATCATGCCTGTAATCCCAGCACTTTGAGGGGCCGAGGCGGGCGGATCACGAGGTCAGGAGATTGAGACCATCCTGGCTAACACTGTGAAACCCCGTCTCTACTAAAAATACAAAAAATTAGCCGGGCGTGGTGGCGGGCGCCTGTAGTCCCAGCTACTCAGGAGGCTGAGGCA
>NW_012103142.1:1127029-1127872 GCF_000951045.1 Mandrillus leucophaeus | reverse complement strand
TTTGGCCAGGCTGGTCTCGAACTCCTGACATCAGGTGATCCACCACCTCGGCCTCCCAAAGAGCTGGGATTAGAGGCGTGAGCCACCGCACCCGGCCACCAGGGTCCATTTTTTAACGGATGTCAGATATTATAAAAACTGGGTATTTTTGCCTTCCTATAAATCTTCTTGAGCTTCATTCTAGAAGTTAACCGAAAATAGTTCAATCCTTTCAGGTCTTGCTTTTTTGGTTTGTTCAGTGCATCCAGAGCTGGAGGACACAAGGATGAGTGAGGCATTAGCTGAAGTGGGCAGACAAGTCCAGGCACTAACCACAGCAGCATGGATAAGGAGGCAGTCAAAACTCGAGCAGCGGAGCACAATGTAGTCTCAGCCCCACCCTAGCCTCCCGCTTCCTGAAATGGCAGCTGCATGAAGAGGGAAGGCAGAGCGGCAGTTTTCCTGGCTATACTTGGAGGTACTCTCATCAGATATGAAGCTTGAACACAGGAAGACACCAGGCCTCAAATGTAGCTCTGGGGCAGCTGTCAGCAGAGAGTTGTCCAAGAAGAGAGGCCCACCCGTCATCTCGTCCCACTCTGCCGTTAATGATCAGGCCAAGGGCCCTGAGAAGTCATCACACTGCTTAGGCATCAACTGACTCATCTGCAAATCATGGTTGCTCCACCTGCCCTGCCTAGCTCACAAGGGTGTTCTCTCTTAGGAGTAAAGAAAGTAAAACCTGGCCAGGCGTGGTGGCTCACGCCTATAATCCCAGCACTTTGGGAGGCTGAGGCAGGTGAATCATCTGAGGTCAGGAGTCAGAGATCAGCCAGGCCAACATGTTGAAACCCCGTCTCTACT
>NW_012103142.1:1113144-1123939 GCF_000951045.1 Mandrillus leucophaeus | reverse complement strand
CAGGCTTCCAGGATGTTCGGGCGCGGGGCGGCTCATCCGCGTCCCCCAACACCCCCCACCTCCGGCCTGAGCCTCCCAGCGCCGTGGGAACCACCTCCTGTCCACTGTTGCTGGCCCGCATCCTAGCAGCGGCCTGACGCCCTCCCCACCCTGGCATGCCCCCTTGGCCTGGGACGATGAGCATACGACTGGGTAAGGGCAAGCTCGATGCCCCGTGCCCTACGGACACGGGGGTAGGTCGTTCATACCTTGCCCTCTGATAGAGACTCAAGCGAACCTGGGTCGCGGACCTTGGGCCATCAGCGTGCAAACCGCCCCAGGACGATCTCTTTGCTTCTGTCGATGGGGACTGACCCTCTCCACCTCTGCCTGTCAGCCCAGGCCAGGAGGGGAGGGACCTGGGCGGAGCCCTGGGTGGAGACAAGAGGAAGGTGACATCATCTTGAAGATACAATCCAGCTTTACCCACTCGTGTCCACCCTGGCACACGAAACCGATGGGGCAGAGGGTGTTCGGGCTGTATGTCTGAGGTGACACCAGGGACAAGGGCATAGAACTCAGGCATGGAGCCCATCGCTTGAAGTGGGATTGGACCAGGATGGAAGCGGAACTCCTTCAGATGCTCCCACCTCACCCCTGGCTGCAGTGCAGGTCCCTCCTTTAGACCTCATTTATCCATTTTGCTCCACTGGACAGGTACTGGCAGCCCAATGCCCCAAAAGGGCTGGGGCAGGCACTGGAAACCTGCACTTCTTTCCCCAGAAGTTGAGACTTGTAAATGTCTCTAGCTGGGCCCCGCCCTGATATAGGGATAGGAGTTGGGTAGGACTCAGCCCTGGATCCAGGCCTTCCCTTGATCCCCTTTCCTGCCAGGATTTGCCAAGACTCACTGGAGGGTTACACCCGGTACATCTACCTGGAGGATCCCTCCTCCCAGGATTTGACCTGGGACCAGTTTTCATAGATCTCCAGCTCTGGGGGAGGGATCCAGAGTCTGGATGTCACCTGGGTGCAACTGATAACCTCCCTTCCTCCTCCCCAGGGAGCCCAGTGGAGGCGCCCTCCCGAAGTGCCACTGCCCATGCTGACCAACCACCCAGCCCTCCGGCTGCTGATGTCATGAGTAACACCACTGTGCCCAATGCCCCCCAGGCCAACAGCGACTCCATGGTGGGCTATGTGTTGGGGCCCTTCTTCCTCATCACCCTGGTCGGGGTGGTGGTGGCTGTGGTAAGGAGCCCTCATATACACACACAGACACCCACAGCTTTGCTAAGGCAGGGGCTGGGGGGGCCTGGTCCAGTCTGCACAGAGTCCCCACTGTCCTGTTGAGGGAGTGAAGGGGGTGGAGGTGGGCCTCTCTCTGCTTGTGGGCCTTCCCGGGCTCAGCAGCCCCCACAGTGCTGTGTCTCTGTTGCAGGTGATGTATGTACAGAAGAAAAAGCGGTGAGTGTCCCTGTCTCCCCACCTGCCCTATCCCCACACCCATTCTGAAATTCCTGCTCATAGGCTTTGAGTTTTCTGTAAGAAAGAAGCCATCCTGATATAAGCCTGAATTTTGTTTTCCTTGCCCCAGCCTGAGGTTACTCACTGGGGAAAGTCCCTTTGTAGAATCAGGGTTGTATTCTTGGAACTATAGTGTGTCCCAAAAGGCACCCACTGGAAGTGCCCCTGCCTGGGAGAGGGAGGCGAGATGGGGCAGCCAGGTGTTTGATGAGGGTTGGGGGGCCTCCTAGGCTGAGTCCCCTCCCCTGCTCCCCAGGGTGGACCGGCTGCGGCATCACCTGCTCCCCATGTACAGCTATGACCCAGCCGAGGAACTGCATGAGGCTGAGCAGGAGCTGCTCTCTGACATGGGAGACCCCAAGGTGAGCACTTGGGCGCCAGGGGGAGAATGAGGCAAGGTGGGGGTTAGCCCTGTTCCCAGCCATACTCGTCCACACTGAAACCAGAGCCTGGTTCTGCTTACTTGGGCTGTAACTGAGTGCTGCAGACTCCCAGGGAACACAGCCCAGCCTTGTGGTGTGGTCTCTTGCCCGACAGGTGGTACATGGCTGGCAGAGTGGCTACCAGCACAAGCGGATGCCGCTGCTGGATGTCAAGACGTGACCTGACCCCCTTGCCCCACCCTTCAGAGCCTGCCGTCCTGGACTGCCTGGCCTGCCGTCAGCCTGCTTCCCCTGGCTCCCCCTGCTGGGTGCTGGGTCTCCATTTCTCCCTCCACCCACCCTCAGCATCTGCTTCCCATGCCCTCACCATCACCTCACTGCCCCCAGGCCTTCTGCCCTTTGTGGGTGTCGAGCTCACTGCCCACCCACAGGCACTCATGGGAGGTTTTCCTTCTGGGATGGGGGCGGCTGGGAGACACCTTTGCTTTCTCTAGCCCTCCTGGGCTTGGCTTGGGCATAAATCCCCAGGAGGGCTTTGGAGTTGTTTCCATGGTGATGGGGCCAGATGTATAGTATTCAGTATATATTTTGTAAATAAAACGTTTTGTGGCTAGGGGTTTTGTTGATTTCATCAAGAGGCTTAAAATGACCTTCCTCTGAGGTGATTCCAGTGCTGTTTCCCCTCCCTTCCCACAGCCTGAAGGACAGGGCCAGAACCCAAGTGTCACCTACCCTACCTGCCCCAGGCTTTAGGGGCACACACCACAGTAGACTCCAGTCCAGAAAAGGATATTTTTTTTTATTCAAGTAACTGCAAATAGGAAACCAGAGGGGGAGCCCCAGGCTGGGACAAATCACGGCTACCCCTCCCCAACAGAACAGGGGGAGGAGGCGGCCCCTACACCCTTTATGGTCGATTTGGGCCCCCTTGCTCACTCTGCTGCAGCATCCTAGGGGCAGGGCCCCACCTTCCCTGGGACTGGGGTAGTCGGTCACCCAGCCTGCCATGCCCCAGCCCCTCTTCCCCACAAAGAGTATCTTGGGGGAGGGGATCGTGGGCAGAACAGGAGGCAATGAGGATGAACATTTGGCGCTGGTAGCAGCAGCAATGACGGATGTCGAAGAATGGAACATTGAACAAAAAACAACACAACTGTCCAGAGGTAGTTTGTGAACAGAGGAAAAATGGAACCAGAACCTTGGGGGGCAGGGAGGAGCAGGAGGGGGATTGGGAGAGGGCAGGGTGAGCTCCTTGTTATTGGTGCCCCATCTGAGGAGGGGGAAATGGCTGAGTGGCGGAAGCAAAGTAGGGTGAGGGGAGCAGCCCCAGCCCACCTCAGGTGACGGCCACAGGGCTCGTGGGCCTCACCTGGACAATAAGCGACTGCATCTCCATCACCACCACATGTACTCAGATCCCAGGCGGAGGGCAAGGGGGCTGTGGCCACAGTGAAGCGGGAGTAAGGACACACCCCTCCTGCCTTCCTGGAGCCAAAGGGGGCTGCCCAACCTAGTGCAGGGACTAGGGAAGGTGGGGAAGGATGAAAAGTGTGAGCCCCATGTGATGACAAAGACAGTTTGGCTGGGGGAATCCTGGGGCCAGCACCCCCTCCACTGGCCACACCTGCTGCTGCCAGGGCAGTGGAGTAGGGCGGGCCAGGATGAGATGGGGCTTGGGCCCCTTTTAAGGCCAGGGGAACCCTCCCAGGTCCCACTACAGGAAGCCAGAGGGAACAGTGACGGAGCAGAGAGAGCGCCCCCAAACCAAAAGCCCAGAGAGCAATGTCCCCACCACCAAGGGAGTGGGGACGCAGCAGGTGCAGGGTGCGGCTAAGTGGGATGTTAGCCTTGTCCAGGAGGGCATGTGTGTATGCGTGGGTGGGCGGGGGGAGCTGGGAACTGAGGCCAGGGGAAAACTGCTCCCCACTCAGCCCATGGGAGCCCTGCAGCGGCTGGTGTGCTGTGTAGTGTGGTGGTGAGGGCACAGGTGGAAGATGGGGGTGGCGGCCAGAGGCGGTGGTGATAGTGGGTCTGGGGAAGGGGCGGGGGCGGTGGGAGCGGAGCAAAGCTGTCCAGTCCCAGAAGGAAGCTGCTCCTCCAGTGAGGGGCAGGCGGCACGCATGGGTCACTGCTCCTCCTCCGAGGATTCCTGCGAGATGCCCTCCTCTTCCTCCTTCTCCTGTGAGGTGGGCAGTTGTTGGTGTGAGCTCTGGCCTGGCCCCCCTCTTCCACCCCCAGAGGCTGGCCCCCACCCGCTCCCTGCACTCCCTGGCTCTCCTGAAGAGGGATGAGTCAGGGCTGAGTGTGTGGGTGACTCAGCAACCTCCACGGCCCGGCTTCATTCATAAAAAGAATTTAAAAGGAGGAAAAAACCCCACACACATGCTGCTGTCACCCAGAGCCAGAAGCCAAGCCCCCTTGGCCCCCAAGCCCATGGAGCACAGGAGGGCAGAGCTCAGGGCAGCACTGAGCTTCAGGACGTGACTGGCTCCCTAGGGGAGAAGAGGTGGGGAGGAGGTGGCTGGGGGAGGAAATGGGAAGGGGTGGCTGGAAGGTACATGAGCCCTCTGGTGGGTGCAGGGGAACCAGGTCCTTGGCCCACAGGGGCAGATGCTGCGCTGTGGTGCCCTGGCCCTCGGGAGTGGCCGAGGGCTGACCCCAGGCCGGGGTGGGGAGGAAGGGGAAGTGTGTGCCGCCGGGGCTCACTCACTGGGCGGGAATGTCGGGACACCACACGGGGCTACAGCCCCCGTGCCAGGCACAAACTCCAAAACAACTTGTTTCCTGTTACTCACTCTTGGGGCCTGGCCAGCAGCACCCCCTACCCCCCTCCACCCCAGCAGTGGCTCAGCTCGAGGAATGACAGCTTCAGGGATTTGAGGGGGCAGGCTGGGGGTAAGAGAAGGCCAGGAGCTGGAAGGCTGGGGTGACCCTAACTGCAGTGGCCCCCTAGAGGCAGCCTCCTGACTCAGCCCACCGAGCCTTTCCACCAGCTGTTTGAGGGCCCAGAAGTGGATGGTGCCCTTCAGTGCAGTGTGGTGGGTCACATCAGAACTCCAGCACTGACCCCTCCCAGGGCCCAGCTCCTTCACTGTTTCTCTTCTCCAGAGGATGATAGGAAGGACAAACCTTGCCCCTGTGGCTTCCTTTCCTCATCTCTAATTGAGGGGGACACAGGCTAGATGACTTCCCAGATTTCCCCCAGAAGTTCTGAGGATTCTAGGAGCAGGAGAGGGACCCCCCACACAACTAGGGCAGGGCAGGGGGATATGGTCTGATTTGTACCTGGGACCCCTCACTTCTCATGGGCACAGCCCAGGCCAGGCACCCTCCCCGCTCTGGACTTCTATAAAATCTGATGTCCCAGCAGGTCAGGGACAGCCTTTCCATAGGGCGTGCATAGCATTAGGTACTATGTACTCTTAACACCCTCACTCAAAGAGCCCACGAGGTAAGCAGCAGTCTGCTTCTTCACCTACCAGTTTTTTGGGTCTGCCCCTTGGTTTCCTTCCTGGGGTTGTGGTGGTTTTCTAGAGGGTTAGAGAAAATATCTCCTAAGTCCAAAATGCTCAACAGTGCTCACCTGATGCCCAATGGTGAGGGAGGGGCAGACCTACCTGCCTGTTCAGGGCGGCCCAACACTCTCACCCAACAGGCCCACCCAAGTCCAGCTGGCGATGACTGGCCAGCCACATTTGCCCCCTCAACATACACACACGCCCCCTACTCCCATCTCCACCCATGACTCAGAGGATATGAGTCGTGTCTTAGAAAAAATAAAATAAAAAACAAAACAACTTTTCTGAAAGGCTGATGCCACTGTGAATCTGGCCTTTGCTGCCTGTCCCCACCCCTTCAGGCTCCAGGGGACCCCAAGAGGAGAAGGTAACATTCTCAGCCCAAGGGCTGGCAGGGACCCTCCACTCTCCCCACTCCGCCTTTCTCTAGATCAGGAAAGCCGTGGGACTTCTGACCTCATCTCCGCATTGTCCTGGGCAGGACCAACCCCACAGAAGTGAGACCTTAGTCACTGCCCCACTCTCCCCAATTAGCAAAGACTCATTGCCACCCCTGTACCAGGGAAGGGGGTGCACAACTGGGATGACTGAGCCCCTTCCCAGACCTCCCCACAGCCGTGGCCATGGAGCCAACAAGGGGATCCTCTGCTGGTCATCCACCCAGGGCTGGTCCCATCTCAAGTCTCACCCGGGTCTTGGCAGCACCCTTGTTTTTGCTTCCCTTTGGTCGGCCCCGAGGTCTCTTAGGTGTTGGCACTTCGCTGGGCTCCTTCTGTAAAGACAGAGAGGATAGTCAGGGACAGTCACTACCTGTGTTTCTGTCCCCTTAGAAGACACAGCCCTCTGCCTCCTCAACAAGGTTAAGTCAGCAAGAACCAAGAACCACCTCTGACCCAGGAATCCCTTCAGGATCCAAAGCTCCAGTTTGAGCATCTTTGCAAAGTGCCTCCCATCCCTCCCCTTGCCTCCCTGCGGATTTCTAAGACGCAAAATGACAAGAGCCCAGAAGACCCCTAGGAAAAGCATTCTGGGGACAGAAAGATACTGTTAGGTGGCTCTGCCCAAGTGCCAGTTCTGACACTGATCTTGGGCAGGATACGTAATGCTGGAGCCTCAGTTTCCTCATCTATAAATGGTAAAGACTTCCCTCGCAGGGTTGTCATGGAGATTAAATGGGTAATGTATGGTTATCTAGCACTGTCCCGTGATCACTGCCCACCCTCTCAGATGACCTATGCTGGACACACACTCCCTGCCTGCACTTACAAACCTGGAGCCCATCCAGGCTGCCCCCAGAGAAGGGGAATTACAGCCGGACCCCAGAGATCCCTGCCATCATTCCCACTGAAATTTTAATAAGCCCTAAATAGAATAAAAAGCTGCTGCATAATGCATAGAAGGTACACGGTGAAGGCGCGCCAGCTACTGTTTCCTAGGGGGCTGCCCATGGCCTGTCTATAACCAGGATCCAGTAATCCAGCACCCCTCTTGACACCTCCCACTGACCATGGCTAACAGCTGGGATAGGAGGGGAGGCTGAGGGAGCTAGGCTAAGAGGACAAATGATCCCACCCCAGGCTCTAAAGGTGGCTGCCGAATTCCAACACAGCAGACTCATCACAGCTCGTGTCTCCCTAGGCCCAGGTCAGCACAGACCACTCTCCACCTTATGGACAGGGAAAACCTGCAGGTGAACAACCTACATCATGTTTAAAGGGCAGAGGTCAACCTCAACTCCTCTTACCTCCTCCCCAGGGAAGGGAAGTAACTGGGCTTCACCAACAGCCACCCCTCACTTGGGTGACAGCTGCCTCTGTAAGAGGCCAATACGGCCCCCCCCCCCGCCAGCCCAAGTGGCCATGCTCCCTAGGGTGCCCCACAGTGCCAGGCTGGCAGCCTCATCCTTCTATGAGGACCTTGTGGGGAGAGCAGCACCAGGGTTCTGAGGGTCACTGACACAAACTCCCCAACATTTTGACTTCTTGGGCTTCAATTTCCATCTACAGTGCCAGGGGCAATGCCCATTCCAGAACTACTCATAACATGGCCTGTGCATGAACAGGTGCAGGCCCACACAGGTACCCGTTTCTCACCTGGGATGAGGAAGTACAAGAATCAACCGTAAGTACTCAGAAACTTTACAGCAAATTGACAAAAATCATTTTACGTGCACTGAAACTAATTATTAAAAACCCTGAGCTTCTGTGTGTTTTTATTTTTGTTCATTCATCTTTTTTATTTATTTATTTTTTTTGAGACAGAGTCTCGCTCTGTCGCCCAGGCTGGAGTGCAGTGGCATGATTTCGGCTCACTGCAAGCTCCACCTCCCAGGTTCAAGGCCATTCTCCTGCCTCAGCCTCCAGAGTAGCTGGGACTACCGGTGCCCGCCACCAGGCCTGGCTAATTTTTTGTATTTTCAGTAGAGACGGGGTTTCACTGTGTTAGCCAGGATGGTCTCAATCTACCTAGTAATCCGCCCGCCTCTGCCTCCCAAAGTGCTGGAATTACAGGCGTGAGCCACCGCATCCGGCTGTTCATTCATCTTTACTACATTTTAAAATCACCGGTCCACAGTAGACTGGAAATTAAGAAAAAGGTGAATGTTTTAAGTAAGCACTGGGTACATGACCTCTGGGGTGCTTTAGGTTTGACTTTCTGCCATTGGCTTCAGAATTCATCTTGAATTCCTCGGCCCCCCGTTCTCTCCTGGTGGTCTCTAGAGATCTGAGCAGAGTTGCAAGTGCGGCAGGAGTACACACAGGTGGGAGGACACACCCACATGCTTACTGCACAGAATTATTCTGCACCCTCCATGCATGTTCTCGCCTGCTGAATGAAACTCCAGGCACCTCCCTAGCCCCAAAGGGTAAACCGAGTGAAGGAAAGGTTTGGACACCCACCTGACTCCCTACCAGCGCTGTCCCGGGACTCACCGGAGGCTGCTTGCGCGGCCTGCCCCGGCCCCGCTTCTCAGTGCCGTCCTTTTCCTGCTTGGAGGCCAAGGGCTGGCTGGACTTCGAGCTCGACTCGCTCATCTTCCCTTCTCTAAGGAGCAGGTGGAAGAGTGATGGCTGGGATGCTGGGAAACAGAAAAGTGCTTTTAGACAAACATCTCACTTCAGCCACTTTCTACCTCCTCATCACCCGTACCTTCAAGGCACACTGCAGAAAACTGTGCTCCCAGAGGCCCCGAGGCCTCCTACTCTGCCCAGGATGGAGGGGTCTGCCCACCCCCAGATGCTGCCAAGGGCGGGGAAGGGCCGTTGGCCCTAATCAGCTCCTTATCTATCTCCTGTTAAGAAGGGCTCTTTGTTGTCCTGCCTTAACACCGCCCCAATGGAGCAGGGTGGGGGGGTCCCAGGAGGTACAGCCAGCCCAGACCTAGCTACATGGGTGAGGCCGCCCTGGGACAAAGGTGTGGGGAGGTGGGGTCTGACATATTGCCAGCATCCCCTCCTTCTGTAGCCAACTGCTGCCCTTTGCCTTTAAGAGAAAACCCAGTCTACGCAGTTCAGTGGGGACTAGGGAAAAAATGGAAAGAATGAGACCTTGCGATCTGGCAGCTACGGACATTGATCCCCTGCCCACCTCACTGACAATACTGCCTGTCTGGCAAGGTCCAAGACTCAGGACAGAAAAGAGCCAATCACATAGCCAGGGGGTGCCCACCCATCAGCTCTCTTCTCTGTTCTCACCCAGGGTAAATCCCTGGACGATTCAAAGATTGGTATAATTGAGGGAGGGAAGAGATGGTTGAAGCTACAGTGTGGGTGAGGTGGTGGAGGAAAGGGAGCCCAAAGCCAAAGGCCATCCTCTTTCCCCTTACCCCTTCTCTGCCCAACTGGAGTCAGATGGGACTTTGTCAGATGGGCAGGGAATTCTCCCAACTGAAATGCACCGTCTAACAGACCCTAGCTGGCCCCCTGGCAGGGCTCATCCTAAAAGCTTCTTGGTCATTTTCTAGCATCTTCCTTCTTCTTAAGGGTCTATCAATTTTTAGTTTTCCTAAAACTTCCCATTGGAAGGATGGCCTGCAACCAGTATTTTGAACACCCTGTACTACAGGCTTAGAAACGACAGTTCTCCACATCTTCATCCTAGTTCTTATCATCCACAGGCTACAGATAGATGAGATGCCGGAGGCCTAGGCTACACATTTTTCCAGTAACCAATCCCTGCCTGCCCACAGTAAGGGGTGGGCCCAAGCGGCTCCACTTCTGAAACCCTCTCAATCTGTAAGATCAAGGTAATTATAAGGTACCTGCCTGAACTACTCCTGACTGCTTCAAGGATCAAACTAGGTAATAGTTTAGAAAAACTTAAAATAATGGAAAGAAATCTTCACTCTAACCAAAATAAGAACTAGACCATTTGAAAATGATTTATGGGCCAGGTGAGGTGACTCATGCCTGTAATCCTAGCACTTTGGGATGCCAAGGCAGGAGGACTGCTTGAGGTCAGGAGTTCGAGACCAGCCTGGACAATACGGTGGGACCCCCGTGTCTAATTTAAAAGAAAAAAAAAAAAAAGAGTTTTTACCCCAATGAGAGGAAAAAAACGTTTTTCCAAACTTGTGATTTCTGGAGGGCCCAGGACCTCCATTCTCAAGCATCAAGAGACCCTCCAGACAGCGGGACTTTGCTAATTATTCTATCTTATAATGTTTCAGACTTGGAGACCCTTTTAAACAAGGTGGTTGGTGATTTATCCTGCTCCATCATTAGTGGCTTGGCCTGCTATGCAATTACAGGCAATGATTAGAATCTTATATTACACCACAGGTCCCCCTTCAAACTAAACATCAAAATTAATCAACTAAACGAGTGCTGACCTCATATAAGGTCTGCCCGAGGCCCCCTCATCGAGGGGGTTCCAGTTGGGCGAAGCCAGTACGGAATCCCAGAGAGCCTGGCCCGGCCTGCCTAGAGATCTTGGCGGGTCTCCCTGGAAGCTCTCATACCATCTGGTGCCTCCCCCACCTCTTGCTGCTGGGGACCCTTTAATCCCCCTCAGCCAACCCCCCACGAACTAAACGAAGGCCCGAGGCCCTTTCCAGTGAGGCCAAGAAACGCTCGTCTCTTCCACCTGTTTCGGAACATCAGAGGCCTGTCTTGTAGGAACTACATTTAGGGCCTAACCCCAATCCCTCACTTTGTAATAAGCCCGCTTGGGCCTCAAGCCTGTCTCCTCCATACGCTGTGCACGCAAAGTGTGCTCCTCGAATACTTAAGGACTCTGCAGCAAAGGCCCTAGGAAATTATCTTGGGGGTTCCCTTATTTTCTTCCCCGTCCCCCGTAAAATGGTGGCCCAGAGAAGCCTGATGAGTTGCCGAAGGTCACACAGCAAGTTGGCGAGCAAGAAAAAGTAGGTTCCCGGAGACCCCTTCA
>NW_012103142.1:1103811-1110274 GCF_000951045.1 Mandrillus leucophaeus | reverse complement strand
GGGTGGGGGTGGGGCCGGTGGATCGCGCCGCTCCCTCCATCTTTGTGCCTTGGGCCCCGAGCCCACGCTTAGTAGGCCGTGAGTGGTGGTGGCTGGAGGGCGTTCGGTTTCGAGCGCGGGAACCTCTGCGGCGTGGCGTGGAGGCGCGATCCCTCAACCTCCAGCACCCCCTCCCAGGTCACAGGCTCCGCGCCAGCACCCTGGGACCCAGGTCTGGGCTCGGGCTGCCCCCAAGAGCCGCGCGCCTCTCCACTTCGCGCTCTCCAAGGCCGCGGAGGCTGCTAGGCCCGGCCCCGGGTTGGCGGCCTGGCGGCTGGGGAGGTGCGGAGAGGGTCCTATCGGTCCCCTCTGTCGGGTACATCTCTCCCGTCCGTGTGGGACGCGCGGCCGCCCCTGGGACGGGGAGGGGAGAGGGACTTCCGCCTCGAGTGGGCTGTGGGAAAACTTGGCCAACTTTTTGGCCCACTTCTAGCAAGGCGACTCGATCTTGTTTTTCCTACTCTTATTTTCCCCTCGGCCTGATTTCCTCAGCGACTTGTTTTTTACCTTGTATTGTGTGTATTTTTGTAAGCCACCTCAAACCCTCTCTGGAAGGAGGCAGGTATAAATAAATTCGTAGGCAAATAAATATAGTAGCTTGTTCCCCTCCAGGATTACCCACACCCTTGAAATCCAAATAACTCGACTTACTGACCCCCACCTTCACGCTTTCTGGATTGTAAATGCCCTGAGTTCACTGCCTTGGCTTTCTTTTCCCTTTGAATAAGTCTTAAGCAGAGGAGCGAGTGGTAGGGATAAAAAGATGAGTAGGATCTAGTCCTTGTCCCAGCGAATTTCACGTCTAGAGAAACCAGAATCAAGCCTGCACTAGAGAAAACTGAATAACAGTACAGGAGATGCCATGTTAGAAAACATTTCATTCAGTAGTTATTGAGAACCTACTGTGTAGCAGGAACTGGGCCCAATTCTTGGGGTACAATCAGTGAACAAAGTCCCCCGCACTCTTGAAACTTGGACCAAGGGGTCAGGCGCTTAAAGACTTAGAAGGAACTACAGGAGGAGAGGATGGGAGCCCAGGGTGGTCAGGGAAGTCCTGGAGGAGGACGGGCTTGAGCAGGCCTTCATGAGACTTGGATAGTTGGGTGGCTGAAGAGTTGGGGACAGGGCAGGCAGGAAGAGGGAGCTATTCCAGGCCAAGGACCTGGTCAAGGCCTGGAGGATTGAGGGGTTGGTGGATACCAGAACCTGTCTTCCCCACAGGAAGCATTTTCGGTTATTGGAGTCAGCCTGTACAGTTTCCTCAAGGACGACCCAGTGAGCTTCAGTGAACCCAACAGGAATGTCCAGGGAATGGGGAGTTCGAGTCAACTTTACATATATTGGGACGCTGACTCTTAAGCTCGTTTTCTAGTTGAGTAGGTGAAAAAACTAGTGTGGATGTTTCCATTTAGTTCTATTAAGTATTTGGCTTGATGCATTTTCACAAAGTGAACACCTTTGTGTCACCAGCATGCAGACCAATAAATACAACATCTCCAGTACCCCTATGTAACCACCATCCCAACCTTAAGCAGCATTTCATTTCACCTGTTTGTGCACACGTAGAGATATGGAGTCTTATATTTTGTATTCTCCTGGGTTAGTTTCCTTGCTCACCCTTATGTCTGTGAGGTTCATCCATGCTACTGTGTGTGGCTGCAGAATGTTCATTTTCAGGACTGCTTAGTGATGTGATATGAATGTACCACAATTTTATATCCATTCTGTCGAAGGACATTTGGATAGTTTCTGGCGGGGGTCTATTGTGAATAGTGCTGCCATGAATGTTCTAGAATATATCTTGGTGAGTAGATGTGCAAATTTCTGTTGGGTACGTGCCTAGGAGAGGAATTACTGGATCACAGGGTATGTATGCTCAGCTTCAAAAGACGAACAGGGCACTTCAGAGTGAAAGCGGCACTATTAATACTTATGACCAGACAACAGGCATAAACCTGACCTGGCCCCTATCAACCAGGACTGACCCAGGCCGGTAGGAGGTGGGGCTACCCTGGTACACAATGTTTGACCACTCTCCTCGAGAGTCACCCAGCTACTAGTGCATCTGGTCATCTGGCAGGATCAGGCCTCCAGGCTCTGCTGACCACAAGTTCTGCTGCCAGCAAGGCTGGCAGGCCTAGAAGGGGAGGAGGGCCTCTGCTGCTTCCAACTTTCGAGGGAAAAACTCTCAAGTGAAAAGGAGGGCCCAGGAATCAGGGCCCTCTCCACCTTCCTACTTGAGCTAATAACCCACCTTGCATGGCCCCAAGATGCCATGGACTTTTTAGCTTACTTCTTCAGGGCTTTACCCAAGGAAGCCCAGCTCCTCTCCAACCCCTGAAGAAATCTAAGGAGAGGGTGGAGTTTATGAGCATATACTGAATGCATATGTTCTCTTACGTCCCTACTGGTGAGTGATGCTATTGCCCCATTTCACAGGTATTAAAACCAAGTCTTGACCGGGCGCGGTGGTTCACACCTGTAATCCCAGCACTTTGGGAGACCGAGGTGGGCAGATCACCTGAGGTCAGGAGTTCGAGACCAGCCTGGCCAATATAGGGAAACCCCATTTATACTAAAAATACAAAAATAAGCTGGGCATGGTGACACATGCATGTAATCCCAGCTACTCAGGTGACTGAGGCAGGAAAATCACTTGAACCTGGGAGACAGAGGTTGCCATGAGCCAAGATGGCGCCACTGTACTCCAGCCTGGGCGGCAGAGTGAGACTCCCTCTCAAAAAAATAACCAAACAAGTCTTGGGGCAGTTAAATAGCTAAGGATTTTGCCTCTTTCCCCTCTCCTGCTTCTATTCCCAGGCTGGGTGGGCTTGCTGCTTCCTCCCAGCCTGGCCAGATGGATCCTTCCAGGTACCACCACCACGGGTGTGGCCTTAAAATGGGTAGCTACATTCCTGTCCTCAAGGGGCTTGCATTGAGTGGGGTGCATGAGGGAATAGACAGGCACACAGGCAGTTCCACCAATGTGATACATGCTGTAATGCAGGCCTGAGGAAGCACAGGACAGGGGCCCAGGGCATGGGTGGAGCATCCCAGGAGGCCTAGGAAGCAGGCAGGTGGGAGCAGTAGTTTGGCATGGGGATGGGCTTGGAGCTGTGAGAGATGTGGTGGGCAGGTATATGGTATGCACCATGCCCTACGTTCCTTTGAAGCAAGTTTTGGATATGAATTGGGTTCCATCAAAGAAAGAAATTTGGGGCCAGGCACAGTGGGTCATGCCTGTAATCCCAGCAGTTTGGGAGTCTGAGGCGGGAGGATCATTTGAAGTCAGGAGTTTGAGACGAGCCTCAACAACATGGTGAAACCCCATCTCTACTAAAAATACAAAAAACTTAGCCAGGCATGGTCTCGCATGCCTATGATCTCAGCTAATCGAGAGGCTGAGGCAGGGGAATTGCTTGAACCCTGGAGGCAGAGGTTACAGTGAGTCGAGATCACGCCACCGCACTCCTGCCTGGGCAACAGAGTGAGACTCCGTCTCAAAAACATAAATAAATAAAATAATTAATAAAGTGGCCTGGCGTGGTGGCTCACGCCTATAATCCCAGCACTTTGGGAGGCCGAGGCCGGTGGATCACCTGAGGTCAGGAGTTCGAGACCAGCCGGACCAACATGAAGAAACCTCGTTTGTACTAAAAATACAAAATTGGCCGGGCGTGGTGGTGCATGCCTGTAATCCCAGCTACTCAGGAGGCTGAGGCAGTATAATCGCTTGAACACGGGAGGCAAAGGTTGTGGTGAGCCGACATCGCGCCATTGCTATCCAGCCTGGGCAACAAGAGTGAAACTTCATCTCAAAAAAAATAAAAATAATAAAGTGAAATTTGGTGGGAGGAAGCGCAGAGGGAAATTCTGCTCTGTGGGCTATGGAGATACGGGTTTTCTATAAGACATCCAGCATCTGGTCACCAGCTTCGTGGTGTTCAAGAGGCAGGTGCAGTGGCACAAGGCCTCCTGACCCTAGGTCAGATCTCAACCATGCTGGTGGGGCCTCCTGATTCCCTACCCTCCTCATCAGGGCAGAGGCCAGGCCGGCAGTTCAGTCATGTTGTTCCACAGGGCCCAGCATGGAGCCAGCTCCTCCAGTTCTTGCAATGGTTTTGTAAGCACCTAATTCCTGGCATTCAATCTCTCTACATGAGACCTAAGGCATGTTTCTCCTCTGCTCAGATTCCTCCAGGGGTTCTCATCTCATACAGTAAAAAGAGAGGCCTTCAAGGCCCTGCAGTCTGCCCTCTGACCCCATCTCCTACCCGTTGCTCTCTCTGCTTCAGCCACATGGGCCACTTGATGTTCCCCAGGCCTGCCAGGCATGAGCCCACCGCAGGGCCTTTGCACTTGCTGTGTCCTCTGCCTGCTTTTCCCCTGATGTCCTCAGGGCTTAGTTTCTCACTGCCTTCAGGTCTCTGTTCAGTGTTACTCATCTACATTATTTACAACTGTACATCTCTGGCCAGGCATGGTGGCTCATATCATACCTGTAATCCCAGCTCTTTGAGAGGTCGAGGTGGGCAGATCACTTGAGACCAGGAGTTTGAGATCAGCCTTGCCAACATGATGAAACCCCGTCTCTACTAAAAATACAAAAAATTTAGCCAGGCGTTGTGGCGCATGCCTGTAATCCCAGCTATTTAGGAGGCTGAGGCACGAGAATCATTTGAACTCAAGAGGGGGAGGGCACTGCACTCTAGCCTGGGGGACAGATAGAGACTCTGTCTCAAACAAACAAACAACCTGTACATCTCCCGTTATAGTCCACCATCTATTTGACCATGCTTTATTTTTTTCTTGTAACACCTGTCAATTTCTAACATAACTCATCTATTTAACTGCTATCAAGTGTAAATATGTGTGGTATTTTCTGTGCAGCTCCCTCCACTGGAAAGCCAGCTCCATTAGGTTATGGAATTTTATCTTTTGTGTTCCTTGGGGTATCCCTAGGGCCTAGCGTAGTGTTCAAACTCACAAAAAAAATGCGTTGAATGAAGAATGATTAGCCAGAGTGGTTATCCGCAAAGGCCAAGCCACAGGGCTTCTGTCCCCAAACCTCAAGGCAAAGAAGAGGTCAGGGAACCCAGCAATCATCATGGGAATGGCAGGGTGGCCAAGCCTGAGACAGGTGCAAGGGCTTTTGCACCTTCCAGAGGTAAGTGTTTCTTTTTTTTTTTGAGGTCGAGTTTCTCTCTTGTTGCCCAGGCCGGAGTGCAATGGCGTGATCTTGGCTCACCCCAACTTCTGCCTCCCAGGTTCAAGTGATTCTCCTGCCTCAGCCTCCCAAGTAGCTGTGATTACACGCCCGGCTAATTTTGTATTTTTAGTAGAGACAAGGTTTCTCCATGTTGGTCAAGCTGGTCTCGAACTCTTGACCTCAGGTGATCTGCCCGCCTCCGCCTCCCAAAGTGCTGGGATTACACGTGTGGTGGCTCATACCTGTAATCCCAGCACTTTGAGAGGTCAAGGTGGGCAGATCACTTGAGACCAGGAGTTTGAGACCAGCCTTGCCAACATGATGAAACCCTGTCTCTACTAAAAATACAAAGTTTTTCACTTGATCTCAGGTTTAGTCACAGGAGCTGGCAACCATTTGACAGCAACCACTTTGTCCCTTTCTTGGGGCAGACTGGCTGGTTTGCTTGTTGGTGACCAGGCGGGGTGGCAGCTCACCAGACTGTGAGTTGGCCTGGATGAGTGCAAGATTTTGGCTTTCCGTGGAACAAAATAGTTACCCTTTGGTCTGAGTAACGTGCAGCCCACAGTCCAATGTTACAGGGTCTGCAGGTAAAATGCCCCCAAACACAATGCCCCTTTCCACCCAGGACCAGCTGAAAACACATGCACTACTAAACTGCGTAGCCTGTGAAAGCCGCGTTCTTGTGAGCCGGTAGAAGAAGGCCTGTTAGGATGGCTACTGCACACAGATGTGACCCCATTACCCAGGTGCTGGCGTGTTTTCTGGAATCCAGCTTGAGGCCTGGGCTGGGTTTGCCTCCCAGGCCACACACCAGGATTGGAAGTCCATGTCAGCTCACTAGCCAGCGTTAGGTTGTGGGGGGTCAAGTCCTGTAACTTTAGCCACTGCTGCTACCCGTGTCACACCCGCTGGGGAACAGGCACTGACTGAAGTTTCAGGGGATTTTCATATGGTCTTTAACTTATTTCTCTTGTTTCTATTTCTTGCCTGCTTTTTTTTTCTTTTTTCTTTTTTTTGAAATGGAGTGTTGCTCTGTCACCGAGGCTGGAGTGCAGTGGCACGATCTTGGCTCACTGCAACCTCCACTCCCAGGTTCAAGTAATTCTCCTGCCTCAGCTTCCCGAGTAGCTGGTATTACAGGCTCACGGCACCACACCTGGCTAATTTTTGTATTTTTAGTAGAGACACGGTTTCACCATGTTGGTCAGGCTG
>NW_012103142.1:1101393-1101986 GCF_000951045.1 Mandrillus leucophaeus | reverse complement strand
CGCCGCTGGTAGCAAATGCGGATCTGAAACCGGGAGAGAGAGCAGAGGCGCTCAGAGACCGCCGCCGCCGCGTGCTCGCCGCCCAGGCCCCCGCGGGGTATTTATGTGTCACAGCCAGGCTGGGGGACAAAAATATTCCCCCTCCCCCGAAGGATGGCGAGGGGCAGGAAGCTGGGCACGGCCCGTGCGCGGCCTCAATAAATAAATAATTTAATTAAATTATAGATATAAAAAAAAGAAGCCACCGGAGCGGCCGCGAACTCACGCCTTCTTGGAGCCGCGCCAGCGCCAGAAATAGCCCCGGCTCGGAGTCCCAATTAGAGGAGCGCAGCACCGGCTCAGGGGAGCTTAAAAAGAGCGACCCAGGGGCAGGGGGGACGGGCCCGCCCGCGCCAGCCGTGTCACTCAGGGGGCGGGGCCATGCAAATGAGCCCGGGGATTTAAAAGGGCGGCCGCCCGCCAGCCGCCGCTGCCGCGCGGGTGGGTGCTGACGGCGGGGAGGGGCGTGTGGGAGGCCTGGGCTGCGAACTCGAGTCGACCGCCCACTCCTCGCAGTCCCGGACGGAGGAGGTGTGGGAAGGCACGCACAGAGG
>NW_012103142.1:1097219-1099863 GCF_000951045.1 Mandrillus leucophaeus | reverse complement strand
TTTTTTTTTTTGAGACAGAGTCTTGCTCTGTCACCCAGGCTGGAATGCAGTGGTGCGATCTCGGCTCACTGCAACCTCCGCCTCCCGGGTTTGAACGATTCTCCTGCCTCAGCCTCCTGAGCAGCTGGGACTACAGGCGCATGCCACCACACCCAGCTAATTTTGTATTTTTAGTAGAGACGGGTTTCACCATATTGGCCAGGCTGGTCTCGAACTCCTGACCTCGTGATCCACCCACCTCGGGCTCCTAAAGTGCTGAGATTACAGGCATGAGCCATGGCGCCTGGCTAGGATTCAAGCAATTCTTATGTCTCAGGCTCCTGAGTAGCTGGGCTTACAAGTTTACGCCACCATGCCTGGCTAATTTTTCTGTACTTTTAGCAGAGATAGTTTCACCATTTTGGCCAGACTGGTCTTGAACTCCTGACCTCAAGTGATCCATCCACCTCAGCCTCCCAAAGTGCTAGGATTACAAGTGTGAGTCACCACACCCTGGTCTCTTTCCCGCTTTCTAAGCCAGGTGGGAATGTGTCGTGGGCTGTGGAGGGGGAACAGTGACCCCAAGGCTGGCTGCCCTGAGCCTCCAAGCCTGACTGTTCTCCATCATTAGCTGTGGGCAGGCTCCCTCCCACTGCAGTCTGGGTTTGCATGAGTTTTGGGTCATTTCCTTTTGCCGCTACAGGCTGCACCATTTACCGAAGGTGTGTCACAGCTAGGGGACACTGCCCTGATTAGGGAGACATGTGAGACCAGAACTCCAGGCCACCCTGCGTCCTTACCCCGAATCTTTTTCAAGGCTGAATGTGGTAATGGGGTCCCCGTCCTAGAAGGGGCAGGAGGGTATGCTGCCTGCCTGAAACCAGAAGCACAGGGGCGCCTGGGGCGGGATGTACAGCCTCACAAGCTGTGGGCCAAAGTCAGGAGATGGAACTGAGAGCAGGGTGGAGGTCGAGGGGCGGGGGTCTGGGCTAGGGAGGAGGTGGGCTGGGGGAAAGGGGCCAACACCACGCTGGAGATTCGTGAGAAGCCTCTAAGGCTTTGTTTTGTTCTTCTCCACACCCACAAGCTTCGCACCAGGGCCTAAGGGGACCTTGGCGCTCAGCAAAAGTTTGGTGAATGGATGGTTGAATGAGAGTGAAAGGGGCTGGGGGAGGGGTAGAGGAAGTGGGTAGCTGGGGGAGGGGAGGAAAGCAGAGTGGGGGAAGGGAGGTAGCCACTGGCGGGAGAGCGGAGGAGGGAGGCAGGCTGAGCTGGGCAAGCCTGCTGGTCTGGAATCTGGCTAGGAGATGGTGGCGGGGAGCGGCCCAGCCAGCTCCCGCTTCCACGCCAACCTCCTCTCCTGCTCCCTGCTCACCCAGTCCTCAGGCCTTTCCCCCACCCATAAATCCTAGGGGTCAGTATGCCCTCTAAGACCTAGTTAGTCCTTGCTGTAAATTGGGTTGGAGCCTCTTTATTTTCTTATTTTCTAGGAACCCAGCCACTAGGGGGTCTCTAGAATACCTGAGTGGCCTAGGAGGTAAGCAGCGTAAATCTGGTGGCCAGCCCAGGCTGGAACACCTCCCAACTCCTGGCTTCTCTCTGAGGTCTGCTGGATGGTGGGAAATACAGCTACTAAGAACTGGGCATGCTTTGCAGTCTGGGATGGAATCTATAGGGCAGACTGGTAAGCTAGCGAGCAGAGAAACCCCAGGGCCTGCCCTGCTGGCAGCTGCCAGGGACTCCCCAAAAAAGCAGTGGAGCTCGCCATGGGCAGTGTTAGGCTGGAGCTGCTGACAGTCAGGTTTCTGTGTCATCATACAGGGGGCCTGTTGACTTCCCCAGCTTTTGGTGAGGGGCAAGGGTGGGTCTGCATCCCAAGGCCGGTCCTGTTGCCTCTTGTCTGGGCACTTCTGGGCCTGCTCTCATCTCCCACCTCCAGCCTTGCTGCAGTCTCCATCCTGGACCCACAGGTCCCCCAGGAAGGGCTGGCTGTTGATCCCAGTACTTCTCTTGTGTTTGTGGGCCTGTTGCTACCAGCCCAGGTGGAGGTGGAGTGTGTAACAGTGATCAACAGCTCCTTTCGAAGCAGCTTCTTGACTTGGGGCCCTCTCCTCCATCCCTGCTCCCTGGGATCTGTCCGAATTTCAGACGCATCCTTTCACATCATTTTTGCCCTTGGCTGGAAGGGGCTTTGAGGGTAGGATGGCTGTTGTGGGCAGAAAAGAGGGCCCGTCTTTGTTTTTTTGAGAGGGATTTTCGCTCGTTGCCCAGGCTGGAGTGCAATGGCGCGATCTTGGCTCACTGCAACCTTCGGAAAAGAGGGCCAGTCTTTCTCCCTGTTCCCAAAGAAGTGTGGTGGGGTTGGCACCTGGAACCTGGTGGCCCCACCCACCTCGGCATTGGCCTGAGTCCATCTTAAGAGGGTGTCTTGGTCTTCTGGAAGTCTACAATGCTTTTCTTTGACGAGCTTAAAGCACCTACTACGTAGTGAAACAGAAGCCTGAGAAGGTTAAGTATTTTGCTGTAGCAAGGAGTAGAAATGGATAAAAGACGGAGGGTCTAGGGGTGGGGTGGGGCCTAGGCTACTTTTGGTGGCCATAAGAGTTGGGGGTGGGCCAGGCGCGGTGGCTCACGCCTGTAATCCCAGCACTTTGGGAGGCCGAGG
>NW_012103142.1:1091206-1096708 GCF_000951045.1 Mandrillus leucophaeus | reverse complement strand
AAAAAAAAAAAAAAAAAAGGGGGTTGGGGGTGGAGAGGATGTGACTCTGAGATTGGGAGCCTGTGTCCTGCCTGCTGCTGCAGGCAGATAGGTGAGATAAGGCTAACATTTAATGAGTGCCTTAGAGCCTCAGATGCAAAACTCCAATCCACACTGGAGGAAATGCCCTTATTCAGCAAGGTCAGGTGACTTGCGAAGGCCAGTGGCTGAGCCTGGATTCAGATTGCAGATATCTGCAGGTCTTACCTGTGGCCCAACTCCTGTCCTCACCACCCCATCAGGGCTGCCCAGGGCAGACCACCCCTACTTAGCGCTTCCTATCCCAGCCCCTTTGCCCACCTCTACTTTCCTTATATTCTACAGCCCACATCTAACATCAAGACTGTGCTGTCCATTGCTCTAGCCATTAGGCACATGTGGCCACTGAGTGCTGGGAATGTGGTCAGGCTAAGCTGAAATGTGCTGGTAGCATAAGTACTCACTGGATTTACAAGGCTTAGTACAAAAAAAAAAAAAAGAATAAAGAAAAAAGAAAAAAATAGTTTTTTGTATATTGACTACATGTTGAAATGGTAACATTTGGATATACTGGGTTAAATATAATATATTATTAAAGTTAATTTTGGCCAAGCCCAGTGGCTCATGGCTGTAATCTCAGGGCTTTGGAAGGCTGAGGCAGGAGCTTCAGGAGTTGGAGGCTGCATTGAGGTATGATCGCACCACTGCACGCCAGCCTGGACCACAAAGTACAGACCCAGTTTCTTAACAAACCCTTTAAGGAGACTCGGTTCCTTAAAAAAAAAATTAAAATTAAAATTGGCCGGGCACTGTAGCTCACGCCTGTAATCCCAGCACTTTGGGAGGCCGAGGCAGGCGAATCACCTGAGGTCGGGAGTTTGAGACCAGCCTGACCAACATGGAAAAAACCTGTCTCTACCAAAAATACAAAATTAGCTGGGCGTGGTGGTGAATGCCTGTAATCCCAGCTACTTGGGAGACTGAGGCAGGAGAATTGCTTGAACTCGGGAGGCAGAGGTTGTGGTGAGTCGACATCATTGCATTCCAGCCTGGGCAACAATAGCGAAACCTGGTCTCAAAAAAAAAGATTAATTTCATGTGTTTCTTTTTACCATCTTAATATGGTTACTACAAAATTAAACATTACATTCGTGGCTTCCCTTCTATTTCTATCGGGCAGCACTAGCCTAGATCATTTGCTTATTTTTTGTTTATCATCTCCCTCACCTAACCAGAATGCCAGCTCCTGGAAGGCAGGGGTTAATATATTTTGTTTACTGTCCTGCTTTGTTTACCGTCTTGTCCCAGGATTTTATAACTTGGCATATAGTCGGTGTTTAATAAATATTTCTGTAATTGAATCGCATCGATTGATTCTAGGGCAACCTTAGAGGATGAGGAGGAGAGGCTGGGGGAGGGAGGGAGTTCATCTCTGGTTCCCCGGGGCGCTGCAGGACCTCAGATTGGCCTCCTCCTTCTGCCATACCCCAGGAGGCTCCACCAGGTGACGTGGAAGACCCTCAGGGGGTCCTTCTTGACACCTCGTGGGAGAAATGGGTCTGGGGGTCTAGCCGTAGGTTAGCAACGCTAGCTTCTGGAAGCTGGAAAGGGACTGCCCTGTGGAGGCGCCGGGTCCAGGCTGCTGGACCCTCGATACCCTGCTCGCCCATCCCCACCGGGACGCACAGGCCCAGCCCGGGAGTGCGGGCAACGGCCGCGTACCGGGAGCCGGCCGGGGGTGTGCGTGCTTCTGTCTGCGGGGAGGGCGTGGGTGGGGGGTGTGTGCAGCTAGGGCTCACACACGGTCACTGTGTCAAAACAGCGTTTCGAACACTTTCTCTTTCCCTGCGATTCGACTGCGGCTCCGAAAGCCCCTTCCGCAGGGACTTCCCTCCGCGCCTGACTCACGCTGCCTCATGCGTGTGACTCAGGCCGGCGCCGCGCCAGCCCCGGCCCCGCCCCCGCCTGCCACCCGGCCAGCCGCCCAGCGCAGGGGAGGGCGGCCCGGCAGGGGCGGGGCCACGGCGGGCAGAGGGGGCGGAGCTCGGGAGTGGCAAAGAAACTGAGCCTTAGGAGGATGCACCCTTATGAGCCTGCTATAGGGAAAGACTGAGGGAAATGAAGACAGCGACTGAGTGAGGGAGGCAAGAAGACTGATAAAAAAGGGAGAGACAAAGTGGGGAAGCACACAGAGGAAAGGGGCCATAGCCTTCCTGAGAGGAGGCCAGGGGAGGCCCAGCTAAGGCAGACAGAAGGTGGGAGGGTGGGAGAGCTGAGCAGTGAGGGGAGGGAGGAGAAATAGGGAGACCGGGAGCATGGGGTGCTGGCCTGCTCCGCGCTCTGCTCGCGCCTTGGGGGCTGGGACTGTATTAGGAGGCTGGGCGGAAGGCCTCAGAGCC
Organism: Mandrillus leucophaeus; assembly: GCF_000951045.1. Taxonomy (NCBI): domain Eukaryota; kingdom Metazoa; phylum Chordata; class Mammalia; order Primates; family Cercopithecidae; genus Mandrillus; species Mandrillus leucophaeus. The sequence continues at coordinate 1,094,291 of NW_012103142.1, read as the reverse complement.
TGGCTCTCCTCTAGCGCCACCTTCCCAGCTCTGTGGCAGCCGGCAGGTTACTTCATTTCTCTGGGCCTCAGTCTTCTCATCTGCGAAATGGCATGGAGCAGGATAACCCTGCTTCCCTATGCTTGTTATTCTTCCTTCGCCCCGCCCCTTCCCCTCCCATACCGACTTCTTGGTCCGGGCTCCCTTACCAGCTGGCTTCCTCTTGAGCAGCACCCATGCAGCCGACCTGAGGGGTGGCGAGAGAGAAGTCAGGGTACTCCTGGCCCTGTTTTGGTCCTTGGTCTGACTGTGGCTATGCTCCTCCATGGTGGCAGCTCGGGAACACTGCATTTTCCCATTACCCTTTCAGCCCAGAAATTGCAGTGGCTTGTCATCATTGCTGGTCCCAATACCCAGGCTGATCTCCTTCACCCTGCTCCGACCCCTGTCGTCCTTCCATTAAAGCCTCTTGTACCTTTTAGTTGCATTCCATTTCCTGCCTGGGCCCTGTTTGCTATACAGCAGGGTGAGCACTAAGTGAGGTAGCACAGGACTTAGCATCCAGTGAGTGCTCAATAAATCACAGCTCTTAACATCATCATCCTGCTCCTTCAAGAATAGGGGTGTGGGCAAAAATGATAATCATGAGGGGAATGATGCATAGCTTTAAAAAGCTCTTTTTTTTTTTCTGAGGCAAGGGTTTGCTCTGTTGCCCAGGCTAGAGTTCAGTGGCATGACGGAACCTCACTGGAACCTCAAACTCCTAGGCTCAAGGCATCCTCCCACCTCAGCCTCCCAGGTAGCTGGGACTACAGGTGCACACCACCAGGTCTGGCTAGTTTTTTATTTATTTTATTTTTTTTGAGACGGAGTTTCACTCTTGTTGCCCAGGCTGGAGTGCAATGGCTTGATCTCGAGTCAGCGCAACCTCCACCTCCCAGGTTCAAGTGATTCTCCTGCCTCAGCCTCCCGAGTAGCTGGGATTAGAGGCATGCACCACCATGCCCGGCTAATTTTATATTTTTTAGTAGAGACTGGGTTTCTCCATGTTGGTCAGGCTGGTCTCGAACTCCCGACCTCAAGTGATCAGCCCACCTGTTTTAAAAGTTTTTGTAGAGACAGGGGTCTTACTCTGTTGCCCAGGCTGGTCTTGAACTCCTGACCTCAAGCCATCCTTCATTGTTTGTAATGCTATCTGTTATGGGTTGACCTGTGTCTCCTGCCAAACTCCTGGCCTCAAGCGATCCTCTCACCTTAGCCTCCCAGAGTGCTGGGATTACTTCTGCGAGCCACTGTTTGTGGCCCCCATAAATCTTTAAATCATCACAGTGAGTGTGTGAAACAGGTACGGGTTATTAGTCATTTAGACGTGCAACCTCTGCCTCCCAGGTTCAAGTGATTCTCTTGCCTCAGCCTCCTGAGTAGCTAGAATTACAGGTATGTGCCACCACATCCGGCTAATTTTTGTATTTTTTAAGTAGAGATGGGGTTTTGCCATGTTGACCAGGCTGGTCTCAAATTCCTGACCTCAAGTAATCCAATCGCCTGGGCCTCCCAAAGTGTTGGGGTCACAGGTGTGAGCCACCACACCCGGCCCCAATTGGCAGAGTTTTTAAATGACCAGTCTCAGTGCTGGCTGTGTTTCAGCCCACTGAGTCCTCTCATATGTTGCTGATGAGAATGGGAAACATGCTTGACCTTTCTGGCAAGCAGCTCAATCGTGTGTAGGACTTGAGAAGGGTTCAGCTCTTTGGCCTGCTAATCCCATTTCTAGGAATCTCTCCTCTGACATAATTTAAAAAGGGGTCAGAGGTTTATGTCCCAGCATCTGAAATTTATTCCATCATTATAGTAATAATAATAACAGCAATAAAAGAAAACAACATAAATGCCCAACAGAAGGCAATTGGTAAAACATATTAAGAGTGAACGGCAGGACACGGTGGCTCACGCCTGTAATCCCAACACTTTGGGAGGCCAAGGTGGGTGGATCACAAGGTTAGAAATTGGACACCAGCCTGGCCAACACAGTGAAACCGTGTCTCTACTAAAAATACAAAAATTAGCTGGGCATGGTGGTGTGCGCCTGTAGTCCCAGTTAGCAGGAGGCTGAGGCAAGAGAATCGCTTGAACCTGGGAGGTGGAGTTGCAGTGAGCCGAAATGGAGCCACTGCACTCCAGCCTGGACCACAGAGCCAGACTCTGTCTAAAAAAAAAAAAAAAAAAAAAGAGGTCGGGTGTGGTGGCTCACTCATGTAATCCCAGCACTTTGGGAGGCCAAGGCGGGCGGGATCACAAGGTCAGAAGTTCGAGACCAGCCTGGCCAATATGGTGAAACCCTGTCTCTACTAAAAATACAAAAATTAGCCGGGTGTGGTGGCAGGTGCCTGTAGTCCCAGCTCCTTGGGAAACTGAGGCAGAAGAATCACTTGAATCCAGGAGGCAGAGGTTGAAGTGAGCCAAGTCAATACCACTGCACTCCACCCTGGGCGACAGAGCGAAACTCCGTCTCAGAAAAAGAAAAGAAAAGAAAAAGAGTGAAGGATGATGGAATTTTTTTTTTTTTTTTTTTTTGAGACAAAATCTCGCTTTGTCACCCAGACTTGCTTTCAGTGGTTCGATCTCAATTCACTGCAACCTCCACCTCCCGGGTTCAAGCCGTTCTCCTGCCTCAGCTTCCCAAGTAACTGGGATTACAGGTGTGCACCACTGCACCCGGCTAGTTTTTATATTTTTAGTAGAGAGGGGGTTTCGTCATGTTGGCCATGCTGGTCTCCAACTCCTGACCTCAAGTGATCTACCTGCCTCAGCCTCCCAAAGTGCTGGGATTACAGGCGTGAGCTACTGTGCCTGGCCAGATGATGGAATGTTTTATAGCAATGAATATAATTTTTTCAGAGTAAATGCCATTAGGAATGCTGGACACCTATTATGGAACTCCTAGAACTAATAACTGAGTTTCTCGTGGCCACAGAATACAAGATCAACCCATGAAATTCAATTGTGTTCCTATATGTTAGCAATGAGTAATTCGAAGCTGAAATTAAGAACACAATACTGGCCGGGCGTGGTGGCTCAAGCCTGTAATCCCAGCACTTTGGGAGGC
>NW_012103142.1:1090278-1090971 GCF_000951045.1 Mandrillus leucophaeus | reverse complement strand
AAAAAAGAACACAATACTATTTATCTCTAAAAAGAAAGAAACAAAAAAGGAAATATTTGCGTATAACTAAACCTACACAACATACACAGGATGTTCTAACATAACATACACAGGATGTCTATGCTGAAAACTACAAAAAACGCTGATGAAAGAAATCAAAGATCTACACAAATGGAGAAACATACTGTGTTCGTGGACTGGAAGACTCAATGTAGTAAAGATGTTATTTCTCCCCAAACTAATTGAATTTAGTTTCTTAGGGCTGTCATAACAAAGTGCCACAAACTAGGTGGTTGAAAACAACAGAAATTTTTTGTCTCACAGTTCTGGAAGCCAAAAGTCTGAAATTAAGACGTGGGCAGGGCCGTGCTTTCTCTTAAGCCCCCGGGGAGGATTCTTTTCAGCGTTTTCCCAGCTTCTGGTGGCTTGCCTGCAGTCACTGGTATTCCTTGGCTTGCGACAGAAGCACTCTAACTTCGCCTCAATTGTCACCTGGCGTACTCTCTGTGTCTCTGTGTCTCTTCTCCTCCTATAAGAATATCAAACATATTGGATTAAGGGTTGACCTCATCTTAACTACATCTACAGTGTGCCTATTTCTAACTGAGGTCATATTTCAAGGTGTTGAGGGTTAGGGCTTCAACATATCTTTTTTTTCTGTTTTTCTTTTTTTGAGACAAGATCTCCATCTGT
>NW_012103142.1:1088225-1088988 GCF_000951045.1 Mandrillus leucophaeus | reverse complement strand
CTATGCCCAGCTAATTTTTGTATTTTTAGTAGAGACAGGGTTTCACCATGTTGGTTGGCCAGGATGGTCTCGATCTCTTGACCTCGTGATCCACCTGCCTCGGCCTCCCAAAGTGCTGGGGTTACAGGCGTGAGCCGTGCCTGGCCAATTTATTATTATTATTATTTATTTATTTTTTGAGACAGAGTCTCTTTCTGTCGCCTGGGCTGGAGTGCAGTGGCGAGATCTTGGCTCACTGTAAGCTCTACCTTCCAGGTTCAAGTGATTCTCCTGCCTCAGCCTCCTGAGCAGCTGGGATTACAGACATGCACCACCACCCAGCTAATTTTTTGTATTTTTAGTAGAGACGGGGTTTCATCATGTTGGCCAGGATGGATTCAAACTCCTGACCTCAGGTGATCCACCCACCTCAGCCTCCCAAAGTGCTGGGATTACAGGCATGAGCCACCACGCCCGGCCCAACATATCTTTTTGGGAGACACAATTCAAACCATAATGCTGATCTGTCGATTTAACACAATTCCAATAAAAATGCCAGCAGGAGTTTGTATACATATGGACAAATTAATTGTAAAATTTATATGGAAAGGCAAAGAATAGCTACAACAATTTTGAAAAAGAAGAATAAAGTTGGAGGAATTATGCTACCTGATTTTAGGATTTGCTGTATAGCAACAGTATGGTATTGTCAGAGGAATGGACACATAGATCAATGAAACAGAATAGAGATTCCAGAAATAGACTCACATAAGTATGGCCAATT
>NW_012103142.1:1084305-1088102 GCF_000951045.1 Mandrillus leucophaeus | reverse complement strand
GAGTCGCTGGGACTACAGGCGCCCATCACCACACCCGGCTAATTTTTTGTATTTTTAGTAGACATGGGGTTTCACCGTACTAGTCAGGCTGATCTCGATCTCCTGACCTCGTGATCCACCCGCCTCGGCCTCCCAAAGTGCTGGGATTACAGGCGTGAGCCACCGCGCCTGGCCAGTCAATTGATATTTGACAAAGGTGCAAAAGCAATTCAATGGAGAAAGGATAGTCTTTGCAACAAATGGTGCTTGAACAAGTGGACATCCACATGCAAAATATGCATGACTCACGTCTGTAATCCCAGTACTTGGGGAGGCCAAGGCTGGAGAGCTGCTAGAACCAAGTGTTTGAGACCAGCCTCGGCAAAATTGTGAGACCCTGTCAAGAAAAAGGAAGGAAGGAAGGGAGGAAAGAAGGAAGGAAGGAAGGAAGGAAGGAAGGAAGGAAGGAAGGAAAGAAGGAAGGAAGGAAATAATAATTAGATCTAATATACAACATCTGGAGGAATACATAGGAGAATATCTTCACGATCTGGGGTTAAAGAGTTCTTAAATATGACACTAGGCCAGGCGCTGTGGCTCATGCCTCTAATCCTAGCACTTTGGGAGGCCAAGGCAGGTGAATTACCTGAGGTCAGGAGTTTGAGACCAGCCTGGCCAACATGGTGAAACCCTGTCTCTACTAAAAATACAAAAATTAGTCAGGCGTGGTGGCAGGTGCCTGGAATCCTAGCTGCTTGGGAGGCTGAGGCAGGAGAATCACTTGAACCTGGGAGGTGGAGGTTGCAGTGAGCTGAGATCATGCCACTGCACTCCAGCCTAGGCAACAGAGCAAGACTCTGTCTCAAGAAAAAAAAAAAAAAAGTCCGGAATTACAGTCACACCTGTAATCCCAATACTTGGGGAGGCCGAGGCGGGCAGATCACCTGAGGTCAGGAGTTCAAGACCAGCCTGGCCAACATGGTAAAACCTTGTCTCTAGTAAAAATACAAAAATTAGCTGGGCATGAAGGTGGGCGCCTATAATCCCAGCTACTCAGGAGGCTGAAGCAGAATTGCTTGAACTCCCAGGAGGTGGAGGTTGAGCCAAGATCGTGCCACTGCACTCTAGCCGGGCGACAGAGTGAGCCTCCATCTCAAGAAAAAAAAAAAAAAAAGACACTAAAAGCTGGATCCAGAAAAGAAAAAATATTGATCAATTGGAGTTCATCAATAGTAAAGCCTTTTGCTCTGCAAAAGACACCATTAAGAGAATGAAAAGACAAGTTACAGGCTGAGAGACAATATTTACAAGTCACATATTTGACAAAAGACTTGTATCCAGAATATATTTTAAAAACTCTGGCACGGTGGCTCACGCCTGTAATCCTAGCACTTTAGGAGTCCAAGATGCGTGGATCACTACTGGAGGCCAGGGGTTCAAGACCAGCCTGGCCAACATGACGAAAGCCCTGTCTCTACTGAAACAAAACAAAGATTAGCCAGGCATGGTAGCGCGCACCTGTAATCCCAGCTACCCTGGAGGCTAGGTTGCAGTGAACCAAGGTCATGACACTGTTCTCCAGCCTGGATGACAAAGCCTCTGTCTCAAAAAACAAAAACAAACAAAATAAACAAAAACAAAACCTCTTCTTACTACTCAGGACACTGAAAAGGGAGGATCCCTTGAACCCAGGAGGGCGAGGCTGAAGTCACTCCAGTCTGAGCAACAGAGTGAAATCTTCTGTAAAAAATAAAAGAAAAAGAAAAAAACTCTAAAAACTCAACAGCAAGAAAACAACCAAATAATTTTGTTTGGGAGGGGGTTAACCTCCACAACCCCTCCTTCAACCAACCAATTTTAAAATGAGCAGACATCTCACCAAAAAGAATACGCAAGTGTGCAGAATATAAAGCACATGAGAGACATTGCCCAGGTGTGGTGGCTCACGCCTGTAACCCCAGAACTTTGGGAGGCTGAGGCAAGCTGATCACTTGAACTCAGGAGTTCCAGACCAGGCTGGGCAACATGGCTATACTCAATCTCTACAAAAAATACAAAAAGTAGCTGGGTGTGGTGGCGCCTGTAATCCCAGCCACCCAGGAGGCTGAGGCAGGAGCATTGCTTGAGCCCGGGAGGTGGAGGTTGCAGTGAGCTCTAAAATTCATAGAGTTATACACCAAAAGAGGTCATCGCACTTCAGCCTGGGCAACAGAGTGAGACACTGTTTCAAAAAAAAAATTAAAAAAAGAAGAAGAAAGAAAGATGCTCAACATCATTAGCCACTGGATGAGTGTAAATTGAAATCACAATGACCCACCTTTCACACTTCTGTTATTTACCCTAGAGAAATAATTTATGTTCACACAAAAACCTGTATAATCATTTTTTTTTTTTTTTGAGACAGGGTCTTGCTCAGTCACCCAGGCTGGAGTGCAGTGGTGTGATGATGGCTCACTGCAGTCCCGAACTCCTGAGCTCAAGCAATCCTCCCACCTCAGCCTCCTGAGTAGCTGGGACTACAGGTCCATACCAACACACTCAACTAATTTTTAAATTTTTTGTAGAGATGGGGGAAGGGAGTGTCTTGCTGTGTTGCCCAGGCTGGTCTCAAGCTTCTGGCCTCAAGTGATCCTCCCACCTCGGCCTCCCCAAGTGCTGGGATTACAGGTGTGAATCATCATGACTGGCCTTATATGAGAATGTTGAAGCAGCTTTATTCATAATCACTGAAAACTGTAAGCAATCGCAATTGGGTGAATGGACAAATAAACTGTCCATCCATTCATGGAATACTGCTCAGTCATCAAAAGGAATGAACTATTTTGATACACATAACATTATGGATGGAAGAAGTCACACTGAGAAGTTTACATGCTGCATGATTCCATTTTCATAACATTCTAGAAAAGACAAAACAATGGTGATGAGAGCAGATTAGTGCTTCTCAGGGTTTAGGGATGGAGGAAGGTGTGGCCACAGGGAAGAGCAACTAGGGAGTTTTTTGGGAGTGATGGAACTGTTCAGAATCTTAATTGTCAAGGTGGTTACGTGCATCTGTACAAGTAAAATTCATAGAACTATACACCAAAAGAGATCAGCACAACTGTGTGAAAATTCAAAGGAAACCGGGCCTGGTGAGGTGGCTCACACCTGTAATCCCAGCACTTTGGGAGGCCAAGGTGGGTGGATCACGAGATCAAGAGATCGAGACCATCCTGGCCAACACAGTGAAACCCTCCCTGTCTCTACTAAAAATACAAAAATTAGCTGGGCGTGGTGGTGCACGCCTATAGTCCCAGCTACTTGGGAGGCTGAGGCAGGAGAATCGCTTGAACCTGGGAGGAGGAGATTGCAGTGAGCAAGATGGCGCCACTGCACTCCAACCTGGTGACAGAGCGAGACTCTGTCTCAAAAACAAAAACAACAACAACAAAACCCAAAACAATAAAAAACCATATCCAGTTGGATAACTGAGTAATAAAGCAAGTGCAAGTTTAGAACAGTGTTAATGGGAGCATCCAGGTGGTGGGGATGAGTGTTCAACAAACGTTTCTTTTAGCTTTGCTGTTTGAAAATTTTCATAATAAAATGTTGAAAAAAATCTATATCCACAGTGGCACTGAGTTTGTTTTAAAAATCTCTCTTTCGGCCTGGTGCGGTGGCTCACCCCTGCAATCTCAGCACTTTGGGAGGCTGAAGCGGACAGATTACAAGGTCGGGAGTTCAAGACCAGCCTGGCCAGTATGATGAAACCTCGTCTCTAATAAAAATACAAAAAAATTAGCCGAGTGTGGTGACAGGCACCTGTAGTCCCAGCT
>NW_012103142.1:1082579-1084200 GCF_000951045.1 Mandrillus leucophaeus | reverse complement strand
CATCCGCCTGCCTCAGCCTCCCAAAGTGTTGGGATTACAGGCGTGAGCCACTGCTCCCAGCCTGTATTCATGTGTTTTCTATAATCAGCATATGTTATTTAGGGAGATTATAAGCTATATTTTTGAAATGCTTTTTAAAAAAATTTACATGTGCAATGCATGCTTGTTGTAAAGTTCAAACCATACAGAAATCTGTAATCCCCCAAGGGCAAATCCCTTGTGCTCACTCCTGACACTGTTAATAATCTGTGTATATTCTAAGGGCTAAATATACATGTTTTTTCTTTTTCTCTCTTTCTTTTTTTTTTTTTTTTTTGAGACAGGATCTTGCATTGTTGCCAGGCTGGAGTACTGTGGTGCCATCACTGCTCACTGAAGCTTTGACCTCCGAGGCTCAGGTAATCCTCCCACTTCAGCCTACCAAGTAGCTAGGACCGTAGGTGTGAGCCACCAAGCCTGGCTAAGTTTTGTATTGTTTTGTTTTGTTTTGTTTTTTTGAGACGGAATCTTGCTCTGTCACCCAGGCTGGAGTGCAGTGGTGTGATCTCAGCTCACTGCAACCTCCACTTTCTGGGTTCTAGCAATCCTCCTGCCTCAGCCTCCTGAGTAGCTGGGATTACTGGTACCTGGCATCATACCTGGCTAATTTTTGTTATTTTGTATTTTTTTTAGACAGAGTCTTGCTCTGTTGCTTAGGCTGGATGCAGTGGCGTGATCTCGGCTCACTTCAACCTCCCCCTCCTGGGTCATGCGATTCTCCTGCCTCAGCCTCCTGAGTAGCTGGGATTACAGGCACGTGACACCACACCTGGCTAATTTTTGTATTTTTAGTAGAGACGGGATTTCATCCTGTTGGCCTGGCTTGTCTCGAAATCCTTACCTTGTAATCTGCCTGCCTTGGCCTCCCAAAATGCTAGGATTACAGGCGTGAGCCACCGTGCCTGGCCAATTTTTGTATTTTTAGTAGAGATGGAGTTTTGCCATGTTGGCCAGGCTTGTCTCGAACTCCTGACCTCAGGTGATCCACCCGCCTCGGCCTCTCAGAGTATTGGGATTACAGGCGTGAGCCACCACACCCAGCAATGTTTGTATTTTTTGTAGAGATGGAGTTTCACCATATCGCCCAGGCTGGCCTTGAACTCCTGGCCTCAAACTCCTGGCCTCAAGTGATCCGCCTGTCTCAGCTTCCCAAAGTGCTGGGATTACAGGCAGGAGCGACAATACCTGGCCCTAAAGGCTAAATCTTACATTCAGGTTTGTTGCTTTCATATTTTGTCATCTTTTCAACATTAAGCAGCTCTTATACATAGTTTTTGTCAGTTAAAACAAGTAAAATTAAGTCGAGTATGGTGGTGCACGCCTATAGTTCCAGCTATTCAGGAGCCTGCGGTGGGAGGATCACTTGAGCCCAGGAGTTCCAGGCCAGCCTGGGCCACACCAAAAGACCTGAGACCTCCTCTCTAAAAATAAATAAATAATAAAAAAGTAAAAAGCAAGCAAACAAACAAAACCAAAAACTAGGCAGCTCCGACATACTTTAGTTTTATTTCCCATTGTTAACATCACCTAGCAATAAGTTTTATGTTTAAAGAAAGAAAATGGCTTCTTTTTTTTTTTTTTT